>NC_084996.1:31425614-31436103 GCF_963854185.1 Sardina pilchardus
GGGGAAGCTAGTGTAAAATGAGCGAAATCGAAAAGGCAAAGTGAAAACAGCGAAGAAATCGCCAAACCCACATAGTTCCTCTTTAAAGGTACACTTTGCATTTATATATATATATATATATATATATATATAAACCACGTTATATGATTACTGTAAATGAGTCATTACCGGTCGAACAATGTTTTTTTCGCCCGCCCTAGTGGTCTCTAGTGGTAGAATCACGCTTGCAATGTCAGGAGCCCTCGGGACGCACCCATGGTCTAGGAAGTCTCATGTAAAGTCTCGATCATGCTCATGAAAAGCCAGACTGACCGATTGAGGAGTTTTATAAATATTACACGCTAAAGCTGTAGGGGAAGCTCTGCAGAGAAATATGCAAGCATACAATGAGCGAAAACGAAAAGCGAAAGCAAAACAGGCGATGAAATCGCCAATCCTGCATAGTTTCCCTTTAATACTACATGAAGGGGACTATCGAGCCCTGTGGTCGGGTATTTTGGCCCTGAAAGGAAATGCCGGTATATCTCCATAGAATCTCTAGAGAATCTCCATAGAGTGCTGCTGTTCACTGAGTGCTGGACTAGTATCGGTATAATCATTCTATGTTGTTCTAGGTGTTTTAACTATTACTTTTAAAGCACTTTTAAACTATTGCCAATTTTATGTTTTTAAATTATTACTTTTTAAACATTTTTAAAAGATTGCCCTTTTTATGCTTTTATACTATGACCTTGTATGTTTTGTATTTTCTTTTTATTCTTTACTTTTTAACTATTCTTTGACTATTGCCCTTCTATGCTTTTATTAGGTATTCTTGTTTGCTTGTGTTTGTGTAGAGCACATTGAATGTAGCCTGGCTCCGCCTTCCTGTGTCTGTGTGTGTGTGTATGTGCGTGTGTGTGTGTGTGTGTGTGTGTGTGTGTGTGTGTGTGTGTGTGTGTGATTAAAATAATCACTAGGTGTTTTTTCAGTTCTGTGCTGTAGTAACACACACACACACACACACACACACACACTATCACAGCAGTGTCCAGGGGGTGGTGGTGTGCTGCAGCCCTTTATCTTCATTGATGTCAATCACAACTCACAACTCAGGTGAGCAAAACCCTTGTCTCCTTCACTGCTCTCTCTGTCCTCTCTCCTCTACAGGAAACTAATATTCACATGCACGTAAAACAACCCGCCGAACAGATCAGAGACTCATCACTGGCCTACACTGAAGTGTCTGAATGCCTAATGAGGCGAGGCCATTTGTCAGGACTTGTCAGGGTACCTGCTATAGACTCCAACACCCGAACCTGCGAGAGACAATCTCCTGCAGGGCTGAGACAGTCCCTAAGGCAACACTTGCGGTATGGCTGTTCTGGACAAGAAACCTCATACCCAACTCTTCAACACACACACACACGCACACACGCACACACACACACACACACACACACACACACACACACACACACACACACACAATAATGTAAGGGCCATATCTGAGCAGGATTACACAAGGCCTCCAACTGCCTGCAGTCCCCTATGAAACCATGCTTCCAGTAGCCTAGGCCTACTAAGAAACTTCCCAAAGCAGTTAAATGGGGCATAGTATGAGAGATAAAGTAGGAATGACAGGCTTGGCTGTAAAGTGTCTTATTGTTTAGGCATCTCTTACATTGCCTGTGAGCATTGTCATTAAGAGTACATTAATTCCAATTTCGAGTTGCCTCTGTCACCCCAGTGAGCAAGCCACTGTTCTTAATGCATTGAATCGACAGTATTAGCGCACATCGACGTTAAAACCTGCAGTGTAGGTCCTGGAATTTTAATCTACTGGTGGAGCTCGGCGATCACCCATTCAATTACTTCTCAAGCTAACGTCAAAAGTTCCGCAGCAAACCGCCAAAGTTCACGCGCACACTTTAACATGACATCATAACTAACCCGTGAAGGATTTCAACAGGAGAAAACTCAGCCAAGTTAATTCATCAATCTGTCATCATAGCATGGTGATGACAAATGACATACAGGCAGGCTAGAGCGACAGAATTGTTCAACTCTACCTCAAATCCTCTTGACATGGGTCAGACGTACTCGGATGGAAGTAATTCGTAGCGGAATAAACTCCAAAAATTGGCCATTACCCTTCCTGCCTTTAAAGCGCATTATCGCCTGTACTTGAGACTAATCCCAACGAAGTGAACAAGTTCAGACTAGCAGAAACGCTAATACAGTAATACCATTCAAATCGAAAAATAACCTCCCTACTGAAATCTCACCAATCGTTCGTTTAACTGATTAAAAGTACTAATCATTCAAATAAAGAACTTCTGCCATTTAAGAATAACCCATATGTAACGTGTCATCGTGCAAAACAAGACTTTAAGTGATCTAAATAGAACGACATGAAAAGTGCAAATGTCCTACATGACAACAAACCGACATGTTTAATTATCTTTCTTCACGTATATGCACAGAACTGAACAGACACTTGGCGCGTTTTATTCTTGAACAGGTGGTTGATTGCAGGTACTTTACCTCCTTGGGTGACTGCGGTGTGTAGAATGATGAAGAATAGCGGTAATCTTCCCCACACCACTGTGCTCTTAACGCGCTCCATCTCTAAGGCGCAGAGACTCCGTCGCCTCCACACAAGTCTACTTCGTGATGCACGCAGAGAGATTAAATGTGTTAGAACTTAGAAGCCATGCGTGGGAGAGTTCAGAGAAAACACCCAGTGAAGCGCTCGAGCGCGCACAGCCTAGCCTTTTCAGTTTCTCTAGCAACTGTGGAACAGAAGTGTTTTTCTTTTTTTCCTTTTTTTTGCAGAAGGATCTTCTCCTCTCCTCCTCTGTGTGTTTGTCCGTCTAATTCAGTTTCGCCCCTTCTCTCTCTCTTTCTCTGTCATTCTCTCTCTCTCTCTCTCTCTCCCTCTCTCTCTGTCTCTCCCCCCCTTCCCTCCCTAGGTCGCTGGAGCTCCACACCCCTCCTGCTCCCTCCCCCGAAACGGTGTCAGGGCTCAGAGGGAACAGATGAGAAAGTGTGCCTCCAGAGGACACACGTCATAAATTACTTGTTGCTCCTTTGGCAGACTCATGTTTGTTCCTCCTGGCAACTTGATGTTCAAGGATGCTGCTGTTCTGCAGTCCCTCTGCTAGCACACTTTGAGATTTGGAAATCGATACCTGTCCACTCTGTATGCAGAAACGTCTCTAAAATGATCATAAGAGATGTGCCTGAGACACTGTTGAAGAATTATGAATTCCGTCTCCAACTGCAACGGTGCACTATTCAATGCATTCATTCAATCTCATTGTGATGTGTTTACAGCCAAAGGCTTAATAGTTTGTTAAAGCTTTCACCTTCCATGGCACAGATGATGGGGTGATGCAGCCGGGACCTACAATAACACCTGTGGGCAGCACGACAGGTATGAACCCAGAGCAGGTCGAGAGAGACCAAGTAAGGTTATCTCACCATCGGCCTAATCTCATTCCAGTGATTCTTACTCAATCCAAAAGATGCTGTGTTGTCGCAGGAACAGGCCCCTACAGATTTCCACAGCACAGTGCACTCTGCATGTTTGACATGGAAAGCCAGATGACCTTTCGCAATCCAAAACTTGCAGGGCTTGAACTGCACCGGCCCGATCCATCAACACAAAGAAGCTGCAAAGTCACCGCACTCTGAATGAAATTGACATGAGAGATGGGGGTGACAAATGTTTGGATGCTGACAGAACAAAAGTGTGACAGTCTACCCCTCCCCCCTGTTTTGAAGAGGGTTATTTGAGGGATGTATATCATTTTTGAATTGGAGCAGGAGAAAATGGGAATCTGCTGTTCTGGAAGCTGAGCCATGTGAACCCTGCCAGAGCCCTGATAGACCAAAGCTGCAGATGCTGCTATAGTTCAGTCAAGACTTGCAAAAAGATGAGCGGCATAAAGAATGCTTTTAATTAGAGGAAGGACAGAAGGAATGGAAGAATGAGAGAGAGACAGAAAGAGAGAAGGAATGGAAGAATGAGAGAAAGAAAGAAAGACAGAAGGAATGGAAGAATGAGAGAAAGAAAGAAAGAGACAGAGAGAGAGAGAGATCGAATAAACCACGTTGACATCAGCATATATGATCACATCAGGTCAAAACAGGCCTTTGTCAGCAGGCCAGGAAGAGCGCTTTAGCGTTCTTTAAAGAGCCTAACAAGAGGAATATGAGCAGAATGAATCCGCTTGGCTGGAGCCAAACCCTGCCTCTGACAGACTCTCTTTCCCCCTCAAGGGCTCCACAAAGACATGGGCGCTCTCCAACCACAGTACGGGGAGAGTGGGACATCCCATCAAAACTCACAATTCTTCCCTTTATGAACAGAGCGCGTGGTGGTGGCGGCGACTGATCACCCACATTCCCCCATCTTCTCCCGGCGGGGATGTTCACTGTCGAGAAAGAGAGAGAGACAGAGAGAGAGAGAGAGAGAGAGGGAGAGAGAGAGACAGAGAGAGAGAGAGAGAGAGAGAGACAGACAGACAGAGAGAGAGAGAGAGACAAAGTCCCTTTCACAGAGAACAGCCTTGTGCACCATGTAAGTCATGACATCACCGTTTCTAGAGAATGACAGCCACCTCTCTCATGTGGATGAGTGGTTGTGTAGTGTGTGTGTGTGTGTGTGTGTGTGTGTGTGTGTGTGTGTGTGTGTATGTGATTTTGACGATGAGTCAAATGATGTTTTATTCCTGAGAATTGCTGTGCAGCCACATCCATGGAAAGTGAGCCCTTGAATGTAGTCCAAATGTTTGAGACATAAAGACGGGAAAAGGAGGACAATTGTGTGGTCGGACATGAAGGAGGGAGGGAAGGAGGGAGGGAGAGAGAGAGGGAATGGTGGGAAGAAAAAATAGCAGGCCAGATAGTTTTACAGATTTGCGTTTATCCCCTAGGTAAACAAGACCCCCCCCCCCCCCCCCCTCCATCTCTCCCTCTCCCCTCTCTTCCTCCTTCCCCCTGCTCACTAGCTCACGCTAAGCTTTCCTGAGTTCGCCTCACATTCCTGACAGGTTTTAGCAGATAGTTACCATGAGTGCAGTCCGAGCCGTGAGATGTGTGTGTGAAATTCTTATGGACTTTATGCTGTGTGCCCACATCCATTCGCAGGGTTGTGCACAGGGCTCTGTACACACACACGCACACACACACACACACAGAGAGAGAGAGAGAAAGAGAGAGAGAGAGGGTCCGGTGGACACTTTTCTTTGTCCGTGGCTCGGTGGGAAAAGTCCAAGTCCTTATCCAGGACTGGTGAGAAGCTCATGAGAAGCTCAAATTCATCTCTGTGTGAGCATGCCTCAGTGAACTCCTCACCCCTGTTGGTGCCTGGCTCAATCTGGAGTAATAACAGGGCCAGTAATGATCACGAACAGGACAGTAAGTCCAAAGCCATGATTCCTTGATAGAGCGAGTACATTGCTCTGATTTTACGGGGTTTTTTTTTTTATCCGTCCCGAGAAATTATCATGTTAAACATATGCATAAAAATATGAATTATGAACCATTTTGAGCCGCGAGGAAGCCAAAGGAAACCTCCTCCATGTAGAATAATAAAGAACTGCCATTACGAAGAGACAGTTTCTTGGTTTTCATTCCAGTTTTCAGATGAAGTCCAAGATTCTGGGTCTGTGCGTGCTTCTGAGTGTATCCAACGTTTACTGAAAGAAACCCTGAAAAAAAAAACCAGGCAATTAGTTGTGGTGTCTCTAGCTTTTCCACAAACTGCAGCAATTATCAGACCAACAAGACATTTGGGGGGAAAACATTCAGTGTTTTTCATGATGCCATTGGTTGTTCCTCTACTATAACATTTATCATGCTACTGTTGTCTCCTCGACAATATTGCAGGCCTAAAAATGAAGAAGTTTACCATGGCCTTCATGGCCCTGGAGTTGAAAGTCTGAGTGAGATATTTTGACACATATTTTTTTCTAGAGGCAAATTAAAATATAAAACATTCATTCAAACGAGGTTACTGCGATGCAATGTTCACTCAATCATCACGTACAAACTTGAAATCAAGCCTGACAGGGAAATAAATCGATTTTTATACTTTGGCTGAATGGATATAAAGCTACAGTGAGGCAATAGAGAAATACATTAATCATACTGGGCTCCATTCACTCTTTCATTATCCAGCAGTTCTGGAGCCCAGACACACCATATCAACGTTTCACTGCCTCTGTGCCTCTATCAGTACTTTTGTCAATCCCCACTAGACTTTAAGTGAGATTGGTGCAGTACGGTGCGGCAGCTACAATTTTGGAAGTGGTTCTGACAAGTCACTCAGAGTGATGTATGTTTAGAGTGACACAAATGGATTTTTTTTTTGGTTAATGTTGTACCAGTCTGTGCTTTACAAATTTATCAGTAGCGAATCATTTATTCATGCATTAAGTGTACGTGTGGAGTTTGCAATGTGGAGCGCTTTTATAACATTCTACTAAAGCCGACCATACCAGCTGCAGCAATGACAGACGTTCGGAAATATTGAACACTGTTACATTAATGTTTTATTCACGGTCATTCTGGCTTTTGACCAAAGTTAGTTATGGTTCAATGTTATGGTTCATTGTTACAAATGTGGAGAGATATTCTGACTGCCAACTCAGTGGACTTCATTAATCCATGGAGATACGTTGGGAATCCCCCTTACAGATTTGGGAGTGAAAGTCAGAGATGGAGGACTTGTGGTCTGGCCTGGAGAGAGGCTGCTTCCTCCGTTCTTTTATTCTTTCTGCATGCAGAACAAGCCAGAACAGGACTGCAGTCAGCCTGATGCTTGGAAGTATGCACCTGAAGTTTGAGAGTGATAAGCTTACTGACTCTTGCAGCTTGCCAGAGCTTAGATTTATTCACTATTTACCCTCTCTCTCTTTCTCGCTCCCTCTCTCTCTCTCTCTCTCTCTCTCTCTAAAACCATCTCAAGTAATCAACATTTCAAAGAACTTGTTTTCAGGAGATGGAAGTGAGATAATCATCTTGTGTAATACTTCACTCGTTTTCGCAGTGAAAATGTGCCTTTTGCCTTTGATGTCACTGGTATGCTGACTTAATGTCTTTGTTTGCGCAATACTGTATGTTGCAAGGTTAACATGCTTTTAGAAAAGGAGAAATCCTGAAATGAACAGTAAGGTAAAACAAGTATCAATGACTGTATCATTTAGTTGCAGATATGCACACAACTAAATCAACCAGTGAAGTGAATAATGTGCATTGTGCATAAGTATATTCCAACTCCAGGGTGTCATTACTTGAGTGGAGGGAAATACAAACTCATTGTAAAGGTGGTCTAAATTGGTGCAATTGACATGCTCACACAGGCCCTGAAGTAATCTGACGGCTAAGCGTCCAACAACCCACACATTGGAGAGCCGTTGAAGTCATAGGGTGTTTCTGGAGCTCTTCCAACAGGAAATTGAATCGTGCTTGCCTTGGACCAAAGCCAATGAGTTGTCAGTGAAAATGGGCTAATCTGTCAAAAATAACTATCATAACATCCCAGAAAGAGAGCCTTAAACCTCACATACATCACACGCGCACTCATGCCAAACACATGTCACAGTCCAAACGGGGGCACTCCCAGGAAACACACACCTGGCCCGGCTCAGGGCCGCATCGCAGCCGGATCCCCGGCAAAAGTGGCGATGTGGGAGAGCCCTCCACAATGGGAGCGATGTATCCCAGAGCTGCCTCTCTGACTCCTGGTGATATGAAACAGATGAAAGAGAGACTGTTGCGCAATCACTCCCATTACTGCATGTGTCAGGACACAGACAGATGGTTATATATGGCCCTGTCTTAAAGCCTCACCTGCTGATATAAATCTGCTCGTTGTCCAACACTGTCCAGATCTTTCCGGAAGCAGCCGAGTGTGGAGTGAGCGGACCAAGCTGTGGAGTGCGGCGATATCTCAATGCCATGTTCTGTCTCCCTCACAGTATATATCACTTCTGTCTCTCACCCGTCTAACCCATAAATGCAAACATAACCATATCTATTCCAGCACAAGCGAATGATGACTGGCAGAAACAGTGAGTTGCTGTCTGTTTTTAAGTCGTGCTGTCTGTCTTTTTTTGATCAGATGCCGCACTGTGTTTGTCTACTCACACACGGCCTGACTGGACAGAACAGGATCAAGCTGAGTTCTTTCCCACCGACAAGGCACGCCACTGACTCCTCTGCCTCACTGATGACACATAAAAGAACTGAGGGGAACTTTGAATGCTTCCGGTACTAAAAGAACACGTTCACGGAAAGAAGTGGTTGTCAGGCCCAGGGCAGTTTAACCCTCATGTTGTCCTCAAATCTTACCGACGTTCGTTGTCCTTGGGATCAATTTGACCCCAGCTAAAAAAACTCTCAAAAAATGATTAAAATTATTTTTTTTACCCAGTTTTTTTGTGGTAGGTACTTAACAAGAGTGTAATAACCACCATCAAAAGCCCTACAAAACAATCCCACCCCCCCACACCCCTTTATGAACCCTGGAACCCTGGCTGGCAATATGGCCAATCCAGTGTCAACAGCCCAAAGGCTGACTTTTTGGACTTTTTCAGACCTGCCAAAATAACTTATATGTAATATGTACTTGTATATGCAATAATGATAATAACTACATGTTCTCATACTATTACAATAATAATATCCATAATGTGTCAAATATTCATTTTCCTCATGTTTCATAAAAATGAGGTCAAATTGACCCCAATACCACCAACGTAACTATTTTTTTTACAGGACATTGGAAACATATTTTTGTGCAAATTTCATGTTTACTCTGTTGTACCCTTCAAATGAGGAAAAGTCATGAAACTTGAAGCAAAACAAAAAAAGTGAACCATATATTTTATGATGTTAAACATTGCTTGGGGTCAAATTGACCCCAAGGACAAGATGAGGGTTAAGACTCCTTCATGTCTCTGCTGGGATTCATGACTATTCTTATAGATAGATTTATAAATAGCATTCCCAATAGGGTGGGAAGACAGCAGTTACAAACAGAAGTTAAGTTATTAGTAAACTCATCAACGGTAAAGCGTGTTTAATATATATGTTTATCCAAAATAAAAAAAGAAGGTCCACACACTTTCTCAAATAAATCAAAGTAAACAGAGAGCAAGTGTGTAGAGATTCTTTTTTATTTTGGATCTCCCTGGCTCCTGCACCTTAATTTGTGTGCACATTCCCAATATGTGTTTATGCCATAATTGTTTTGATGATCAAGCAATGTAAAAAATCAGAAGATAATGTGCCTCACTGCGCTGAGGTCATGCCCAGTTTGATGGACAGGTGGGAGGGCTTATCAGGGAGGTGTCAATTATCATAATTACGGATGGAGGACGGCAAAGCTAATTAACATCTAGGATCAAACCTGTTAAATAACCTCTGCAAACAATCAACTCCACCAGGACCAAACACACTGGCTACTCATCACTCTCTCTTTCCCACTCTCTCTCTCTCTCCCTCTATCGCTCTGTCTCTCTCTCTCTCCCTCTCTGTTCTCTGTCTGTCTCCTTCACCCCCCTCTTTTTCCATGTCCCTCACAGTGCCCTTTTCTGTCTCTCTCTCAAAAGACTCTCTTTCGCTCTTCTTCTTCACTGTCTTTTCTTCCCCTTGGTTGGCTCTTCTTTCTTTCTTCCTTCTCTCTCTCTCTTTCTCTCTCCCCTCCTCTGCTCTCTCTCTCTCTCTCTCTCTCTCCCCTCCTCTGCTCTTGTGAAGTTTGCATTCCTCACCTTCTCAGCAGACGGCACACAAAAGAGTGGAGAGCGCCGCCACTGACCCGACGCAAACATTCCGCTGCCCCTGGGCCCTGGGTCACGTGCTCCTCCGTTTGTCCTTCCAGAACCTTCCAGGCCCACCGATGCTCCACGGAATCCCCTCTTGTGTCAGTCCACGGGGACTTTTAATATGTCCGAGCAGCACGATTCCATCCCCGCCTCGGCCATTTAAAGTGCCAAGCGTATTTTTTTTATCGCTATTATCATTTGCCCTGCAGGCACGCATTGATGCCCTGCTACAAATCACTTTTGTGACAAGTGGCATGAGAAAGTGGTATAGTGGTTTTATGTGGCACCATCAAGAAATTTGCATCAATTAATTTCCTGTCCTTATCCCAGGGGTATATCTTGTTCTGTGTTTATTGATTGTCATGGGTGGTTATGATGTCATTTTTATTATCATAGTAATATGTGATGCCTCGGTCGTTGGAGAGTAAAAAAATGATTGCATAAATCGTAAAATCTCTGCAGAGTTTTGGGATGAATAATGGGTGAACTTGTTAACAGTGGCGGCACAAAACTGAGCTTTGTTGAATGCCCTACATATTCAAATGTCAGAAGAGATAAGTGCATTCTGAATCTCTGCAGGCAGGGGCCTGCAAGGTGACACCTGGGGTGTGTGTGTGTGTGTGTGTGTGTGTGTGTGTGTGTGTGTGTGTGTGTGTGTGTGTGTGTGTGTG
>NC_084996.1:31436303-31456303 GCF_963854185.1 Sardina pilchardus
AGTGTCACTTACCTTGATTGAAGCGCGGGCCAGTTATAGCGTGCACTAAAACATCCTAATTAGTCCAAACGAAATGGTGAATGAGCACGGCATATAAACGGGAGCAAGAACTAGTTTGCATGTTGTCACGTCAGGAGAGATGCGCCACCGGTAAGCTGCTGTTTTAGTCCATTGAGCGAGCCGCGGTTTAAGTTTGCTTGTCTGTTTATGTTGCTCTGTGCTACCGTTGTGTATATATGCGGTTGTATGCTTGATAACGTGGTGGTCACGCCGATGGAACAGTGGTTACTGTCTGATGCTTAAATGTTTAACTGCTTGATTGTGTCCGAGGCTATATCGCGGTAAATGTTTTAAAGTTGTAGCGTCTCCATAGTCACGAGTGCACTTCCTGTTTGCGGTGCAGGCTGGGTAATGTAGTTGATCACTCTTACATAGGAAATGGTCTGCTATACTTAGCGCTGCTATTTAAAACTACTCACTGTTTCCAATTAAAGCCAACATATTGAGAGCGTTTGGTTTGAGTAATTGCAATGTGGCTTGTATGTGCAATGTTTGTGTGGCAGTACAATGCTTAATGTATGTTTTAATATGCTGTAATGTTTCTTATGCCTGGAATTGCTGCATATTTAGTTTAAACACTAATTATACTATACTATATTATATTATCTATACAATACTATATTATTATAACACTAAAACTATAATGTAATTTATGAATGGTATATTTATATTATTCAGAATTTATATATATTATGTAGCTTTTACAAACTAGGTTTTCTATTCTACAGGTTTATAACCTGTAATTTGTGGATAAACAACTGTATGGAAAATCAAACAAAAGAAATAAAAAACCACAAAGAGTTATAACAACGTGTCCTCTTCTGACGCCCCGTTCGGTGGGGAGAATCACCAAAGAACCGAACAGTTATAAACCGAGGCCCGCTGCACTGGAGAGTGCAGCGAAAATAGCCAAAGACTGCTTCATCAAGGAAGCTCAATCAACCAGCTTGCCTCTCACTTCTGCACTGCCCAAGTTCACCACTAATCAAACTGCCCATTAACTAAGGATAAAGGAGCTTGCACATATTGGCAATAACAGCTCTGCACAAAGGGAGTAAAAGATGGCTGACTTGGACAGGCTTAAAAGTGTGCGTTCAAGAGCACAAGCTTCATTCACAAAAAGAGCCCACTCTCTCACCAAACCCGGACTATTGGAATCAACTGAAATTCTCAAGGAATGGAAGGTGTTCAAGATTGACTTTTCCAAAGTCACAGATGCGGGACATGAGTATGCTGAAGCCCTGAGGGAGTCGACGGATGCAGAGATCAAAGCATCTGCTGAACAAATTGATGCTAAGACAGCTGAATGTGAGGACAAGTTCCTCGAGGTGAAGAAAGCCTCCCAGGACACCTTTTGGACCAGCTATGCAGAGGAGGCATTCTTCAAGCAAGCCAAGACGGCTGAGTCAGCCATCAGCCAGGCAGAGGATGAGGAAGCTAACCCTCTGAAGTCAATCAAGGACCGCAGGCTGAGGAATAGAGGTCTTGAAAGAGAGGTCACTGAACTCGGAGAGATGCTGATCGAGTGGAAGGAGTTGGTTCCTGGTTCGAAGGCAGTAGAGCTCAGGACACGCCACAAGGCACTAAAGAAGAGAGTCCTGGCATTGAATGACATACTGGTGGAGGATGAAGCAGACCAAGTAAAGGATGGAGAAAGGAATCTGGGAGATGATGGCAGTGTGGTTGGTGATCCGCTAAGAGATGCTTCACCCCTTCTTGCTGACATGTCTGGTGGTTTCAAGCTAAAGCCCAAGATGAACATGGGGGCATCAAACATGAGCACCCGGCCTCTGCTACGTCCAACCCAGCCCCTCTTACGGCAAAGCAGCCCTATGACCCCAAGAAACCCTGACCTCAAGCCTCAAATCAGCCTTGAAAGGGCACGGCTACCCACTTTCTCTGGTGACATGAGGGAGTATTACCGCTGGAAGACTGAGTGGGAGGACCTACAAGAATTGGGTAACCCCCAAGGTGCAGAGTGTATAAGAAAGTTCCACTTATTAAATAGTCTCCACGAGAAGGTCAAGAAGGATCTCGTCCTATCTAGCTGTGGATCCGCTGATGAGATGTTCTGGCTGCTGGACAGCAAATATGGGAATAAAGCAAAAATAGTCCTAATGATCACCAATGAGGTCCAGTCTCTTCCCCCTGTCAAAGGAAACAATCCAAGAAGAACCATTGAATTGATCCAGGCTGTGGAAAGGGCCCTGTGTAACCTCCAGATTCTTGGTGAAGAGGATGCTGTGAAGAACCGTGTTGTCGCTCAATCTCTTGAAAGCAAGCTTCCCAGTGTACTCAAAAAGGAGTGGATTATGCACAAAACTGACCCAGCGAACCAGTTCTCTCGACTGAACCACTTTGACTGCCTCCTGAGATTCCTCAAGAAACAGGAGGAGATTCTTGAAGAGTTGGATCAGTTGGAGCCAAACCCTGCAGACAAAGGCCCTGTGGAAAAGGGTGCTGCAGACTACCCAGATAAGAGTGGGAGGAAGGGTGCTGCAGACTACCCAGATAAGAGGGGGAGGAAGGCTTTCACCAAGACCACAGCAGGTCAGAAGGACAACAATCCCAGCTGCACTGTCTGTGAAGATGACTCTCATGCTGGCAGGCTATTTGCATGCAAGATCTTCAGAGAGCAAGATCTCTCAAGCAAAAGGGCTCATTTGAAGAAGCTAGGGCTGTGCTCCAAGTGTTTGAGGCCCCACCCTATGGATGGGAAAGGATGCACACCCAGATACCTCTGCCCAAAAGCAGACTGTCGGAGAGAAGGGGCGTCGGACCACAATTACCTTCTGTGTCCTAAGCCACCGACTCCAAAGAAGGACAGCAGCAATGGGGAGCAGAGCACTATAAAGACTGGAGGAAAGAAACTTGGCTTAACCAGTAAACAAGAGGAGTTTCTGGCAGAGCTTACTCCAGAACAAAGAGAGAAGTATAAGAACGCATTCTCAAACAAAATATCCTCAACTGTATGCGCCAAGGCTGGAGATGGACTGCGAGAACATCCAGTGGTGATGATGCTGATGGAAGTAACAACAAACTCGGGTTGCCTTATTGGCACCCTAATCGACCTCGCATCTGACACCAACTATATCACCAATGAAGCAGCCGATCGCCTTGGACTGTGCGGTGAGAGCATCAGGCTTATTGTCCATGGAGTCGGGGGGATGAAGAAAACGGTCCTGACTAAAAGATATTCTCTGCGGCTGAAGGTGAAGACATCCAGAGGAAAAGTGGCAGAACATAGAATTCTCTGCTATGGCCTGGACAATATTGCAGAGGTGACCCAACCAATCACTGCTGAACAACTGCAGAAGTTCTTCCCCAGTGTACCCAGAGACGAGCTGATCCGTCCCACAAAGATTGACCTTCTCATTAGTCACCGGGAAGGTCGTCTTGTACCCCAGTCAATCAAGATCGTGGGGGACCTCGTCCTCTGGGACGGCCCGCTGGGAAAGACTGTCGGGGGAACCCATCCCGATCTCATTGAGACCGCTGACATGGCCGTGTACCACTCTGAAACTCACTTTGCGAGGACCATGAGATCAGCGGTGATGGCATACAAAGAGACCATCATACCTCAAGAAGAAGAAGCGCTTGTCCGGAGCACCACAACCACCAACAAAGAGGTATTCGAGTGGTTTAGCTGGGACAGCATTGGAGCGGCGTGCAGTCCTCAATGTGGCGGCTGTAAGTGTGGCAGGTGTCCCCCTGGAGGGAAAGAAATGACCCTCAAGGAAGAGCGGGACCTGGAGAAGATAAAAGGATGTCTGACATACGTGCTGGCAGACAAACACAGCAACTCCCCACATTGGGACACAGCCTATCCCTGGAAGGCAGACCTCACAACACTACCAGACAATCGAAGGGCAGTGGAGGCTACCTTCAGAAACACTGAGAAGCGTCTGGAGAAGGAACCTGTGTGGAAGGCTGCATACAAAGAACAAATACATGAAATGGTCTCAAGAGGAGCTGCTGCAAAACTCACAAGGGACGAAGTCAACAGCTGGGAAGGACCCAAATGGTACATCAGCCATCTGGTTGCACCGAACCCACACTCCTCCTCAACCCCTGTGAGAATTGTGTGGAACAGTAGCCAAGAGTTCCGAGGCATAAGTCTAAATGATCTCCTTCACAAGGGTCCCGATGTCCTCAATCCCATCAGAGGTGTCCTTCTGAGGTTCAGGAGTGGACTCCATGCCGCACTGGGTGACGTAAAAAAGATGTATAACTCCGTGTGGCTGAAAGATGATGAAGTCCACCTCCACCGCTTTCTCTGGAGAGACAAACCTGAGGACGAGATTGAGGTGTTTGCAGTTGTCAGAGTCAATATCGGTGATAAACCCGCAGGATGTATCGCCCAAGTTGCCATGAAGGAGACGGCCAACCTTCCTCAGTTTGCTGATATGGTTGAAGAACGGCGAGCTCTGACTGAGGACAGCTATGTTGATGACATCTTAACTTCACACGATGACCTCAAGACGTTGGAAAGGATCACAAAAGGGGTAGAGGAGATCTTGAAAGCGGGAGGCTTCTTTCTCAAACCGTGGGTCCTGTCACACCAAAGTGGGAGGAGTGGAGCCCTAGCTGAAACAACTGCTGACTCTAGTGCAAAAGCAACTGTACCCAGGATGTTGGTACTGCCCAACCAAATGCAAGATGGGGAGAACAAGGCACTTGGGGTCGGCTACGAACCTGATACAGACAAACTTCGGTTGCTGACGTCTATCAACTTCTCTAAGAAAAGAGGGAAAATGAGGACCGGACTTAATCTGAGCATGGAGGATGTCAGGGAAGGAACACCAAATCCCCTTACCCGACGCATACTTCTTAGCCAGGTTGCCGCATTGTACGACCCAATTGGTCTTGCCTCACCAGCCAAACAGAAGGGAGTGATGATAGTACGAGAATCGTTCCAGGAAGCTGGCAAGGACAACCCATCTAAAGATACATGGGATGCCCCTCTCTCACTTAAACTTCGGGAAGCCGCAATAACGCTCTTTGAAGAATACGTGAGACTTGGCCAGGTCAGGTTTGAGAGAAGCCTCACACCGCCTGGAGCCATAGGCCCACCAACAGGGATCACATTCTCAGATGGAAGCGAATCCTCCTATGGAGCCGTGCTCTACCTGCGATGGGAAACCCGAGACAAAATTATAGTGAAGTTGGTGGAATCCAAAGCTAAACTCACCCCTCTCGACCAAAAGGGAGATGTGATCAAGGCCGAACTATGTGGTGCGGTATTTGCTAGCCGCCTAAAAAAGTACTTTGAGAAGCACTGCCACATTAAAGTCAAGCAATGGATTCACTTTGTGGACAGCCAAACAATCCTTGCAGCCATCCAAAAGGACAGCTATGGCTACCAGACCTTTGTCGCTAACAGAATCGGTGAGATTCAGAAGGCTGGACAAGTGGAAGATTGGAGGTGGATTGAAGGCAAACAAAACATTGCTGATATACTTACCAGAGGTGCAACTCCTGAGGATCTTAACGAAGGGTCAGAGTGGCAGCAAGGCCCTGAGTTCCTGAAGTTGCCCGAGACCGACTGGCCTATGAAGATGGCCAGTGAAATTGCACCCTCTGCTGCTGAAGATGTGGGAAAACTTCAGCGGAAAGCCTTCTCAGCAGTGGTCACCAGGGCCCAGTCAAAAGGAAGACCTTGCCCCAATAGGCCTGATGTCAAGGCTGAACCCAAGATCAAGGCAGAACCAAAGATCAAGGCAGAACCAAAGCATGAAGAAGCCAACGGTAAAGCGACCTCACCAGCTGTCCCAGGTGCAACATCCATGGGAGACAAGAGAAGACCCTGGGCAATTGGACTGGTGCGCCTTGTAGAACCTCAACGCTTCAGTTCTCTGTCCAAGCTGTGTGGTTCCATAGCCTGGACTCGACGGGCTGCAGAAACCTGGCTGAGAAGACGCCAGGCACCAAAGTGGGAGGCAAACCACTCTAGTCTGTCTATTGAGGAAAGAGTGCAAGCTTTCCAAGACCTGGTCCTCGCAACCCAAGAAGGCAGTCTGTTCCTGGACTCAACGCTGAACCGCTTGGTGGTCCACAAGGACGAGAACACCGGAATCCTTGTCTGTGGAGGACGAATCCAGTCCTGGAAAGAAGATGGAACAGTTGTTCCTTTAATCCCATTTCATTCATGGCTAGCAACCCTGCTTTCAAGAGAAGCTCATGATGAGAACCATGAAGGTGTTGCTGCCACACTACTGCGCACCAGAAAAAGGGCATGGATTGTGCAAGGTCGGAGAACAGTAAAGAAAGTTGTGAACGACTGTATTACATGTCGAAAACTGAAAGGAAAAATGTGCCAGCAGATGATGAGTGATCTGCCGCCAGAACGCTCACAGCGTGCCAACCCATTTGAGTACACCACGCTTGACCTCTTTGGCCCCTTCGAAATCAAGGATGCTGTCAAGAAAAGAATAGGAAAGAAGGTGTGGGGCATAGTCTTCTGTTGCATGGCATCAAGGGCAGTTCATGTGGACCTGGTTGACGATCAATCCTCTGAAAGCTTTCTCCAAACTTACTCTCGCTTTGTAGCGTTGAGAGGCCATCCTAGAAAGTTGTGGTCAGATAGGGGAACCAATTTCATTGGAGCTAAACCTGCCCTACAAGACTTGCACAGATACCTAGCTACCTTACCAGAAGCATCCATAGAAGACAATGCCACCAAGGGTGGGACTGAATGGGTATGGAACTTTCATCCAGCTGATGCACCTCATCGCAACGGGGCTGCGGAAGCTGCAGTTAAGCTCATAAAGAGGGCTCTCACTAGCCTTGGAGGGACGACAAGCTCACTTACCTGGGGTGAACTCCAAACCCTCTTCTTCCAGGCAGCTAACCTCACCAATCAAAGGCCGATTGACGCCAGGGCACAAGAGCAAGAAGATTCCGTAGAGTATCTGACCCCCAACACTCTGCTCCTCGGGAGGACCAGGCAAGGAGGAGATACAGGAGGAATTGACTTGTGCACCCATCCCTGGCGCCGACTCAGAGCCATCCAGATTGGTGTGGATATGTTCTGGAAGAAGTGGAGTGAACTTGCCGGACCAAATCTCTTCATTCGACCAAAGTGGCACAAAACCCAAAGGAATGTTGCTGTCGGTGACGTTGTTTGGGTTGCCGATCAGAATGCACTGCGAGGACAATTCCGGCTTGGACGGATCCAGGCCGTGCACCCCGATAAGATAGGACTTGTAAGAGACGCAGATGTGAAGCTGTGTGCAGGTCTCCCTGCCTCCTTAATAGTTGAGCAACTGAAGAGGAACCCTCAGCAGCTGACGCCAGTAATTCTACGGAGAGACGTGAGGAGACTAGTCATCCTCATCCCTGTGGAAGACCAGTGACTCTTAGACCTCGTCTCATCAGCCAACAGCTCTGCAGGCACTGCATTCTGAAGGGAAGGTGCCCGAACAGTGACAATGGCATCCTAATCTTCATAGAAAGAAAAAGAAAAGAAAAAAAAAAGAAAAAAAAAAAAAAAGAAAAATGTGGAAAAAAATTGTTATATGGTGTACTGTAATGTCTGGCTGTGACCGCCTTGAATCGCATGATCAGTTGGTCAAGTGGGAGGTGTTAAGCGCACTACGTTACAGGGATACGTTTCCAAAGTCACAGGTGGGCACGTTTCCAACGTCACAACAAAACACAGGTGAAATGAATGATAGTGGGAGTGTCACTTACCTTGATTGAAGCGCGGGCCAGTTATAGCGTGCACTAAAACATCCTAATTAGTCCAAACGAAATGGTGAATGAGCACGGCATATAAACGGGAGCAAGAACTAGTTTGCATGTTGTCACGTTAGGAGAGATGCGCCACCGGTAAGCTGCTGTTTTAGTCCATTGAGCGAGCCGCGGTTTAAGTTTGCTTGTCTGTTTATGTTGCTCTGCGCTACCGTTGTGTGTTGTGTATATATGCGGTTGTATGCTTGATAACGTGGTGGTCAAGCCGATTGAACATTGGTTACCGTCTGATGCTTAAATGTTTAACTGCTTGATTGTGTCCGAGGCTATATCGCGGTAAATGTTTTAAAGTTGTAGCGTCTCCATAGTCACGAGTGCACTTCCTGTTTGCGGTGCAGGCTGGGTAATGTAGTTGATCACTCTTACATAGGAAATGGTCTGCTATACTTAGCGCTGCTATTTAAAACCAACATATTGAGAGCGTTTGGTTTGAGTAATTGCAATGTGGCTTGTATGTGCAATGTTTGTGTGGCAGTACAATGCTTAATGTATGTTTAATATGCTGCAATGTTTCTTATGCCTGGAATTGCTGCATATTCAGTTTAAACACTAATTATACTATACTATATTATTATGACACTAGAACTATAATGTAATTTATGAATGTATATTTATATTATTCAGAATTTATATATATTATGTAGCTTTTACAAACTAGGTTTTCTATTCTACAGGTTTATAACCTGTAATTTGTGGATAAACAACTGTATGGAAAATCAAACAAAAGAAATAAAAAACCACAAAGAGTTATAACAACGTGTCCTCTTCTGACGCCCCGTTCGGTGGGGAGAATCACCAAAGAACCGAACAGTGTGTGTGTGTGTGTGTGTGTGTCTGGTCAGGGAGGACTAGCCACCGCAGGCAGGGGCGGGAGAGAGAGGTCTCAGACTCAGCAGGACAACAGCCTCCGAAAGTCAAAGGTCACATCAAAGATCAAAGGTCAGATCTGGACGCCTCCCTGACATGGCTTGCGGCCATCCTGTGGCAATTTCCCCACGAGGCCTGCACCACGGAGGAGAGAGAGAGACAGGCGCTGAGAGATGCTGGGAGGAGACTGGGAAGAACTGGGAGGCTAAAGAGGCTCTCTAAAGAGTCTCCGAGAACAGGGGAGGATTAGGAGAAAGACACTCTGGAGGCAATAAGCATGTGGGTGTGTGTGCGTGTGTGTGCGTGTGTGTGTGTGTGTGGATACAAGAAGAGATCAAATGCAAAGCCTCTAAATCCATCTGACCACTTTTCTTTAATCAGACTCAAATAGGTTTTTGCCTACAAGTTGATATTTAACCAGGAAGAGAGTGGTATTTATTGAATTGAATTTTGAATTATTTATTGAAAAATATTTGATTAACATATACTATGTGTGGAGAGTATTCACTCACCATCATTACCTCATTTTTGACGGAGGTGGCGTTTAGAGTTTTGTATCTGAACTCTTCATATGTATGTGTGTGTGTGTGTGTGTGTGTGTGTGTGTGTGTGTGTGTGTGTGTGTGTGTGCCCTCTTTTTGTTCACTCTCCTCATTTTCTTCGGCTCTTTGCAAGTGTGAAATACCAGAGGCATTGCAAGGAGGGTCCATAGTTCCACCTCATCAATCTGGCCTGACTCTTTTTCAAACACACACCCACACACAGGGACACACACACACACACACCTCTCCACTTTTCCCTCAGGTAACAGGCCGTGGCATGCCAGGAACGCTGGCCCTGTCCATCTCCCCCTGTCCACCTGAGTTCCAGCGCCGTATCAGCGCAGCCCGTCACTCAAGACGTCCTGATAACACGACCTCTTCCACAGCCTGCACATATTATGCACTGACCATAGAAACAACATGAACACAGAAGCAGCAATCTCGCTTTCAAACTTTCAGCAGAAAATCACCTTTTCTAGAAATTCAAACAGTGCTGTGCTATATTGTTTTCTCTGAAAAGTAACTTGCCGTGGGAATGATAATAATGACTGGAATATGGTGGTTGTGCGCCAGCCTCAAAAGAACAAATTATACTACCGTCAGTCTTGTGAAAATAGACTAATGACTAGAGGTCATACACTGAAGAGCAGCCAATGAATGAACTCTAATTGGTCGTCTACTTTAGAATATCAATGCGCATTTCTTTCATTTTGGCATGAACAGAGAGACACTGATGTCGGAAGGAGACAATATTAATTATAAGTTATTACAGTGTAAACTTATACTGAGTAAACCAAAATACGGGCAAGCAGACTGGACACATTTTATCATAAAAACAGGTTATCCTTGCACGCTGGACTGGAAGTCTGCCATTTCAGTTCTGCTAGTTGTAAAGTATATCCAATATTTTTGCTTTTATCATGATCCCATAGAAGCTTAATTTCCAACATTTTTTTATTTTTATATTTGACCTTTATTTAACCAGGGGGAAAGAACACAGTGAGATTGCTACCTCTATTTCAAGTAGGCCGACATAAAGAACCCAAACTGCAAGAAGAACACGGAGGCCAACTGGATGTACTGCTCCTGTAGCTCTCCAATAAGGTATCAGTCAGGAGTTAGACTTCAGTGATTTAGAATTGAAATGGCTGCTGATCATGTGCTGTATGTTCCTGCTGTTATGTAATGCAGAGCTGTTTATGCACATAGCCTGATTTTATGGTCTGAGAATCTTCAGTCTCATTACCCTTTTATGAATTTGTTATTGATGTTATAGCCATAGATGATGTATAGGCCAAGGCTGAGATCAATGAGCAGAAGCCATCTTACTTCTATGGCTGCAGCTTGAATAAAGCATATGCTCAAACACACAAACATATGCTCAGCCTGCCAACAGATTTCTGGCTAGTCTGATACCTTTGTGTAGTTGAAGGCAAAGAGATATTTGTTGCACTCAGATGACATTTTTTTCTAGTCCAGGTGCGTTAGAACCACGAGGAAGAGGCTAGGGGCGGGCAAGCATTGAGAATAGCCAGATCACTGAAACGTTTGCTTCCCATTTAAAAAGTTGCTCCTGTGTCTAGACTAGACTGTGTCTAGTCACCTTTTTCAAGTGTGCGAAACCAAGGTGTAGATGAAGACATCGTCAACAGACATGAAGAACTGCATAATACATTTAAGAACCTTAATAATGTGCATTATTTAGTCAAGTCAATAAGGTAATAAAAAAAAGTCAGTAAGGGGGGAAATGCCTTATTGCTGGTCAGCTGCTTTAGTGCTGATACTGTGTGTTTGGAGCTCTCCTGCCCTCATGAAATACCTCCCCTGAGGGGTACATGGTAGACTACCCTTAAAAACCTGTGCGGAAGTCAATAACTGTTCGACATGCTGGCAAATGCCAAAGGAGACAGGCCGTTAAATAACATGTGTTTACACAACAGTATTGCAGGATAGGAGAGGAAGGGACCATTCTACACAATCCAGAACACAGTTGAATCATGTCGTGCTGAAAAGCGAAAGAGAAAATCGGCGAAAAAGGTAAAAGAAAGAGAGTAAAAGAAAGGAGGAGAAAGACAGAGGGAGGAACAGAGAGTGTGAGTTGAGAGACAGACAATGAGTGTAGTTTTTACAAAGCAGGTTTATGGTCTTGCAGCTGTGGCTATATACAGCACAATGAGAGAGACAGAGACGAGAGACGGAGACGAGAGACAAGAGACATGCCCCAACATGGGAGTGACCTTTGTTCTCAGAAGCTGATGATCTTGTCACCTGCACCTTGACACCTCTCGGACCATTCCAGCCACGAGTTCTATTCCACGCCGTGTGTGCTTCTGACCCCTGAGGGGAAAATTCTCTAATCTCATGGACAGCTACGGTCCAGTTCACACACATAATTACTTCTTTGAAAATAAATTATGCTCTATTCTACACTGAAGTCTAATTGGATTCCCTGATTAATTATTCTGTCCAAGGTGTCATGGGTCACAAGGTGTCAAAATGACGGCAATAGATTTATGTAGGCCTGAATACAGTTTTTAATATTTTTCCCTTTGCAGTACCTAACCCATGACAGCAGGTGGCAGTAGAATCATACGTTTTCTATCATAAATTGGGGACTACAGTATATCAAAGTAGAGAACCCATATTTATAATCTATGTGGAGAACACAAACAGTTGTGTGTAAATGTGCATTTGGTCCAGAAAATGTAATATATGAAATGTAACATCAAATAAAATCAACTCAAATATAGGACAAAGTGCAATAAAGCGATAGAGAGAGGATGATAGCATTATCTGATGTTGGAAACTGCCCAGGACATAGTTTTAAGATCTATGGTCTGGAGAAATTACGCATACTTATCTTATCTGATGAAAGCTACATTTTATTAACCAGCATATGAACACATTCCTTAAGAGCATTAAATGCATAACTTACAGTCTGTAAGTTACTGTAAGACTGTGAAGTCGTTATAAAGTCATGTTTGCAACATTTTGATATAAGTTTGGCTAAATTCCGTAAAATGCTGACTAAAAATTGTGAAACCCCTTAATTATACATCAATGAAAACACTATATTTGGCTCAAACAAACTCTATTTAAATATGTAAAACTGTTTATGACTTACTGAAAGTCACATAATGAAAGCTGGGTTGAAAGGCTTTCTAAAAACAAGTCTCTCAGGCGTAAGGAAGTTTTTCTCTCTTGTCCAGTAAGACTCTTGATTCCTGTGGAGTGCTGTTAATCACCAGTGCAGCTTAGGGTCTGTCCACTCCCGTATTCTGTACTGTAATACGAGTTCTGGCACAGTGCATCTTTAATCCAACTTCAGTCATTTTCAGTGCATTTTCAAACAAACACAGAGTAAACACAGTAGGCTTATGTCCTATGGGAACACACTGTGCATCACAGAAATCATGAGGGAGAAGTGATCATTTCCATTAGATACTGATCATCTGTTTCACTCTATCCATGGGCACACACTATACACAAACACACACACAGACACACTTGCACACACACACACACACACACACACACACACACACACACACACACACACACACACACACACACACACACAGATACCTCACTCTGGTGATGGTGATGGACATAATATATATTAGTGGCGCACAAGAACTCTTTGGCTTTGTTTGACTATTCAACAGGCCTACAGTACATGTCATATGAAAACAGAGTCCATTACAGAGAGAAAGGGAAAATTAGAATTCTACACAGTTAACGCGGTGACAACATAACACAACGTTCGGTTTTCCCGTATGTTTGTAAACACAGCAGGAAACACGTCTTCTCAAAGGACAGAATGCTATTTCGTAAGCATTGGGTAAAAGGCTGTAAATGGAAAGTGACGTCAGTTGATGTCATGCAAAACTACAGTATAGTACTACAGGATCCTTTTGTTATCTATCGGTTGCAAAATAGGGTACATATGCATAATGATCAGGGCGCAGTTTTGAGAAAATCAGCCACTGGACTCAGAAATGCACTCACTGTTCGAACTCACACCTAGACTGTGCGTGAGAGAGAGAGGGAGAGGGAGAGAGAGAGAGAGAGAGAGAGAGAGAGAGAGAGAGAGAGAGAGAGAGAGAGAGAGAGAGAGAGAGAAACACGTGCGTGCGTAAACATTATACTTTATAATCCAACAGCCATTGTTGTCGGAATAGGCTACCCTGCCAATAGAGAACGGTACCGTGAATTGCTTAAGTTTTTGTTGAGGTCGATATTCTTTGACATGTGACTGCATTACTTGCTCACATGGCCGCCTTGTTGCATGATCCGCTTTAGTTTTAAAAGTCCTAGGACCGGACTTGCTTAGCGACAACAATCCAGTGCAGGGACCCATAAGGGCGCACAATCCAGCCGGACACACCATGGCGAGCAGTGGGCAGAAAGTGGTGCTGATCACCGGTTGCTCCTCTGGAATTGGGTTACAAATTGCCGTCCTACTGGCCAAAGATGAGAAGAAGCGTTACCATGGTAAATGCGCTCTCTTTACGTTGTTTCATTTATTTTCAGCAAAACACCAAAGTCTCTCTCACAGTAGTGTTGTGATGTTTTTTAACAGTTTAGCTGCTAAATGTATAGAATTGTGGTAATATTTTAATATGACTGGGCAATGTGATTTCAGACGACACCTAAAGCTGTCTTTAATGGGAGTTCCTTAATCGAACTGTTGTGAGCCGCTTCGTCCCGTCTCCCCCTTATTCAGCTATTACCATCTGAATGCGCAGTTTCCAGGGTACGGCTACACAAGGATGCCGATTTCCAGGCGGAGATCACTAGAGAGACTGCCAGTTCTCTTTCAAGTGACTTCTCCAGCACAAAGACCCCTTTATCGCACTGAATTGTAGACCGCTGCCCCGGTTTAGTGCCGTATCTAATGTGCCTATAGAGCCCATAGAGCGAGTGTTGGGAGAAGGACAAAGTTTGAGACCTGTACAAGCGAGGGCTCACTCCGAAAGCACGGATTGTTTGAAGTCTTCATCGGGATTCACGGGGGCAGAAGACTCCCATACATTGTTCTCGCTTCTCATATCCACGTACTTGTAGACTATACGCGCCTCTTCAATGTCACTACCAATGCGTTTCAGTTTTATTTATTTAGTCCAGCTGTTGTGATTCATAAGCGTGAAACACAAGTGGCAAACGCTCCCTAAACAGTCTCTCTCTCTCTCTCTCTCTCTCTCTCTGGATATAAATCTGGGTGAACTTTGCCCTGTTTTTTTTCTGAATTGGGAAACGTTGCAACATTGTGGCACTGTGTGAGCGGACAAGAAATCCACGGAGATTTAGAAAAAAAAAAAAAGTTGGTGGTAGCTCTAATGAGTACCAGTGGCATATGCCAATTTTGGAGGAGTCCTCTCAACGAATCCAATTACTAGACTGTGTGGTCCACTTAAGAATGTTAAAGCTGCCCTTGCATTACAGTGAGAGCCACTGCAAGAACAATGGAATGGTTGTTCTGTTAATACAGGAAAGCACTTGTATGTGTGGCTCCTCATGAGGAACAGTTGGAATAAAGGTTGCCCTCGAGGTAACTCCAGGTTCACAGAGAGACGAAATGTAGGCTGGTCGAAGGATTTCCAGGACTCTCTTTTTGTCTGTCATCACGCTTGTAGCTAGCGCTGGCCGGGTATTTCATTTTACTGCCTTAAGACTTGCTTTCCCATTGCACGACATAGCATAGAGGCTGTTGAGATGGATTGTTGAGAGTGCAGAAGAGTGCAGAAATTCAACAGGTCAGCGAAATGAATGGCACCCTAATTGAATGGAACTTGTTCCTGGCAAAACATTGCGCAAGATTGGTGGTGGGCAGTGGAATACGATGAGAATCATCTGGGGCCCATGTAGCTCATTGAGGTTTCAGGACCAAATTTGGAAGGGGTCACCTGTAACAAAACAGACTCCTTCCACAAATAAAACCAAACCAACAAAAACAACTGGAAACAATTAGGGAGCTATTTTCAGTGGTTTCACAACTGCGATAGATTAAAAAATGGAATATTCTTCATTTACCGACACTAGTTTTCTTTTCCCCGCACAAAACATAATAGAACACAAGAAAAATTTTATTCTAAATAAGAGTAGGCTTACTTTCTGTATTTCTATACGCAGCTTTTACCAAAAAGGAACACATAACCTGTTTCACAATCCAACATGGGAGAGTTGTTGACATGTAATGCTGTGACGTTCACATAATGTTTTTTTGCCGTAATCCGCCTATGATGTCTATCTAGTCTGTGAGATTAGAGAGATGAGGCTCTGAGATTACACGCTGGGTCTCTGTGGAGCAGATAGGCAGGAACTGTGATAAGCCTCCCTACAGTGATAGACAAATGCACTGCGTATGTGGGTTAGTCACACTGACAGGTCCAGGGTCCACTGGGGAATGGGGACAATTGAGATGTAACAGACATCTGTTTGCTTACATATCTGTCCAAAAACGCTTAGGGTGATTTTTTTTTGTTTGTTTTTATGGAAATGATTGAGTAAATGTGTAATCGTATCTCTCTCTCTCTCTCTCTCTCTCTGTGTGTGTGTGTGTGTGTGTGTGTGTGTGTGTGTGTATGTGTGTGTGTGTGTGTGTGTGTGTGTGTGTGTGTGTGTGTGTGTGTGTGTGTGTGTGTGTGTGTGTGTGTGTGTGTGTGTGTGTGTGTGTGTGTGTGTGTGTGTGTGTGTGTGTGTGTGTGTTTGTGTGTAAATAGGTTAGTCAGTGTTAGTCATTGGTCTGCATGTTACTCAAAGTGGTGGTTAATGGATAATAGAAGGGGACAGCAGTAAAAGGGTGACAGAGTTTGTTATGCTCTCTTTATCTCTGAAAATGATAAATATTACATTACTATGTTTATGTTTTTGACATTTGGTGTCACTGTCAAATGATCCATAACCAATTGACAATAGACCCTTTCAAATACATAAACAAACATGTGTTCCTAATTCATTTCAGTGACACAGAAAACAACATTGAGCTAATGGTAACTCAGGGATAAACAAAAACGTATTTTAAAGTTGATATTTTGCAGAGCACTAAACTCAAATCCAATATATTTTCATTACAACTTATCTGCATTGATTTCGAACAGAAACGCTGTAGGATCCAGATTGAAAGGGTCTATAATAAAATTTTACAGTTATAGAGTACAGTAGTTTTCCATCTTAAATCCACTGTTATCCACTCACAGCGTGAACGACGCACTGTAAGTCAATGACTCGCTCCATAACTCCCTCCCGTTGCAGTCATTGCCACCATGCGCGACCTCAAGAAGAAGGACAAGCTGGTGGAGGCCGCGGGGGACGCCTACGGCAAGACGCTGACCCTACAGCCTCTGGACGTCTGCAGCGACGAGTCCGTCAAGCAGTGCATCAACAGCGTGAAGGACCGCCACATCGACATTCTCAGTGAGTGCCAGAGTGCCATGGTAACAGCTGTCCGAACCAGTGGTGTAGTCTACATGATATGCAGGACTAAGAAGTATACCCACTTAAATCAAAATCAGAATCAGAATCAGCTTCATTGGCCAGGTTTGGGTTTCGACAATAATATAAAAAACAGTAAGAATAAGGGCAGAAAAGCTATGTACAAGAATAAATACATTATGTACATTTACTAATAAATAGATGCTATGGGTGGGATAGGGTAATGCAATTGTCCGGAGGGGGAGTGCAGCCTTGTTGTCCCTGTCAAGGTTGCCATGCTCGTGGATACCCCAACAGGCACATCACCATCTCACTTTACCCACTTTAAAGGATACATATGAACATTTGGGGTTAATCACAGTATACCCACTACGGCTAACTACTACATCACACTTTATCCACTAGAGCTAACTAGTCTACACCACTGGCGAGAAAGCAGCTTATTAAGTGTGTTTTACACTTGGGGAAGGTTGGAGGGGGAGAGGTAAAGATTGTGAAATTTGATGGTGTGAGTTTGTGCATTGCTGACGACCCTATCACCTCCTTTTTGTCTGGCATCCATCTTGTGCCCAGACAGTTCCATCATGCTTCCAAGTCATGGGATGACACCTTGTGGTTAAAATTGCATCACGCATCTCACGCCAGTTTTCATTATCAGACAATTACTCAGAGCCATGCCAAAGGCCAGTCATCAAAATTTGAGTCGCTGCTATCGTCAGTCTAGGGGGAAGTCACGCAGTTTTGTTTTGCACGTGGCTGAAGTGAAATGCTTTGTGTGCCAAAGACAAACTGCCAAAGCCCAATGTTGCTCTGTCAGCAAGGAAGTAAACAGCTTCAGTGGAATCTAGGAGAGGGGGCAGGGGAGGAGGGGTGGTATTTAGAATTAGAATGTTGTGCACGGACATGCCAAAATTTGGAGAACTGCAGAAAATTACAAATATTTCTTTGAAAATTATTAAATGCTAAAGGAGTATTAACTCAACTGATTAAATACTAAATTTAGCCGCTGGATAACAGGTTGGAATGATGGCAGATTGCTTCTCCGCATCATCTTGTGTGTTCCATAGAGCTTTAATCCATTGCGCATGTTGTAGTCATGTCCATTTTGCTCAGTGGAGAATGAACGGTTGTAACATGGAGTGTCCAGGAGTCTGCCATTTAAATGAATGCATCTCCTCAGTCAACAATGCAGGAATCGGGCTGCTGGGTCCAATCGAGAGCATCAGCATGGAGGAGATGAAGAAGGTGTTTGAGACCAACTTCTTTGGCGTGGTGCGCATGATCAAAGAGGTGATGCCTGACATGAAGAAGCGACGGTCCGGCCACATCGTCGTCATGAGCAGCGTCATGGGCCTGCAAGGTACGGCAAGCAGGACCAGACACACAGAGCCATGGGCAGAATCCATGATCCATGATGACTAAATCAAATGCTTAACAAGACCTTTAGCTATATTGTGAGTTGCAGTTTTGATATGAAATACTAGTCTTATTTAGTCACAAATGCTACCAGTACCATTTATGGTCTTGTTGAAGTGCTAATGTTGTTTCCTAAAATGACAAACTAGTGTCCAAGTCACAAAGAAGGAGCAATGTCAATAGCAACATTTGCATTCACATGCCATCAATAATGGCCGCACACACAAAGAAAGAGCTATGTCAACAGCAACATTTGCCTTCACATGTCATCAATAATGGCCACTCACAGGTCAGAGGGCAAGGTCATGCATTCTATCAATGATGTAAGCATAATGATGTAATCAATAAGGACACTAGAGGTCTGTTTCTGTCTGTAGGAGCACTTACGCAAGTAATTTCCCCTTGGGATCAATAAAGTATCTATCTATCTATCTAAAAATCTATGTGCAGTTGAACTGTTGCCTGTAAGAAGATGTTTCACTCCAAATAGCTTGTTGTTAACCGTGCGCTATGTTATTATCTTATGTACTGTACGTGCAGGTGTGGTGTTTAACGACGTCTACACAGCCTCCAAGTTCGCCATGGAGGGCTTCTGTGAGAGCTTAGCTGTGCAGTTGCTCAAGTTTAATGTGAAGTAAGTACCGCCAACACACATGCACACATACACACATATACACACACATATATACACACACACAGACACACTTGCACACATACACATGCACACACACACACACACACACTCTGTCTCACACACACAGAGACACACTTGCACACATACACATGCACACATACACACTTGCACACACACCCACACACACACACACACACACACAGCCTTTGCACTCTCAGCTCAGTGGTAGCACTCCCTTGAGGGGCCAGATTTCTCACCCCCGCGCCCTCCTCTTGGCAGTATGTCGCTGATCGAGCCGGGGCCGGTGCACACCGAGTTCGAGACCAAGATGATGGAGGACGTGGCGAAGATGGATTACCCCGGGGCGGATGCGGACACCGTGCGCTACTTTAAGGACGTCTACATGCCGTCCTCCATGGACATATTCGAGGCCATGGGCCAGACTCCAGAAGACATTGCCAAAGTAGGTTGATCTTTTGGCTGACAGCTATAAGGCCATTTTGGAATCCAAGCTTCGCACATAAGCCTGGCAGGTTTTTAATATGGACATGTTGCTTTTCTGTAATATACTCTAAATGTTTCCTCTCCTTCAAATCCACTGCAGAGATTTAGCTTGACTGTAATGTAATAACTGACTCATTCTTGACTCATCTCAACTCTTCAACTCTTCAACTCTTCTCTCTCTCTCTCTCTCTCTCTCTCTCTCTCTCTCTCTCTCTCTCTCTCTCTCTCTCTCTCTCTCTCTTTCCCACTCTCCCTATCTATCTACTGTATCTATCTATCTATCTATCTCTCTCTCACTCTCTATCACTCTCTATCTCTCTATCTGTCTCTCTCTTTCTCTCTCTCTCTATCTGTCTCTGTGTCTCTCTCTCTCCCTCCCTCTCTCCCTGTGTGTGCAACACAGTGTACCAAGAAGGTGATCGAGGCCTCTCGCCCCCGCTTCAGGAACTTGACCAACAGTCTGTACACGCCCATCGTGGCCCTGAAATACGCCGACGAGACGGGCGGCCTGTCAGTGAACACCTTCTACAACCTCCTGTTCAACTTCGGCCCGCTCATGCACATCACCATGACTATTCTCAAGTGCCTGACGTGCAGTTGCCTGCGCAGGCGCACCATCTCCCCAAACTGACAGGGGGCAGTATTCAGTCGTCTTGGCTCAGGCTCGCTGTGTCGATCGCACTGTTTCGTGGCTGTATATGCGAGTTCAGTTTAGCGGGTTAAAAGAAGCATTACAGTAGAGCACACCCAGTCAGATGCATACAAAACTGCATTTCGTGCTAAATGGTAGT
>NC_084996.1:31473803-31476303 GCF_963854185.1 Sardina pilchardus
TGCCAGAGGTGAAAACCCTTCCCAGCAATTAGCCAACACCTCACACTTCATTGATGGTAAAAGCCTGTCACTCACCTACCCGTAAACACCTGTGCACACAGGACATGTGCTCTCTTGTGTACGTGTGTGTGTGTGTTTGTGTGTGTGTGTCAGAGTTTCACTGCAGTGTGCATATGAAAACAAGGCCATCAAGCAGACTGGAGGGAGCCGCTCTGTCCAGCGGGACTTGCAACAAAAGGGGGAGTAGCCTACAAGACACCACCACAGAAGCCAATTAGCCCCTACACTACCTACCGCAGTGCCACACCACACCATACCACACCACACCACATCATACCGCACCATACCATACCATACCATACCACACCACACCACACCACACCACACCACACCACACTACACCACACTATTCCACACCACACCACACTACACCGCACTACACAACACTATACCACACCACACCACACCACACCACACCACACTACACTACACTACACTATACTACACCACACCACACTACACTACACTACACTACACTATACTACACCGCACTGCACAACACTATACCACACCACACTACACTACACTACACCACCTCATACTACACTGCACTGCAGTGCACACAGTAACAGTGTCTGGCATGTCTGTGTACACCTGAGAGGGAAAAGAGTGTGCGAGACACATACAGTCACCGAAAGGAGAGAGGCCTCTCCTTCTCTTCTCTCATTCAATTCTCTCTCTTTTTCCCTCTCTGTCTGTCTCTTTTTATGTCTTTCTCAGACTTTTCCTCCCTCTCTCTCTCTCTCTCTCTCTCTCTCTCTCTCTCTCTCTCTGGTGGGCGTGTTGTGGAGGTACAGGGGCTGCTGCTGCTGCTGACTGGGGAAAGGCCTTGTATGGTGAGAGAGTCCAGATGCCCCCTGCCCTCCGATCTCATTCCTCCAGCCTGAGCCGCCGGGGCTATTTTTGGGGGCGCCTTTTTCCTAAAGACTCTCCCACGCAGGCAACAACGGGTTTTTGGGGTTAGTTCATGTGTTTATCTTGCATGTTGTTCCAGCTAATGAAGCCCCTGGAGAGAGACCCGCGGAGTTTTTCTTGGACCCTGAACTGGAGGTGGGGAGGGTGGGGGGGGGGGGGGGGGGGCGGTGGATGCTGAGCGTAGGCCTCTGTGACTGACCGGCACATTCGTCAGTGGCGGGGACCGCGACGGCGAGACTTTTCCTCCGTTGGCCAGTAGAGTGGCCTCTCCCCACCCTTTCTGCTAAAGTAGGCTACAGCCGCTGAGACTCCTCCAGACGCTCACACTCCCACCATCCATTTTGCACACAGTGCATTTATAGGTCACAGACGCTTATTATCTAAAGCGGCCTGTCACAAACACGAGGCGTTGTTAATGTCGGCGATGTGCGTTCACCTGGGGATTAAAGCGTTTTGACAGTGATCTGCGTTCACCTGGGGTCTACGACTCGGGATGTTGGGAACACCTTGGCGGAGGCGGGCGGCGCCAGGTTGAGCAACATCGTGCCGCTTACCTCACACCTCTCCGCTGCCCTGAGGGGGGGGCCCTCTTGGCACAGCCATCGAGAGACTCTCACTGTGCTCACTGCCCTCCCAGTGATATATGGCTCCACTTAGACAAGCAATAAGGAGATAGAGAGAGAGAGAGAGAGTTGAATGAGTCTGCGTGGGAGAAGCCCAGGGATAGAGAGAGAGAGAGAGAGAGAGATGAAGAAAAAGAGATAGATAGAGCTGAGTAAGGTCTGCATGAGAGACGCCCAGACAGAGCAAGAGGGAGAGAGAGAGAGAGAGAGAGAGAGAGAGAGAGAGAGGGAGACATAGATAAGAGACAGAGAAACCGGGAGAAATTGAGAAATATCTCCCTTCACTGGGTCCACCAAATGTGAATGAGAATGACCTTCCTGTGGTCTTGCGTAGCCTCCGACGCCTCCGCCTCGCCATCCGCGGAGCCAGATGACGACAAATTTGTCTCTGCGGATTTGCGGATTACTCATGTTTGTTTTCCCTCGCGTGACGCATCATTTGTCAAATAAAAGAGGAGAACCGACCTCAATCTTCTCTCGTCCTGTAAAACCCTGTTTTTCTAACACAACGAGACATAAAAAAGCCCTCCTCAACCACTCCACTCGGCACACGAATAGATTTATCTTACGTACGTCCTAATTTTTCGCTAAATGGCTCCCGAGGGAGAACATTGGATGACTGGACTTTAACGACCACGGTGAGCTTTTTGCCACAGGCCTCCTTCTCACCTGGCGCTAACCAAAACAGCTCCCTCTCCGCCTGCGAACTCACATGTCACACGCATGTTTTGTGTGTGTTATTCCAGCCTGCCTGTTCGGCTCGGGCCCGTAAAAAGATGAATGGATCACGGCCAAAGGAAGTGAGAGTTACTGCCCATGGCAAACGTTATTGAAAAATAACTGTTTCAGCAAAGAGTCTTACACGGTGCTTGACCTGTCTCGAGTGCCACCTAGAGTGAGCC
>NC_084996.1:31481252-31491252 GCF_963854185.1 Sardina pilchardus
CACACACACACACACACATACACACACACACACACACTTACAGTACACACTTACAGTGTACACACTCACACACACACACACACAAAACAACACACACAATCTCTCTCTCTCACACTAACACAAACTTGCATACTTGCACACACACTGACACCACACACTCACAGAGTGCCTGGCACAAAGAATTACGAGGCACTGTGAACTGAGAGATGTCGTGTTAACTGGACATGGCTTGAAATAACAACTCAACAAAATGGCATTTGATTGTGATAATCATGGACCCCCCCATGTCAGCCCTTTGACCCCCCCCCCCCCACACACACACACACACACACACACACACACAGAGACACACACACACACACACACACTCACACAAGGCCCCCACCCTTGACAGCTGGAAGAGCTCCAACTCCAGCTCCAGCTCTGCGAAACGCCAGAAAAACAAAAAAGGCCGAGAGTCTCAATTCCAAATCCCTTTTCTCAGACAGTCTGTCCAACTCTCTCCGACTGTGACACAATGCCACTCTGGTTAAAGAGGTGTTAAAAAGGCCCACAGGTGGGGTGGGATGGGGTCACATGGGGTCACACACAAAAACAAAGACGTCCAGAGAGCCAAAGCCCCCTGAATCCCGTCTCCTCGCAGGCGCGTTTCTCTGGACAGAACCGGCCCCGTCCAATCCGAGACAGTTGTTCTGGAAGGATTCTGGGCAGAGGCCAAACCAAAGAGCTCGCACCGAGAATGCAACAAGTGGTAAGAATCTTTCCAAGGCGAGACCTTCCAAAAAAGATATCCTCCTCAGCACAAGCGGTAGAAAATCAAAACGCAACAGTAAATTACTCTCTGAAAGAAATATCGTCTGGAGATCTCAAAATCCCCTAACACCGACACAAACACCCCCCCACCCCACACACACACACACACACACACACACACACACACAACACCCACACACACACACACACACACACACACACACACACACACCTCCCCACCCTCCACCCTATCTTGTCCATGTCATATTTACCACTAGTTACAACCAGATTGAAGCATGCAGCTATTATATTTTCTTCGCCGTGGCCGCCATCCCAGTGCTTTGTCGACGCCGGCGCCAAGAGGCGGTGGGCTGGTCCAGCTCGTGATGAGTACCATGTGGTTTCCCTGGAACCAGCGCTGGGTACGAGCGAATACCTGCAGCGCGAAGGGTCAGGGAGGTTTGTCTGAACAGCTTTGGGAAACGCCATTTTATGGAATGATGTAAATAAGTAAAAGAGCACATTGACTTCGGCTCATGCCTCAGGAATGACGACCGTGTTTCAGGTAGCAAGGGCTTCACTGTCGGGGGTTTTTGTCTGTCTTATTGTCTTTTCCCATTCTCTGATTCCCACGCTGTAAAACTTATATGTCTTTCTCTTCTTATTTATTTCTTTATTTGATTTATTTTATTTCTCCCTTCTTTTCTTTCTTTTTCCGTTTTTCCCTGTCTGTCATTTCCTCTTTCTCTGTGTCTGACTCAGAGAAGTCACACTCACTCTCTCTTTTCTCGCTCTCTCTCTCCATCTCTGTTTACAAAGGGTTCTCTCTCTCCCTGTCTCTCTCTCTCTCTCTCTTTCTCACTCACTCTCTCTCTCCCTGTCTCTCTCCCTCTCTCCCTCTCTCTCTGTCTCTGTGTGTCTCTGTGGAGAGGGGTCCTGTGAACGGAGTCCCGCTGCTCTGAGGAGTGGGCACAGAGAGGCTCTGTGTGCCAGCTGAACCATGCTGGGCAGCGCTGGGCTCTGTCTGCTCCCACACAAAGGAGGGATTTGGCAGGACGCTGCTGCCGCTGCTGCTGCGGTCGCATCAAGGGCCTGCTTTCTTGGACAGCTCTCCCTCTCCCTCTCTCATTCTCTCTCTCTCTCTCTCTCTCTCTCCCTCTCTCATTCCCTGCCCATGTCCATGTCACTCTCTCTCCCTCCCTCTCTCTCTCTCTTGGTCCATGTCCATGTCACTCACTCTCTCTCACTCTCTCTCTCCCTCTCTCTCTCATTCTCTGCCCATGTCTATGTCACTCTCTCTCCCTCCCTCTCTCTCTCTCTCTCTCTCTCTCTCTCTCTCTCTCTCGGTTCTCCCCTGGCCAAAGCGAGTGTACGGTAACTGCGACTGTTGACGGGGAGTGAGGGAGAGTTTTAGCAGCGGGACCACACAGTGTGCTCGTTGGCACCGTGGCGTGGGTGGGTGGGTGGGTGGGTGGGTAAGTGAGTAGCTGAACACTGACTCACACATATGGAACACATGGCCCGGCTCATAAACTGACCCTCTGAGTCCCTTTGTTGCTCCCCTTTCTGCTTTTATGTGGGCAGAGATGCTCATCGTATACTGCCTAAGGAAGGGAGAGTGTGGGTGTTTATAGGTGTGTGGATGTATGGGCATATGGGTGTGTGTGTGTGTGTGTGTGTGTGTGTGTGTGTGTGTGTGCGTGCGTGCGTGCGTGCGTGCGTGCGTGCGTGCGTGCGTGCGTGCGTGCGTGCGTGCGTGCGTGCCTGCGTGCGTGCGTGCGTGCCTGCGTGCGTGCGTGTGTGTGTAAAACGTCTGTGTGACTCTCAGCATTCAATAACATATACAAACACACATACACATACAGTAAAAACATACACACATACACACACACACACACACACACACACACACACACACACACACACACACACACACACACACACACATATACATACATATACACTCCTGTCTCAGGCAAGAAGTTTAATATTTAGCCCTGGAACAGTGGAACAGAGGCCCTCTCTCTCTCTATCAGTATCCACCTCCTCTTGCTCATCTCCCTCATGCTTCCCCCCAGGGTAGACAGAGGAATGTGCCCTTGTTAAATGTGATATATGCGCTGAGAGCAGTCAAAGCAGCAACAACACACACACATACACACACGCGCATACACACACACACATACACACACGCATACACAAACACACACACACACACACACACACACACACATGCACACACACACACACACACACACACACACACACACACACACGCGCACAGAAACAGGCACATACAGTGTACACACACACACACACACACATTCAGCCCTCCTGCCACCCCTGGACACCCCCCTCCCACCTGCTCCCAAACCATTCCTAAATACCGATACGGGAGAGCGATAGGAGAGCGAAACCGAGATTGCACGAAACCTCCTCGGGGTCTTGTGTTTACCCTCACCGTGAGACCCGAAACGGTTTGTAGCCCCCCAATCACTGTCATTCCTGCACGGGCATGACGGCAGGTAAAGGTGAGCACTTCCCTCTGGGCTGTACATGAGTGAAAGTGAGAGGGAGAGAGTTTACAGTTTGTCTTATATGTCTACTTTTATGTCCTCTTGTCCGTTAATTGCACAATTCTGTAAAACATGTATTAATTTTCTTTTAACGTCTTACGTGTACACGTAATTGAGCTTTGGCAATCATTTTCATGAAACTTTCATTCCAATAACTTGAATTGAATTGAATTGAGAGAGAGCGAGAGAGAGTGAGTGGGAGAGAAAGAGGGAGAGAGAGGGGGGGGGTAGATATGGGAGCGTATGAGAGAGAGATGACAGGGTCTGATTAGACCCAGTGCTGATAAGTGCAACAGGAGGCTGCCGATGGGAGATCGAGTAGGGGCAAGATCATCCCCTTATCCTGCCATCTCCACCGCCTTTCCCAGCGGGCACCTTTGGCACACCTCGCTGCTACGCTATGCTATTTGTGGGATCCGGGATTCATGTGGGCTCCTGACTTTCGCTTCCTACACCCTTTTTTTTCCCACCTCGTCGAGGAGCCGCAGGTTCTCCTACAAGGAGCGTCTTCCCTGGCCTGCTGGAAGCTCTGCACGTGTCCATGACGGACAGTTCCTAGTCTCCCACGGACCGCCGGGCCTCTTGCCCTTGATTCCCACGCTGCACATCTCTCGGTTGATGAGAAAATTCCTAAAATGGGATCCTAGTAGGTTCCCAAATGCTTGTGGTGTGTACACAGAGTGCCCTGTCACAATCACATGCACACACACTTGTGCACTCTCTCTCTCTCTCTCACACACACACATACACACACACACACACACACACACACAGAAGCACATGCACACACACACACACACATGCACACACACACACACACACACACACACATACACACACACACACACAAGCATACATTTCTACCCATACATGCATACGTACAGAAACATACTTACATACATGCACACATGCAAGGACAAAGACATACACACACACACACACACACACACACACACACACACGTACACATTCTCACAGAGGAAGAGGACAAGCACCAGAAAAACAGAAGAGTTCCCATGCTGACCTTGGTTTGCCTCTCATGTTATGTTCAAATTACATGGTGGGGAGGAGCCGGTTCTCACAGCAGACACAGGCCCCATCCATGCCTGACCAAGGCCGCTCTGCGCCCTTATCTCCCCCCTGCATCGATCCTCGCCGTGGAGCGAAGCTTTCCCACACACAGGCAATCCTCCCGCTGTAGGGCAAACAAACACACACACACACACACACACACACACACACACACACACAAACACATCTGTCCCGGCCTCGGCCCAGCTGTGTGTTCCTCTCCATCCTGAGCCGCAGGGCATCCATCCTCAGGGCCTGGAGCACAACAGGAAGAAACCAGTTCCAGCCTCAGCCCTCCTCTGTCACAGGCAATGGGACACAGACGGACATGAGGGCATCTAGAATAATAGGGAATGGAATAGGCTGAACATGAATGAAAGTAGTAAAATAATAAAGATAAACTACTTGAAATTTGAAAGTAATGAAATTTAAACATGGGGATCAGAAGGTAAGGAGTTTGTGGTAGAATTGGAGCTGATTTGTAAACTGTAGAGTCGTTAAGTTTGAATGGTCAGTTAGAGAGGCTAACAAAAGTTACCAGTGAGAGAGTTGCAGCACAGGAATTATGAGAAAGTAACTATGAGCCAGGGACGTGGCAATAATCCAGCCGGAGGTAATGAGGAGATTTATTTTCAACCAAAGTTGCTCTACTGCTTAGAGACTATTCCAGTCATGTAAAAAACAACGTTTCTTGACATTGTTAGCTGGTCCTCTTGTTTACGTTTTCTTTGACAGTGTGTAGAGTAGGTAGATAGCCTTGCTACAGCAGAAACACCTGGAAAATTGCAACTAGTGTCACACTCACACTCCCAAGTATAAAAGTCTCTCGCACTTCAGGGATGTCACACCTTGCGCACACAATGACCACTGTGTCGAGTATACTGAGCAACTTTAAGGGCTTCCAATCCTCCCTGAAATGGCTTTTGGCACGTTTGGATGTCTGCACAGAAGGAGGACAGCGGTGAGTTTTGAGTTAGACATTGGGTAGTGGTGAGTTGTTTGAGCAGTCACAGAGGTCAATGCTCAGTGCTCAGAGGTAGGCTAAATGCCTGCAGCTATGTGAATCACATGCTCAATAATGTAGAATAACAGGTCTGAGTCAGGGCGCAGAGAGTCGAGACGAAAAGGGAAATTTTAGCAAGTCGGGTTATTTTCTGAGCTCCTGGAGTAGAGTCAGCCACCGTGAGGCTGTTTGCTCAGTGGTAAATGCCTCAAAATGGGCGAGCAATGTGGGGCAAAAAAAAACCCAAAAGGAAACTGGTTTCTTAATAACAGAGGAGACAACGGGTCATCTTTCACCACAGACAGCGGATATTTACCTCTGAAACAGAAGCCCTTTCTCCTCGCCACAGTCATCCTTAACAGACACACAGGCGGAACATCAAACGGCTGTGTGCAGAGGAGAGGGCAGCTGACTGACAGGAGAGGACAGATGTGTGTGAGGCCTGACTCAGGGTACAACGGAGGAGAGGGAAGCAAAGAGAGAGCCCCCCCCCCCCCTTTCGTGGACTTTAGAGTTTAGAGCGTGAGTCGAGGCAGGCATGGCGAGCCAGCCAGTGGAGCCGTTTGGAGTGGTGTGTGCCAGGCTGAGTTAGTCAGGGCTGTAAAGGACAGCCTGTGCAGCCAGCCCATGTGTTTCTGTCATCAGAGGGATCAGAGGAGGGCAGAGACCCACACCCTAACCACCACCTAACCCCCCTTCTCTCCCAGGGTGTTCAAGAGGGGCGGCCATTTTAAGAGCCGGTAGCACTGTAAACAACCGGGTTGGTAGACAAAAGCCTCTGAGACAAAAGCTCAAGGCTGGGGAGGAAGTGTAACAAGAGGACACATAGACATGGAGTAGAAAAAAAAAAAACATTCAGGAGCTCCTGGTTGAGAGTGGAGGAATTCGAAGACAAAATATTTCCGTGTGGAAGCATGTAAAACAATTCCACCGTTCTGAAGAACATGCAGAGCAAATGAGGTGTTGGGTTGGTGCCAAACCACATCTGTCTGAAATACTCCATCATCCTCATAGTGACCTCCATGGCTCATGGGCATACAGGGGTTAGAGACAAACCAAAAGTATCACCATGGACCACTAATGACCGTTATGAGCTAGCCAAATGGATTTCCTTTCTTCATGTTGATGCACATTTCGTGTCCCCACGTGTTCCCAGCACTGTCCTGGTTTAGCCTAGCTAACTTTAGCCTAGCTCAGAATAATCCTGAAATTCTTTCCTTCGCAATCCACTACATGTCCGAATGTTTGTACAATTTACAACCAAAACATGCTACATCTGCCAGTGAGCCAGGGATTTTCCCTCCTTTCATCCCACTTCCTGGTTCTATTCCAATTAGCCATCACAAACTAATCCTGAAGGTGTGGTCATTGGCTGAGAGCTTCTCTAAACATATGATTGGTTGGTGGTGGTTGGTGTTGGTGAGTAATGAATATCTCTATAGCCTAGATTTTTCAGTGAGTCAGAGTCAACCTTACAGAAGCCCTTATGATGAAGTATGCTTTTTTAAGTATACAACCACTTCAAACTGAAGAATCTGTTTGAAGTAGGGGGAAAACCACAACACTAGGTATGGTGGTTCACACACACCAAGGTTGGCTGCTGCGATTGGATGACCTAACAGGTCATCAGATCTGACTGTCATTTTCCCCGGGATTCACCCGTTTATTTATCCTTGACTCTCAAGGAGGTTCCACATCACGGCGCATAGCTGTGGCCTGCCAGTGCAATGTGTTTTCTATTCCGTGGAAACCGCGGTGCCTGAAGAGAACCTCAGATCTGACGTTTCCAGCGCGGCGTGCGCGCTCCTGCTTCTCCAGATGCGTTTGAACTGGAAGTATCAAGAGGCTCGACGGCTGGCCGTCTCCTCCGCGCTGGAGGAGGCTGGGGGGCTTCGTGCTGACCCCGGCACAGCCAGGGCTTTTAACTTTTAATTCAAGAGACGACACACAGTCAGGAACAAGGATCACCGCAGGAGACTTGGGTTTCAATGGGACACCAAACACCCCTCAGACGCTGAGGGGGGTGAGGGGAGGAGGGGGGGAAGCAGCCTTACTGGAACCACCAAGCTGGGAAACCTCATGTAAAACAGAGAAACCCCCCCTCGGAAATGTGAGAAGATTCAGTAACCCCATCTAGCCCACCCCCCACACCCTCACCCCCACACATCCCAACTCCACTCCGTGATTCTAAGGCCCCCAAGTCCTTTTCCCTCCCAATGCCCTGCAACAGCACCCCCCTCCCCACCCTAACCCCAAAGATTCTATAACCCCCTTTTCCTGCCCTCAGCCCCAAGGCTGATCTCTTATTGTGGAGCTGCCGGGCTTCGCCGCCTCTTCCTCTGTTTGTCCAGTGGGAGAAAGGAAGAAGCGCAATTGGAACAAGCTGTCGAAACAGCGCTTCCTTGGAGAACAAGAATCGCGTTTGGACCCCTGCTGGATATCCGGTGCTTTTTTTTCACATGCGTGCGTGCCGGCCACAGATTTGTTGTGCAATCCCTCCCTCAACTCAAAAAAAAGACGAAGACAAGTGAGACCTGCGAGTGCAAGTGATCTACGGTTCCAAAAACATTGAGACACAATGCCGGGGGATGCTGCTTGGCTTTCCACACTGAAGACATGATCCAAAATGAAGAAACAGGAGCCAACCATTGCAGAGGGCTAACATTCAGGTGAACTCCCCTTGTGCGCGCGCTGTGCGCAGGTGACTTGCTGCAGGGCCCAAGACCTCTCTCTCTCTCTCTGAGGTCAAACTGCCCCACTGACCAGATAAGAAGAGATGGAAAAGGGGTGGAGGGGTGGAAATGGAGTGGAAAGAAAGAAAAAAAGGGAAAGAGAGAGAGAGGGGGGAGAGAGAGAGAAACCAGCAGAGTGAGACGGGGACACGAATCAATCATTATGCACTTTGCCCAGAATGCAGCATGAGTCGCACTAATTGCCCGCCGTAGTAAGAGTCAATGGTGTAATTACAGGTTAGCGGGGAGCAGAAACCAGACCACAGCTGGGATCCCCCAGGGGGCCCGCGCCCCGGCATGCTCGCGCTGGGCCGAGTGTGAGAACCGGAGAGCGCAGCGCAGCAGCACCTACACACACACACACACACACACACACACACGCACACACACCGCGGCCTTCTTGATATGAGCTGCACTCTAGGCTCTGTGTGGGTGTGTCTGTGTGTGTGAAAGAGTGTGTATGTATACAGTGTGCGATACAGTGTGTGAGAGGGAATCAGTGTTTTTGTATGAGTGTGTGTGTGAGTGTGTGTGTGTGTGTGTGTGTGTGTGTGTGTGTGTGTTTGTGTATATCTAGGCATGATAGATTGTTAGACTTAGTGTCACAAAGCATCAAAGAAGTGCAGGAGGGAGCAACAGAAATACACTAACACCACACTGTGCAAATGGAATGGTTCAGTGATGACACCACCAATAATACCAAAGAGTATAGAAGTACTCTATACTCTTTGATAATACCTCTCTCTGTGCGATATTCCAAACACCCCAGACGTTACCATCACAGATAGGACTAATAAGGATGTGACTATTGCCAGGATAGGATGTTCTTTTGACCTGTATATTGGCACGGCCCCCTGTGCCCCAATCAGGCTCTGTGCGGTCAGTGAAGAGGCAGTGCAGACCTGGGGTGCCTCTCATTCGGCTTTTATACATCCTCCCTTCCTCCCCGCACCTCGATCCTCACTGATCTACATACAGAATGATGGGGCGGCAACAATGGGATAGTCTATCCAGTTTTAGTTATAGATGAGTGGGAACGCCCATCGAGGATTGAGTATCGAGGATCGAGGAGAGATGTTGAGAGGCACCCCTGGTGGTGTTAGTTACTTATTGTGCACACCTGGGTGTGAAGGTGTGGCTGGGTATTTAAGGGGTTCTACATACTCTTTGTTGGGCACTATATTTCATTATGGGCAGGCACTGTTGGTTCTTAAGTCCGACGTCACGGACCCAGTAGCTTTCTTTGTGGAAAGACGTTTACTAGCTAACTTACTAACTTGTGAATTTTGTCATCATCACTTCTGTTTTAGCAATTGTAAAACAAAATCAGAGTTATCGCAGAATGTGCGGGAAAACCTGTCTGAAAACGGCTTCTGTCACATCATTGATTACTTTAAATAAAATACTTTTTTGTAAACCTTAAATCTGTTGTCTGCCTCTATTTTATGTTAGAATATCAGACACTTGTTACAGTTTTTCTCAATTGTTTACACACAATTTCTGGTACTTGAGACACAATTCCAGTAATATGTAACTCATGCACCAACCTCCTGAACCGATTCTGCTGAACTATAAGCACAATTTCGGCTTTACACTCAAATTGCAGTTCTATAACACACTGTTTTCAAAACACTACACACAATTCTGTGCATTAGACACAATTTTCATGAAGAAAATCTCTTGTTTTCACAAAGAACACACTGCCATTCAAATTCTAAAGCTAACTGTCCTACCATGCACACTGACTCATCAGATGGGCAAACTCCTGTCACACAGTCTTACAATTAGCAATCAGAGCTTTAGTATTACAGTAGTAGTACAGGCAAAGGCAGAGCCAGAGGAGTGAGAGTAAGAGGAGGAGGATG
>NC_084996.1:31498752-31501252 GCF_963854185.1 Sardina pilchardus
TCTCTCTCTTCCCCCTCCCTCCTTCCCTCCTCTCCCCTCCCTCTGCCCTCATTTGCTAGTGGAAAAATCACTCAAGAGCTTAAGAGTGGAGCCGGAGGTGTTGTGCAGGGACAGGTAAGGACAGGTGGGGCTGAGATTGCAGTTTCGCTCAGGCCGTCGCGGAGGTGTGGGAACTGCCGGGCTGCCAGTAGTGCATGAGTAACGAGACCCCGAGGGAGTGTGTGGCGTAATCTCAGCCGGCGCTTTTCTTTTCTTTTTCTTGCCCGCTGATAAACACACGCACAGACACACTCGTGTACACATGCCTCTGTGTGTGTGCGCACACGCCCATACACACACACACACACACACACACACACACCCATATACGCACAATCACATCCAGAAACACATACACGGGCACTCACACACACACACGGATACACACACATACACATGAACACACACTCACACGGACACACACATACACAGTAAAACTAGCTAAACAGGCACAGACCGCTAACGCACTGCAGGTACATTAATCTGTGCACCCAGACACCGTCAACAAACACAAACATTAAAGTAAACACAAGAAGTAGACCACACATGAAAAACCCCAGCATCATTCAACTGTGCAGCCAAAACAGCACTTAAATATCCCCAACACAGTTTACACTAAACATTTCCACAATGGAGCCTTATACAATAACATTAGACAGTATATGAAAAACTAGATATTAAACACTAGATATTAAACAGAAATGTAGTCATGATTTATCTTTCATAAAGTTTCTCAGGATTCATAGAATCACAAAGGTCTTGTCTACAAATGATCAACCCTGCTGATCTAAAAAAAAAAAGTACCAAAAAAAAAGAAAAAAAAAACATTAAGAGTTCTCAAAAGTATTGAATTACATTAGTTTATGTTGCAGGTTGGGTTCAACGGTTACATCAGATCACAGAGACAGGTTGTGACACGATATTTGGATAGTTTAGTAATACTATGACAGCTCCACACCCGTCATCTAAATGCCACCCACAGTCTAAAGTGTTGACAAACTACAACACTCTTGTTTGTTGGTTTCTGCCTCAGTGCTCTCTCAGTGAAGTTTTTCATACTTTTAATGACAAACGCCTTTGCAAGTGAAATGTCATCATCCACAACATTAATTTTAACTAACCTTGTCACCCATAACATCCATTGAAAAACTAACCTTGTCATTTGAACTTTAGACAATAAATGACTACAAGTGATCCATGCAGGTCATCTTAATAATAATGCTGCATAAATGTTCACTCTGGCTTTGATCAAATTAATATCTATATTATGCAGCTCTACCATCCAGTGATTGTGTGATTCCGCGCTAGGATAGCCGTATAGAGAAAGATGAAGAGGAGCAACAATAGATGATAGATATTATACATCATAGGCTGGAGGACGGAGTGTTTGGGGGGGGTCAGGGTGTGTATGGGTGGAGCCCAGGTTGGGGGGGGGGGGGGGGCTGGGCTGGGGCTGGGGCTGGGGCTGAGGTTTGGGTGGGGCTGGGTTAAGGGGGATGCAGCGAGCTGGCAGCTGTCGCCACTGTGCAGGGGCCCTCAGGTCCCGGCCTACCCCTAATGGCCGGACCAGCTGTCGGAGTTCTGTCGGAGGCGCAGGAGGGCATGAGAACCGCCACCCCCCTGTCCTGAGGGGCGTGTCCACGGCCTGTCTCCCCCCCTCTCAAAAGGGGGTGATTGATGGCGCGGGCTTGACACGGGGCTCCGCGAACAATTGGCTCGGGGAGGGCCAGGGGACCTGACGGAGTGCCGGGGTCCCCCCTCTCCGGGTCCCTTTCTTGCGCGCCGGGGGGGCTTTTCGCCCCGCGCTCCCCTCGTCCGCAGCGCACGGGTTCAATTGAAGTCGTAATTCAGTCATTTTTCTCAATATGTCCCGCGCTGACATTTCTGGTCGAACATATGCCACTCTTAACACCGTCTTCAAAGGGGCCCTTAACCACGGCCCCGGGAGGGGGGGGGGATAATGCATTCCGCCAGTTGTTTGCTTTGCGATTATTTGTCACATTACGCTTCGAATCTGGACGCGGACGTTTGACAACTGACTGGCGCAAGTGACCCCAGACATTCCGATGGACGCGGCTCCCCGCTCCGCAGGACTGGCTTATTTATCAGCGTCCGCCTGCCCCTGTTGTCCAAACTCGGGGCCGGCCTGCGAGGGTGTGAGGGAGAATGAGAATGACCACTGTGTCCCTTCAGATTGGGGGCCTCACAGCAGAGATGGCCCCACCACCACAGCCCCGGGCTACTCTGCTTGGGCTTATCAGTGGGTATCTTGGGGATGAGCTGCGACTCCAGGGCCCTTTAAACACAGTGGCTGACCCCCACCAACACAACAACAACTATCCACCCACCCACACACACACACCCACCCACCCACCCTGCCTTCAGGAACTGACCCCCGCTCCACACACACACACACACGTACACACACACACACACAGGATCCTTCTGAGGAGCCTTTTCA
>NC_084996.1:31810289-31877789 GCF_963854185.1 Sardina pilchardus
CGCGTGGTCAGGTGCGGAGACGGAGACGGACATCTTCCCTGGGACCCCCACTGACCCAGTCCCTTAACATGGTTAAGTTGAGGCGCTCCCGCCCCAACGCCACTCTGTAGACATGTCTGACTGGGTAATTAACACTTTAACCACCCACTCGCCCCCGTTCGTACCCCCCCCCCCCCCCCCACACACACACACACACACACACCCCACCCCTTCTCTGCCCTGAGACACTTGGAGATACGGGGCGCAGGGGATGATTAAGCGAAAAGGTGGGGGTAAACGGCGAGATAAACCGATTGGTGTCATCACTACTATCAATCTCAACAAGCAGGAAATGAGACTTAGGACAGAGAAATATTATTATGAACCAGACAGTGATGAATGGGATGTAGGGAGAGAGAGCGAGAGAAAGAAAGAGAGAGAGAGAGAGAGAAAGAGAGAGAGGGAATCCAGGAGAAACAGAGGCACAGTGAGAGAGAGCGAGAAGGAAAGACAGAGGGAAGGGAAATCATCACTCTTTTCCACAATCCCTCCATACCAGGGGAAGTGTTTACACACGGTGAGCCAGCCTGAGATGAGATGAGAGGAGCTGAGGGTTGTCCGGCACGGGACAAGAGCTGTGAGAATGCACCGCCTGCGTGTGGGAAGCTGATGGTCAGTCCTCGGCCAAGCGAGGGCACCTCCACCCCCCTGCCGAGAGGCTTGGTCGGGCAGGGTGTTCATGTCATCTACCCCACAGTGTGTTCTATTAAACCTCCCACCACCCCCAACCCCATGCCCTGTGGATGCCTTGAATATCCACTCCCCAACCACATGTGCTGGTGCTGTACTCCGTGTGTGAGGGGGGGGGGGGGGAAGCCAGGCCTGGGGACAGGGGTGGTGGGATATGGGGGGTGGGGGTGGGGGTCGGGGTAGGGTAGGGGCCACTAGGCCTCGGAGCCCAATGCTAGACTAATTTTCTGCCTGGGTTTCAGGCGCCGTGCCCCGGGGCTGCACCGGCTTTATTGGTCTGGGACCTGCCTCATCCAGCAGGGTTCGCACTGTGTTTGCTGTGTCTGTAGGTGTGTGTGTGTCTGTCTGTCTATTTCTGTGTGTGACTGTGTGTGTGTATGTGTGTGTGTGTGTGTGTGACTGTGTGTGTGCGGGTCGGTGGGTGGGTGGTGGGTGTCTGTCTGTAGATGTGTGGGGTAGTGTGCGATTGTTTGCCTGAGATTGTCTGAGAGTGAGAATGAGAGGATGACGCAAATGTCTAGGACTTGGAGAATTAGAGGTGTGTGTGGGTACAGTTTGCTGTGAGACTACGTATTTAAAACACGACACTCATGGTAATAAGTGGTTGTGAAAAATGATCATCATTATATGTGGGGGGTTGGGGGGGGGGGGGGGGGGGGGGCTGGTATTAGGGGTAAGAAGACGTCGATGTGAGCTTTGTTGTTATTGGGAAAAAATAGGGTTAGCTGTTCCCAAGAAAATTGCCTACGGTTGAGAGAGAGAGAGAGAGAGAGAGAGAGAGAGAGAGAGAGAGAGAGAGAGAGAGGGAGGGAGATCTAAATGAGAAGAGATAGAGCGTCTGCAGCATCCCTCTACTCCAGCCTCCCCCACTCATCCTCCCCTCCAGCACAAGAGCCCTTGATTCCAGAACGGAGTCACTGAAAATTCCAGTTCCATGGAGCTGTTTGGAATTCCTTGGCCCAGCTGAGGTGGTGCGCACACCTGCTGGGAGATGGGAGGGCGTAGGGGGCAGGTTTGGTGTTGGGTGCTGACGGACACACCAGGGGGGAAACAAGGAGACATTGTTGCTGGTCCAGTCAAGGTCGTTGGCAGCAGAGAATGCCAAGTCAGACAAGGCATGCTATGGATATCTCCTTTTGGACCAGAACGCACACTCCAAAAAAAAAGTGCAATGGAATTCTCTTAGCCAATCATGCATTCACTGTCCTGTCAATTCCTTTACAGTGTATCTGAATTTTAAATGACAAACATCCCTATCTATTGTGAAAGATAGGAAGGAAGATAATGAAATGACAAGACCCCTTCATGAAATATTTTTCTCCAACTTGATTATGGTTGTATGGTTGATATGTTGTAATACTGAATATCTTGTAGGCCACAGCTTGAAATATTTGTGGAATTTTCTACTGGAGGTAGAGAACCTGGGTCAGTGCTCAAGGCATCTCCCAATCTCAGCACACGCGGTGGACAGATCTATGTAAACCTGACCCAACAACAACTGCATACTTCTGAGACAATAATCATTTGAAAGCATCCTACAAGTCTATGAGATCTGGCCCTGCATCTTCTCCTCCCTGTATCAATTCTTTCCTCTCCTCCTCCCTGTATCAGTTCTTTCCTCTCCTCTTCCCTGTATCAGTTCTTTCTTCTCCTCCTCCCTGTATCAGTTCTTCCCTCTCCTCCTCCCTGTATCAGTTCTTCCTGTCCCCCCCCCACCCCCCACTCCACCTCCAGATGTTGGCTGTCGAGGGAGTGTCTGGACGCCGTCTGACACTTTCCACAACAACGATAACAGGCTGCCGGGTCGTCCTTCACACAGCTCTGCCCTCTCCCGCTGGCCGCGCTACACTGCGGCGCACCCTCGCAATCCCGTCTTCTATCATGTCTCTTGTGCTCTCCAACGACTGACCGCTGAATGGATGAGGGGAGGCCAGGGAATGAGTCTTTCCCACTGGATCACTTACAACGGTTCATAGCAGCAGAATGGTGGAACTTATCGAGTGAGTGTAAATGATGCATTATGAAGCTTCTGTGAAGCATTATGAAGCTTCATTAAGCTTAACGAAGCAAAGACGATGTTCACCATGTGATGGGCTGGATGTAAATGAAGTGTTTTTGTGCATGGTTGCAGGAGGATGGGGAAAGGTGGTTGAGTGAGAGGGAAAAGGAGGGGATGGGGATGTGGAAAGCATGAGAGGGAAAGGGGGCGACTCTTACTTCTCGTAGTCGTGCTTGCAGTAGAGGAGGCGGTCGCGGCAGTAGCAGGTGCCGGAGAGGGTGGTCAGGCACACGGCACACTTGACGCACGTCTCGTGCCAGGAGCGCTCGTTCACCCGCAGGAGGAAGCGGTCAGCGATGGGCGACTCGCAGCCTGCGCAAACTTCTCCCCCTCCTACGTGCTCTATACGCCATCAGAAAGACCACATTAATTTTACACACGGTGTCCCAACTTTTTGGAGACAGGGTTTAGCATTCTAGGATAAACATTAGATTGTTGAGGAGAGTTAATTCATAAGACAGCAGTTTTTTTCATAAGTCAGCACTTCTCTTGCATGGAATACATCATTTTGGGTTAATCAATGCAATAGTGCCTCCAATCAAGGAACCACAGTCTTTAACAAAAAGACCACATCAGACCACAGGAACAGCAGAAGAAGAATGGTCAGCACGCTGGACATTGTCTTTGACGGCATTTGTTTGAGTTTTCAATACCAATAAAAATGGCCTTTTTTTCAATGAGTCATTGTAGTCTGAAACTCATCAGGGGCGAATTTAATGGTTTCGAGTGTCATCATAGCTGCAGGCATCAGTTTTAAAGATAAACATAAATCAATCATTATAAACCCATCCCTCTTTTTGAATGAAAATGAATCCCTCGCACATGTGATCAAGGAATCAGATAATGTTGTGCATGGGGAATCATTCATGTATATGGTCTAATGGGGGGCCCATAGAAAAGTCTAGGTTCAGTGTTTGCCCTGTTTGATATGAATGACAGCTATGTGAAAAGCAAATGTCAGGCATTACTGAGTCATACGTTGTTATGATCTCGAAAAAATGACAAAAAAAATCCTCGACCCCGACCCATACGCCCAAAATAAGTCAAGACAAGTCTGGGAAATGTGAGCTGTCTCACCGTAAGCGGCGGCAGAGGGTCCCTGCTGTAGACATGACTGGTTCTCCTCCGTTTTCATTCTGTCCCGCCTTCCCTCGGAGTGCTCGCTGCTCAAGAAAAAAAAAATCCAAATAGATTTCACATGCTATTTCCTAGCATATGGCAGTGAGCCTTATTTCTTTGGAATTCTATTTTACGACAAAAAGCTTAATTTTTGGCAAACTGAATAGTTATGGATGGGAAGCTGTGAGAGGTGAGGTGATGAGTGAGAATGAATACTGAAAAATATGGAGGTACATTAATAAGTTGGCTAATGTGTACCATTAATCGCTACTTCCCCCCTAGTCTACTTGTCAACGCAGCCTGCAGGTGCAATTCAGCGTCTAATCTGTTCTTTTGAAAGGAATTACAGCGCGCAGAGCGATGATCATGACGATAATAAGACTAACATCTGAAGTCTAATTTGAGTATTTTTGGGGCATTGACAAGGTGGCCACCGCGGTTGAGAAAGGACCTCACATGCTGGTCCATTATGAGAAGCTGGTGTAGGAGTGTCTGGGTGTGTATTTGTTTGTTTGTGCGTGTGTGTAGGTGTGTGTGAGCGTGTGCGTGCGTGCTTGCGTGTGTGTGTGTGTGTGTGTGTGTGTGTGTGTGTGTGTGTGTGTGTGTGTGCGCGCGTGTGTTTGTGAGAGAGAGTGTGTGTTTGGAAAGGTGGCCCTGGCTCATTAGCTTGACCTAAACCGCACTAAGGTTAAACTTGTCCCATGGGCTGTCCCTCTGGCCGTCGAAGCCAAAACCAATAATGCGGCTAGACAAACAAGGTAGCCTAGTTTATGTCTCTTCGGTGATGGCGTAAGCTATTAATTAAACGCCTCCCCGAAGAAAGACTATGAAAAAAATATATAATTTGATCAATAGGCCTATAGCCTACAAATGTGTTTTCTTAATAGTCCTATGATGAATCCATTCGTTAATTGCAGTAGTCTTTGACTGAATGAAATCAGAAATGTCCTGTTTCAGGACTATGTGATAGACGATGTGTAATTATCTAAAAATAAGAATAACTTGATCTTATGTGATGATTAAAATGGGAAAATGCCCCAAACATTTACAGCGGCAATGTGAAAAATAATGTAGCAACACATCGAATTAAAATAAAATCAATAGGCTACTGTACAGCGACATAATTAAAACAAAGGCTTTAGCCAAAATGAAAACGAACCCGTTTTCCATATCAAATAACACAATGAACGAAGAATGATTATGTTGTATGAATACAGTTCATTTAAGGGCCTGTAGCCTATAGAGCCAAATAGCCTCAATCAATTTCATAACTTGTTCAAACGTTTAAGTGTTACTGTTATCCTCATTTATAGGCTTTAGCCATGTTTTTTCTTAGCGCATAAAGAAACGTGTGCCACGTGCGCCGACTAAGTTTATACAAGTTCAAATTTAGGCTTAAGTCTCTTTAAAAAAAAAAACTGAAGTTTTTTGGACACTCGAGAATCAGTGTGAATATACGGGCTCAATCGAACAAAAGGTTTGCTGAAGTTGAAGTTGAAATCAACGACGTTGCCAATATTTCTCAAGCAAGCTTCACATTGGCGATAAAGAGCCATCGGATAACTTAGACTATTTGCATAAAGGAGATTATTCAGTAGGCCTATCTGCAAGGTTGGCATTCTCATTTGGCCGTGGTTGAAAATACTGACAACACAGTGACATATATTTTTTTTTCTTGGCAGAATTAGCCAGGTCTAGTGATAACATCATTAACAGCTTGGACTGCGACACATTATGCTAAACAAGACTAAAGTATCCTGGGATCAAAAATATGAAGATTTCTCATTTGTCGTCTTGAAAAACAGCTGGAAAAACAATACAAGACTAATAACTATAGGCCTAATTAACCCATTAAATCCACAAGGACTCACCAATGAATAGTTGTGTTATCCTTCGACAATATCGGCCTACTACGTTTTGTCATATTGTTGGTCGACTTGAAATACATGAACAATCAAACAATTTTAGTTAGAGGACATCAAGACTAAAATAAAATCAAATAATAATAGGCCTAATAGGCTAATAAATCACTTGCGCATTTATTCCCGACTTTCACAAATGTCCTTGCAAAAAGTATATCAAATAATTTAATGTTTAATAATGTGTGGATGTAAGAGTATCTAAGGCAAATAAAGTACTCAAATCAACATCATAAGAATGATCGAACAACGTTAAGCAAAACGGGTGAACACAGTTCACTCCTGCCGCCAGTTCAGTCCTGCCTGCAGGAACGGCAAGTTCAGTTTTGCGCGTTGGCTACCCCGGAACGCACGCAACAACACTCTCCAAATATCACGTTAAACCATGCATTTAAATAGTAAACACAATAAATATCAACAATAACAATACACCATATATATATTTTTCCCTTTAAAAAAATTTCCGGCTTTTTCTATGGTTGATTTTAAATGCTTTGCGCTCAACAAAAACTTTCCGATGCAGCCTAAAGATGAGAAAAGAAGCAGACAGTGTTGAAATTGCTATTATTATTTGCATAAACTAACTGTCAATATTATCATAATATATTATGAAAAATATCCTATAAAAATAAAAACAATGTATATTTAACTAAAATATATGATTGATGGGTTCTGACCTTAAAGCCACCCATTCCACATTTTTCCCGAGCCACAGGGGTTTATATCACCCAAACAGCATGATAGCCTATTAATGAAAATAACGACTTTGGAGTTTTCTAAATTTATACTTAAGGTTTCTGGACCCAACATCACCCCATAGATGCTTCAGTTTACCATGGTATATTGATGAAACTCAACAATTTATGCTGTATGGATCTCTTCCAGCATACCCATATGATTAAGATATACTTAAAGGAACTATACTACGCAATACAAATATACATTGCAGACATACCACTTCGGAGCTTTTTTGATAATTGCTACAAATACTGGCATGCCCGCAAGCACCACACGATCTCAATACATCAACAACCTGTCGACGTGCACAAGACTCTGAACCAACCTTAAGGTGAAACACACTCCTCCGGAGATTTCTGTTGGAAGCATCAAAAACCTTGGAAATAAGACGCTGTCTAGACACCAACAAGCACGGCCAGGTTACACTCCAAGAAGTACCCGGTGGCACTTAGTCATTGCCAAAAAAATGACTTATATCTCCTGTCTGTTTTGTCGCCGTTCCAGGCTCAGCCCGTGCACACACACAGTTCGGCGCGCATAAATCTGGTGGGAGGGAGGGGGAGACGGAGAGGAGTTGGGTAGTGGCCAGGAGAACGCATCGAGGAGGCAGAGGTGGATACAGTACGAGAGTTCGAGATAATGCATTGTTATTTAAAGGCGGTGTAGTAAGAACACGCACACGTGTGTGAGAGTAGCCTATGGGAGTGTGTGTGTGTGTGTGTGTGTGTGTGTGTGTGTGTGTGTGTGTGTGTGTGTGTGTGTGTGTGTTTGTATATGTGTGACTGAATCATTGTATGTGTGTGACAGGAAATCTTGAGACTTGGTGTCAATGTTGACATTCGTTCCAGGATATAGGTTATGCTTTATTGCTTCATTTTAGATTGATAAAGGATAGGTATTCAAAAAATATGAAAATAATACCCAAGAAGCAATGGCAATATGGATGAATTAGGCTAACTAAATGCTTTAGATCCGTGAACCATTGCTGCTGATGATTAGAAAGTATATTTAGCATAGTAAAAACAAACATTTGGAAATCGAAGTAAGTAATTTAAAAGGGACGGCGATGGCTGTTGGTCAGGTTTTCAATTATGATATTTTTGTTTTTGTCTAGTATTAGGTTAGTCAAGGCCTGCAATACTATATTTGAAACAGACCGATCATTATTTAATGTTCATGCCATTGTACCTAGCTCATGATCCGCGCCACAAGTCACTGCTGCCCTCCCGTGGAAAGGGAAAAAAGGCACGTTCCAGACAAGCGTTAACAGATGCCATCAGTGACTGTCAGTTGAGAACTTAGCTAAGAGTATTCTGGATAGCTAACGCATCTTCAAGAAGATCAAAAAATAACATTGGCTTTTTATATATAAATAAATAACTATATATGTTATTTAGATATATATATACCTCTAAATATATGTTTACACACACACACACACACACACACACACACACACACACACACACACACACACACACACACACACAGACACAGACACACACACACACACACACACACACAGACACACACAGACACACACACACACACACACACACACACACACACACACACACACACACACACATACTGTATATATTATAATGACTACTGGCCTTGTTAGAACGACTGTCCAATGATTATTACCCTGTATCACGATGTCACCATACATTTTCGTCTGTAGAATTGTTAACTTGTAAAAAAAAAATGTGTTTTCTAAAATACTACTGTATATGTAGGCTATGTGTACTGCTGTGTTGTAGGCTATAACAAAAATAATTACACATCTTGGTAGAATAGTTTGTACAGTATAGTATTTTTGACCATTTAAAATAGACTAGGCTACTTACAGCATACAAAATACTGCACATTGACACTGTCATTGATACATTCAAATTCTACAGTAGCCTAAGTCTCACCAGTGATTATACAGAGAAAAAAGCCTGTTACATTTGTACATACAGCAGTCCTTCTGACAAAGATGATCTGTGCTGCTGGAATACTCATGTCTCCCAATATTTCTGAGCAGGCCACAGTTCTGCAGTAAATAAATATGGTCATTTGCGTTCCCCATTGTAATACACCCACTCATTCATTCCCTCACTCACCACCTCAGGGTGGTGTGTGCTGAGCATTCTGGCGCATAATGGCTACCATGCATCACCCAGGTGGGTGCTACACATTGGTGGTGGTTAGTGAGGCTCCCCCTTCACTGTAAAATGCTTTGGGTGCCTTGATAAAGCACTATGTAAATGCAAGTTGTTGTTGTTGTTGCTGTTCATTTCTTTATTGTTCATTATAGTTCCTTGTTATTGCCAGAAATCCTCTCTTGTAAAGTTACATGGCCTGAGGGGTTTTCCAGTGTGTTATGACAGTACATCAGGGCTTTGAATTCATGACACGAAGACATATGTAAGTGTTAAAAAAACAAAAAAATTAATCCTACTCAAAAGCACTGAAATGGAAACTGATCAGTGTGTTTTAATAGAAATATATCTCCGTGCCTATATGTTTACGTACTGTATTCTGTTAAGTGTGTCGAGTGGTTTCGTGTGATCTGTCTATAGGAAGGCCAGGTCCGTGTTCCTCAGACAAAATGCAGCTGCTCCCCTTTTCCCAAGCCACACCGCCTCAGCTTCAGCCCAGATAGAATCTTGTTGGCAGTCCGGTCGTCCCCCGACAGCCTCCTCAAAGACTGGCCGAGGACCCTGCCCTCCCGTTCTCCCCCGTGCCTGTTATTGGACTGGTTGCTGTTCAGCTTGGCCAATAGGTCCGTTCTACCCCTAAGCGGCTCCGCCCCCTCTGAGGAGACTCCCTTCCGATTGGCTGTGGCAGCGGCGGCCGCCAGGGCCGCCACCGTGTCGTCCAGTCGCACGTCCAGCCTGGCGGAGGAGAGGCGGCCCTGCAGGGCCTGGCTGGCTCGGCTGCGCGGACGGGCCGTCTCCGCCGCAGTGCTCTCCCGTCGGCCGTAGCATGTGAGCGTGTGCGTCTGGGCCTGGAGCTGGAGATGGTTCTGGTTCTGGTTCTGGTTCTGCGCAATGCGCCCCAGCTCAGGAGAGGAACTGCGGCTGCTGTCTGGAGTGTCCGGCAGGGCTGACCTGTCGGAGGCCTCAGCCCCGATGCGGGGGCCAGTGGAGCGGGCTCTAGGGGCTGGCATGGGGTGCCGGTGATACTTGACCGGCTGTCTGCTGAAGGGGCAACGGGCCTGGGGGGCATGGGAGGGTCCGGCCCCCCCAGAGGCTGTGGGCGCAGCTCGTCTCACAGCCAGGACTGCTGGGGGGGTCACAAGCAGTAAAAGGAGCAATTAGAAAGCTTACATTTAAAAAAAAAAAAAAAGATTAATAATAATTTATTATTTTAATGAAATATGGATGCAAAAGATGCAGAGCTGCTTATAAAGCTTATTATTATTAGCCATGATGCATATTATAAAATAGCTTAACTCTATTCTAATTATCATTCTTACTCTAATTGTTCTTTTAAAAAGTGTTAGTCTATATAGTGCAGCTTTTTTTTTAGTACAAAATAAATTGGAAGGAAAAACTAATGACAATCTTTGAGAAAGCTAGCACATTATAGGCTAATATGTAGAGTAGAGTATGTAAGCTTGCACACTCACAACCTTGAAAGCTTGTTGCAGATAGGCCGGCAAGAGCAGCAGCAAGCAAGCCAAATTTTCCAACATGTCCTATCTATTACCTTTCATCCAATGGTGACAGTCCTTTCACATCCCCTCCTGCCTACCTGCTTTCTCATTGGCCCGTGGGCTGAGCTGGTCCACGGCTTCATTGGACGAGGACTTGTCAGAAATGTAACCCTCGCTTGAGTCTCTCTTGATAGTACGGGTCTGTTAGAACGACACACATAGCGGCCTTACGGGGGAGGTGTAACTAACATGTTTGAACATATAACTGAGGGGAGATGGTGGGGGAGGGGGGGGGGGGGGTCACAGGGTCCAGAGTCATATTAGACTTGTGACATACTAGGATAGGCAGCCTAGTCTATGGGCGTCTCTCATTCGTCTTTTTATATATCCTCCCTTCCTTCCTCTGTCCTCGTTCCCACTGATCTATAAAGAAGGATGGGGCGGCAACAATGGGATAGTCTATCCAGTGTTAGTTAGATAGATCAGTGGGAACGAGCCTGGAGGACCGAGCATCGAGGAGAGAGGTTGAGAAGGGGCCTATGTTTGGGGAGGGTGGAGAGGTTAGTTAATGTAAGCTTTGGTGTTAATATTGTTTACGAGCGCCTTTTGGTCTAAACATGGTAGGAAGTGCAACAAGTGCAATGAGGCTAAATTTACTTCAGATGTTGTCCTCCTGGTGCTCACATTTGTTGGACCATATGCCAAGAGCAGGGATTTAACCAGCTCGTCCCCGCCTCTCACTCCACGTCTTGGACTAAAGGGCTTGGGCGTGGAGTTGCCGAGCCAGCCACTCCCATCCCCGTGCTTGCTTGAGGGGGACGGGCTAGGCCGGGCTGAGGCTGCAGCAAGACGATGCAGAAGCGCACAGGCAAGCGCACTAATCCTCCCAGCGTAAGCGTTTAAGATCTCAGCTGGCTCACTTGGAGCTTTCTCCCCCAGGGTGATGCGGCGGCGGGGAAGGCACAGGAAAGAGAAGCGCGCAGCACAAGAAAAGCGAAGTGCCCTCCGAGATGCTTTAATCTCTGCTTGTTTTCATGCTCGCCTTATCTGAATATAATCATCTAAATCCCTGACAGCTGCATCTGTTAGTAGTTGGTCAAAGGTATAGTGTTAGTGATAGTGTAGATGAGGCACTTGTTGATTGGATCAAACAGCTTACAATCTACAGGGAGGGCAAGGAACATGCAGTGTGCTGATATCAGCTGGTGAGAGCGAGACAGCAAGTCTTACCTCAAGCGAGCGAGGGCGCTCTCGAGACGTCGCTCCCTCGTCCTGCGGGGTGCTGGTGGACAGAACGCTGGGGCAGGAGGTCCTGGTGGGGGTCTGGGGGAGGGGGGCGGTGGGCACTGGGGGTGGAGGGGTGCACGATCCCCCCTGATCCCCCGGCCTAAACAACTGGCTGTGGTGGCTGATGAGGAACTCCACCAGCAGGGCCTGGTAACTCGTCTCCAGCAGGGCGAGCATCGACACGTCTCCAGACACCAGGGGGCGCAAGAGAGTTGGACCGAAAATGATGCCTAGGTTTCCTGGCGACATCTTGTTCTCTTCGTAATTCTCTGATACCCTGTAAGCAGATGAGGGACAAATTATAACTTTATAAGTTTAACTTTTGAGGTAACATGACTGGCGAGGATTTACATATCCCTTTTCAAGAATAGTACATTTTGTCTTCCATTTTTTTGACAGCTGTATGTAGCCTACAACATAACAACTCAATATTTTCGTTGTGCTTTTTTTAAAAATCAATCTTAAAACAGCTGTATTGTATGCAAAACCAATGTGCATTGCTTTACCTGTACAGGTGTGCCATCAGGTGATGCAGCGTGCTGTAGTTGCTGGGAGGGAGCCGATCCAGCAGCTCTCTCAGAGTGTGCGTGATGTCCTCCTCAGTGCCAGGGTTCTCCATGGCATGGTTCTTCTCGCTCAGATGCTGGATCTCTTTGCCCACATTGATGAAGTTGTTGTACTGGTCGAAGGTCATAAGTGGCTCAGGCAGCTGTCAAAATAAAAGCATAAAGCAAGAGTGATGAATGAGAGTGCATGTGAATGATCAGTATGCACATTTTATGAGTAAATCAAATAACAAATAACAAATCAAGTGACAAATAATCAGATATGAAACACTTGTTAAATGTTACGCTTGAGGTGGCGCCCTACTCTACCTCTTTAAAAAAGTGCTTTAAGACGGAGGAGATGTCATGGGGAGAGGGTTCAGAGAGGTCAACGTTCTCCCTCTGAATCTCAAAGGCCTGGCAGAGCTTCAGGATCCGGGGTTTGGAGCCGCTGATCCGATACACACCCTACGGGAAGTACACGGGAGAGTCAAGTACATCACATCACTGACATGCAACACATAGCCAAACATGATATGCTTGTTTATCTGTGCATTTCTGAACAGACCAGGTTTAAAGAATAAAGAATAATGTTTCTTTTTAAAGCATGCAGTGTGGCACTGCCTCTAGTTCTTGCTTCTATTAGACACTCTGTTCTATGCCCTTACAGCAAACAACCTAGTGTTGAAAAGTCACTTAAAGGGATATTCCGCCATTTTTGGAAATACGCTCATTTTCCACCTTCCCTCGAGCAAAACAATCGATATTTACCTTGTTCCCGTTCATCCAGCCATTCTGTGAGTCTGGCGATACAACTTTTAGCTTCAGCCTAGCATAGATCATTGAATCGGATTAGACCATTAGCTTCTCGCCTGCTAGCTTCATGTTTAAAAGTGACTAAGATTTCTGGTAATTTTCCCATTTAAAATGTGTCTCCTCTCAAGTTAGAAAGTGCAATAAGACCAACTGAAAATGAAACCTGGCGTTTTTCTAGGCTGATTTGACATGGAACTACACTCTCATCTGGCGTAATAATCAAGGCAACTTGCAAACGTACCATAGGCGCAGTAATATCGTATGCAGCACCTGAAAATAGTCCCCATAGACAACAAGCAGTAGTAGTGCCAGTAGTCTGCAAGTTGCCTTGATTATTACGCCAGATGAGAGTGTAGTTCCATGTCAAATCAGCCTAGAAAAACGCCAGGTTTCATTTTCAGTTGGTCTTACTGCACTTTCTAACTTGAGAGGAGACACGTTTTAAATGGGAAAATTACCAGAAATCTTAGTCACTTTTAAACATGAAGCTAGCAGGCGAGAAGCTAATGGTCTAATCCGATTCAATGATCTATGCTAGGCTGAAGCTAAAAGTTGTATCGCCAGACTCACAGAATGGCTGGATGAACGGGAACAAGGTAAATATCGATTGTTTTGCTCGAAGGGAGGTGGAAAATGAGCGTATTTCCAAAAATGGCGGAATATCCCTTTAAACAGTAACATCCTAAATGTCTTGCAGAATGTTGTTGTTGTGAAATAAGGAAGCATTTACTTGATTTTATGTCCTGCTGGCCAGCACATTTTTACTCAGGGGAGCGTACCTGCATTCCCAGGGCCCTGTTCTCGATCTCGGCTGTGCAGACGCGCACTATGTAGGGCACTTCCTCCGGAGTCTCTCGGGGCAGGAGAGAGAAACCTGTGCCGAACAGCAGCCCCTTCTGCTGCTCACACTCCAGCTGACAAACCTCTAGACACTTCCTGTGCATGACAATACCACACTGTGGGGAGAGGCAGAGAGGGAGGGAGAGAGAGAGAGAGAGAGAGAGAGAGAGAGAGAGAGAGAGAGAGAGAGAGAGAGAGAGAGAGAGAGAGAGAGAGAGTACGTGGCAGGCAGAGAACATAATGTTGAGTAAGGTTCTACATAAGAGCGACCATTAAGTGTCATTCGGTTTATGTCATGACAAGTTCGGGTTAGGGTTAAGGTTCATGACAGTGTCATGCCACTGTCATGGAGATTCCTTCAAGTAAAGTGTTATCAAATGAAGTTATATATTACACAATAGACATTGGTAAGTCTAACTCAAAAAGGTAAAAATTAAGTCAAAATATTGCAGAACTCACTGTAGACCATCGATTATTTATTACACTGTAACTAAATCATTTATTGTTTCAGTGAGCGCAGGCCCTTATTCCCAGTGCTTCTAACACACCTCCCCACACTCGACTCCGTTGACCAGGACGTAGTTTTCACACTGTTTACACTTGATCATCTTGCTCTTCGTCTTCCTGAAACGATGAGTCAGAGCGGCCCGTGATGTGCGCACCTTGCCCGTCGATCCATTGCTCTCCGACAGAGAATCCAGGCTTTCTGTGGGGCGGGAAGGGACAAGCCGATTGTCTCTCAACAGGACAAAATCGTGTTTGCCTAATAATATTACCATTATTTGTAACACAGAATACCGTAACATTTCAAAATGTCATCAAGGAGGACTCACCGGCTTCATACACTGTCCCCATTTCTCTCTCATCGAGATCATCTGATGACATGGTCCCAGAGGTAGCTTTTGGAGCCCTTCGATTTCCATGGGCTATTGGAAGGGGGAAAATATTACAGGACTGACTAATTAAACATACATGAATGCAAAAAAAATCTCTCTTTTTCCTCATAGATGTAAGAGGAGGAAAATTAACAAACTGCCCCAAACCCTTTCTGGCGTAAGCTAGGAGCCCTGGTCTTACCGGGACTGGACAGAGACTCAAGACTTCCTCCCATGCTTTCGCTGTCACTGTTGCCAGGTCGACCTATAGGATGAGGCAAGATAAATCATGACTAAGGAGAATATAGGCCTACCCAGCAAACAAACTCTTCACTTGTTCCTTCTCCTTGCCAAACTACTTTGGTTAAATCCAGTTTAAATAATACTGTTAATTGGCTCATTGGCTCATTATGTTTTAAGTGTTCATTTTTTTGTGTGTAGGCCTACTGTATTTTAAGACTTACGTCCATCACCGCTGTGCCGTTTTAGTTCGTCCGGAATGGCATAGTCTTGAAGAGCAGCGAGGGGATTGCTTGTCTTGCGGCGGCCACTGGAGGGCGACCTACCAAAGGGAAGACAAAAGTTAGGCCAACTTGTTGGTGTGGGACATTCATTCCGACAGAATACATCCTGTCTGTGATGCCTGTCAAATGCATGTATGAAATGCATGCCATTCATTCGATAGCTTGCCGTTGACTGTAGTTTTGCCATTTGGCATTCTTTAATATCAGCGTGCACATGAAGAAACTGCATAAAGAGCCTGCAGTGATGTTCAGTTGAACATTCTAGCACAGTACACTGACTGAACACACGTTAGCACTCTGATCACCATGACAGATGGAATGTTTTCATCCTCAAAGATCAAAAGTATGTGGCACAGAAAGGAAGAGGCCCGCCATATTGTTTGATCAAGAACAAGTCACAGTGAGAAATCTAACATACTCTCTCTATAGTCTTCTCTTTATACGTTCTGTGTCTTGAAGAGTCAGGATAAAGCTAGGTTTTAAATGGAGAGAGAACCATAACACCCTGAAAGACCATAGCCTTTAAATATGTTTTGTCGAGCTATATATATTAACAGAATGTGAAGGATCTGACATAATATGGAAAAACACTGTTTCTCTATATTGATATGATATCCATTGAAGCTAGCGTGCAAACCAGTTAAAATTAACATGGCTCTCTTGCAGCCTAATATCACTTTGTAGGACCAGTGGCACTGTATCAAAGGGAGGTGTGGCTTGTGGCTGCATGCAAGTCAACCCAAAGAAAGACCACAGATAAAAACATTGAACTTCTAAAGCTCTTTAGGTCTTCTCTCACCTCTTGCCTTGGGGGACATATTCTTGGAACATGAACGTCAGGGGAGGTTGTTGTTTCCGGTGGGTCCCAAAGACGTAGCGCAGGTATGGCGCGCCAGGCTCGTATGGCTTGCATGTCTCCTCCAGGTTGCCGTAGCCCAGAGGAACAGACTCTGTCTGCTGTCGCTGGAAGAAGAACATGTTCACCGTGACCTGGAGAGACAGCAAGTCATGGTTAGAATGGTTAGTCCTGTGGTCACTTCGACCCAAATATGCCACAGCCCCCCCCCCCACACCCCCATACACCCATCTGCTTGCCGTCCACAGCCACCACAGCCCCACTAGCCGTGTGACATTTTTCTGTTCACTATTTTTACTAATCACACCAAAAACACCTGCAACCAACCCACCTCCTTCAGCACGGTGTCCCCCTGACAGATGAGTTTGCGGATGTGGACGATGATCTTCTCCTTTTCTTTCTCCAGGTCGTCATGCTGGCCCTGAGCCTCTTTCACGCACAGCTTGTAGGTATGCTCTGCCTCCGTCATCTGTGCATTCAGGCAAAGAGACATAGCCTATGGTTTATGGCATCATGAGCATGGCATGTTTACAGGCTCCCAGAAAAATCGTATGCTATTGTAAAACCTAAGCATATACTGTAGACTATATTTCAAGATGAACACTGATGAACACTGACTGACAAAGCACGGCCACTGAACTCAATCTGGTAACCTTGGACATGGGAGATTGCACCTGTCCTGACTTATAATTTACACTGGATAAAAGAAGATGCCTAATGACAAAATCTCAGGTCAAAGGTCAATGATACAGTGGCAATCTGGTGTTGGACCCCCTGATTCATTCAGGGTACCCCTCCCCTAAACCACACAGACCTGTGCCCCAGTGGCCATATTGTCTTGGATGTGTTGGGTACCTTGCTTTGAGCGTCGTCCCTGGACTTCCTCCTCTTGTCCAGGGTCTTGTATCCCCCGGACTCCTCCGCGGCCTTGGTGGTCATGGCCTTGGCCTTCTCCAGCTCCTCGCAGCGCTGGATGTACTGCTGCCGGGCCTTCTTCAGCGCTGACTCAGCGTCGTTCTGATACCAAATACGGTCATTAGTACGGACCGTTAGCATGATCACAGACAGCGCTAGCCAGGTGCTCTACTAGACTGGGGCTCTGCTAGACTTTATTATTAGGGGTGGCAGTCATTGTTTTAGGAATGGAACATGATTCGAAAGTGGTGGGAGGAAATGCTATGCTTGGTTCTATTTTGTGTCAGATGAAAATCAATGGAGCAGTCAGTCTTGATTGAGGAGGAAATGTTATGCCTTACATTTCTAGTATGTTTTAAGTCTCATACACAGTATGTGTTTACTTGGCTTTCCTGTTGAGAGGCTGGTTTCTGCTGTGACTGTATCCAATCACTATTGATGTAATTTGGATCAATACTCATTAATGATGCCCCTGACCCATTCGAAATCCAATTTGCAAAATGGCGTGCACATGGTGGGTCAATGTAAAACAATAACCCCCCCCAACAACACAAAAGATACCAACCATTTTTTTCTGCTCCTTTGTCCATTGCTCTTTAAACTCCCTTCGCCATTTGTCAATCTCATTCCTCTTGGATGCAAGAGCCTGAATATATATACAGTTGAAACAAAGAGAGAGAGAGAGAGAGAGAAAGAAGGGCGGGGCGTTAGTCCCAACGCTGGCTCAGTCAATATCCACATTGATATAATGTGGCCTGTCAAGCCTGAATCGACTTCACCCAGCCTGGCTGGTAGGGGTTCTGGGAACAGTGGAACAGCGGAACAGTTCGTGGTATAGTGGAACAGCCTTCAGTACCTGGTAGCAGCGCTGGTGCAGCAGCTCGGCGGTGTGCTTGGCGTTGGAGCCGTTCTTGGCGTCCTGTTCTAACACCATGGTGTAGATGTACTGCAGTGGCATCATTTCCTGCACAGGCACCACACGACACACAGGAAATGTGACACAGCCATGAGGGCGTCTCACCTCGTGTCACCTCTTGCGAGGGTGTCAAACTGTCTAGAACTACAGTACTGTATGTACATAGGGCCTCGGGGGTAGTGTTATGCACAGTTGATCAATACTGTACATCAATACTGTACAACAACAAAAGCCAGACCAGCATATAGGTACAGGGCAGTGGTAGTGTAGTGGTTAAGAAGCTGGGCTAGCATACCAAATACGGTCATTATAGTTATAGTATAGTATAGTAGCCTGAAAAGTTGTGGCGTCAATTCTGGGCTTCCACTGTTACTGACATTTAACCCTGAGTTGCTCCGGGGAAAATGTAACCCTTGAAATGTAATTGACATAATTATGTAGATCTTTTTGGAAAAAGTGTCTGCTAAATGTAAATGTATGAGGTAGGTACTGTATGTATAACCAGTGTTTAGGAGTAGAGCTTTAGGAGCATGGTGGAGGTAGGAGGTGGCGTTTCTGATTCTGAACCAAAATACACGTGCATGCACTCACCTGCTGGGACACACTTGATTTGGCTGCTTCTGCCGCTCGCATGATGTTCTTTGCAAACTCTTGTTCTGTAAATAAAAGAGGAGAAGGGATTCTCAATGGGTTATAGTAAAGTTTTGATTGACATCTTTTGTTAAAAGGAAACATGAATAGAATGTTTACAGGGGAGGGCAGTTTGAAGACTCAGAGACTGTAGGTAACATGAGCTTCTCTTCTCAGATGCGAAAAGACAACATGGCCTTCTTCATGTTCAGAATTACTGTCTCATAAATGCTTAAAGAAACCTGGAACATGTGCTTAATAACAATAAATAGTTGGTGATATATTGGTGATATAGATCAATACAGTAACATTACCCTTTCTTGCCCTGATGCTAAAAGAGCATAATGGTGACACTAAATCGGTGGCGCTGAAATGCCAAAAGTGAGGAAAGAACATCATGGAATCTGTTATTGATTGGAAAAAATGTTTTGAGCCATGGTCAGTATTGATGGATGGCACTGTGCTCAAAACTCGATATGAAAGTAGAGGACTTAGCATGGCATAAAAATAAAAGCGTCCGAGCCAATCCATTTCCATTGCCCATTAGCACGTCTGCCAAACCTAAATGCTTTGTGTTATGAAACTGGACAAATGGATCCCCTCAAGCTCTCCCTGCACACCAACAACCTCAGAGGCCTGCAGCCTCAGATGAACCCCAGTTACAACCCCAGTTCCAACCCCATATGTGCAGTCCCATAATGCTTCAGTTCATCGGCGTTTACTATTCTACATATCCGCTCGTCCACCGCAACACATCTCACCACTCCACCACTCCTATTATTAACCCTGTCACTTGACCACAGCGCTCAGAGCTACCAGTTGTGGCTTTCCTGACCATTTTTGTCACCATTTTCATGAAGTGTGCGTAGGCCTACAGTAAATACTAACCATTTTTTGAGATTTAAATACCTGACATTGTTGTTGAACAGCAATTCAATTATTATTGATAGGAGTAATTCAGGGGTCGGTGTAAAACGACAGTAAATTAGGTAGGCAGTGAAACTTAATTTCAAGTGTGCATAGTCCCACACATGAATAAACCTATTGTGAGCGCATACCATCTCTACAACATACATGTAGGTCCATTATTTAAGTTATGTAGTAGGTGCAAATCTCAATTCACACGGCGAGGACCTCCTTCATTGTGGTGACCAGTCTGACTGACATGGTAAGCCTTACGTCTTGGCAAACACAGTGGCATCTACAGACATGCACGCTGTTTCCCTTGGTAATCCCTCCACCCCCTGCTCCATTCTCTCCCACAGAAGCCTCCTAATCTGGGACTAGTAATCCCAACCCCCCCTTCTCTTTGGGGTTTTATCAGGGTGACCCTGGTTGTTGTCGTCGGCGGCGTCTCCGTCATTGTTGTTGTTGTTATTGTTGTTGTTTTCATTGACTGCCGACTACCGGAGGGACACAGCGGCGCATCATGAAACACCAGGGCCCTGTCTGATTCATCTCAGAAGCTACGGGTAATAGCTACGGTTAGCCACCAGGGGGTACAAGGAGAGGACTGAGCTCACACACAAAGAGTTCCTCTGAAGTCACACATTCTCTAGCCCCTAGCACCGACATTAGACTTGATGAATTTTCTAAGAACATAGGAGAGCTATATATAAACATTCTAGTTCAGAATCTGATCTAGTCTCAGTAGAATCATTCACCATAGAGTCTAATGTCATAAGAATCATTCACCACAGATTTTAGTGTCAGTAGAATCATTCACCACCGACTTTAGTGTCAATAGAATTACTCACCACAGACTCTAGTGTCAGTAGAATCACTCACCGTAGTTGATTCTCTTGTCCATCCAGGCCAGCAGGTCTTTGGCGTAGCGGCACCACATCTTGGCGTACTGCAGGGCGATCTCCACACCCCCCTCGCAGCGGCACAGTGCCTGGTCAGCATCCTGGGCTGAGAATGAGTACATCAACATCACGACTCCTTGGGCATCACCCCCAGCCTCACACACACACACACACACAAACACACACACACACACGCTTTCTCCAAGAGGAGCACAAACACAGTCTGGGACAGTTCAACCCTCAGCCTCACTGTCAGCCTGTGCAGTAGCACATATCTGTCTGTCTTTTTTATCTACTGTCATGTCTCAAATGCTCGGAAATCCCAAAACAGAATCCAAAACGAGTAGGCGAGTCTCCTCGTGTCGTGAATCCTCCGACATGTTTATCCAAAGCGAGCAAAGCAGAGGAGCGACAGCTATCGATGAGAGCCTCAGTCCTGAGTCCTCCGTCCTTAGTCCTCAGGTTTTTTAGGTGCCAGGTGAGACAGGTATACGCTGAAGTGACGCTCTATTAATCTCAGCGAGAAACATCTCAGAGAGAATCACATTCAGAGGAGTCACTGGCTCAGTGCAACATAACTTCACGACCCCTGTAGTATGTGCCGAACAAAAGAGTTCCATCCACAACGTGACGGACGGCAGTGCCCAACCCCCCTTTAGTCCTCCGGCCTTAGTCCTCTCAGAGTTCAGCTCTGGTCATCTGCACTCTCTGGTGGCTGAGAGAAATCTCCTTTGCAGCTGCTCTTTCTTTCTCTCTCTCTCTCTCTCTCTGCTCTCTCTCTCTCTCTCTCTCTGGCTTAGCAGATTGGAGTTGAGGAGTGGCAGAGGAGAGATGCCTGGGGATTCCACCCAGTCTCTAGCTGCGCTCTGCCCCCTCCCTCACCCCACTCTACCCCTCCCCTTCCGCCCTCCCCTCCTCCCTCCCCTCCCTCCATCAACTGTCCATACACACTCCCCCCTTCCCTCCCTCCATCAACTGTCCATACACATTCCCGTTGGACTCACCAAACACAAACACATACAGTACATCACCTCAGTGGATATTCATGGGTTTCATCAGGTCCTTTTCCACAGGTGTATGAAATCAAGCACTTTGATTATCAATGTAGACTGCATGGTGCTTGATTAATACATCTGTGGAAAGGGACCTGATGAAACCCATGGATACCTCGCCAGACCAAATGATTGATTTGACAGGGACATACCGCAGAAGTCCACAGAATGTGAAAAAGTTTGCTTGAGAGAACTTCTGCTCTTGAACGCTAATTGTGCTAATATCACTTTGGACAGGGGGGCGGAGTAGGCGCTGCAAACACACCAAGTTCTCTCTCTCTCGGCGTTTGTGCTCGCCGCCACAAAATAAGGAAGTGGGCTGCATTTATATACTGTGATCCAGCCATCGCTCTCTGTGTGAAACTGTCTGTTTAATTTGAGCATATGTGACGTGGGGCTGTATTTGGAACTTCTCATTCCTGTGTACGATAAGCAGCAACGAGTTCCTTTACCAGATAAAACATTTCCTGAAACATCTCTGACTCTTCGCTGTTATCGCCACGCCATGTGCCTGATCAACATCAGGAAGAAGCATGACATGCTGCGAAACTCGTCAGGAAGAAGCATGACATGTCACAACTCCCCTTTAAGCCTATGACACAATCAAACAGGCAAGGAGAGAGAATGACACATCTTAAGTGTGACTGCAACCCTGGCCCGTGTCCACCGTCTCCGACGTCACCCATCCCCGGCACCGCCCCCGCCCCGCCCCACGCTGCCTGTTATCAGAGCCCGGGGCAGGGATTAGTGGCCAGGTCCAGATTGTAGAGGGCTTGCCTCCCGCGGAGAGGCTGGGAGTCAGGCCCAGGCCAGGAATAGGGCTCCTGACGGGCGAGAAGACTTCAGCCACAACTATCACTACTTCATCATCAGTCTCTCTTTCAAAGCTACTGATGCTCCTACTCCTGCTGATGTTGCGGTTGCTGCTGCTGTTGTGGCTGCCTTTGTGATGGTATCGATTTCAGTTATATATAGAGCATTTTATGCCAGCCCTGCATCGACTGATGAGTCGATTGCTAAATGTTGCCTACAGTAAATGGATTTGGCCTGATGTGACCCTACAGTTACATGCTCCATTGTTATTGAACCACAAGAAGTAAATGCATTGACAGCCACATACACACACACACACACACACACACACACACACACACACACACACACACACCCCGACACACACACACACACACACACACACACACACACACCCCGACACACACACACACACACACACACACACTCACGCAAACAAACAAACACACACACACACACACACACACACACAAACACACACACACACACACCAATTAATCGATCGGTGTGCGTGTGTAATGAAGGCAGAACCCCTACATTGGCACGTCACTGTTTTCTAATTGATTCAGGGGGCATGGCATTAGAGGCCCCTGCCTTTACCGCCGGTGGCACAGAGCTGGTTGGGTTACGGGTGAAGGAGACCGGTGGGAGTTTGCCAGCAGATTAAAGAGAGAACCCGAGGCTGTGAGACGTATCTCTGGCCAAAGACTGTGTGCGTGTGTGTGCTCAGGGTGGAAGGGGGACGCGTTGTCTCCTGTGCTGGTCAGGTCTGGACAGCGACTCCATGGTTACAGTGACCACTGAGCCACAATGTGTTATTTAATCTTGCGGTGTCACCTGTAATCCCTAATCCCTGCTGTCATCTCACCGTCTGCTTGTAACAGGCTCTCCACAGCACCGACCCAAGCCAGACTGGAGCCTCTGCAGCAGAAGGGAGGGGGAGGGGGGTACATCCCCATTCACAGTACAGTGCTCTCCCATAACTGTCCACTTCCTTTAACCTGACTGTAAAACACCTCTCACTCTTTATCAATTACCGTCTTGTAATTCCATCTGTAGATTGACTGGTTAAACCTGGCATTGGCCACTGGCTTAATCTCCAGTAAACACAGGCTTTGGACAAAAGGGTTTGACAGCATGTGAGGATGCTATGGCTCTCTGTAATGTTTTCAGATGTGTTTTCAGCTTTGTTTTCCATGTTTTCAGCTGTGATCTCCAACATGTATGTTTTTACTCCACCAATTGTATCACTTTCAGACGTTAAGTATTTCTTCTCCTCCTCCTCTTCCCCTTGAGCCGCTCTTCCTCTCCTCTCCTCTCCTTTCCCTCTCTTTTCCCCCAGTACCTCTCCTCTTCTTGTCCACCTCTAGCCCCGTTGTCCAGCCCTCTCGTTCGGTGGTCGTCTGAGGAGGAGCCCGGGAGCAGCTGTCGGAGTGACTAATCCTGCCCCTTCCCCAGTGCTAATCTGGTTAGCGTGGGGCCATTAGCCCACGGGGCTAATTACATGTAAACACCGGCGGATGGGGAAGGGGAAGGAGAGATTATGTGCGGCCCTGACCAGATCGCTGGACCAGGGTTAGTGTCAGAGGACCATCGCGTACGTTAGTGAGGGGTCAAATAGCGATAGGAGACCATGGCAGGATAGATATGGGTTTACATCAAAACAATGATAGGAAGTCATGACTGGAAGAGTTTTTTGAGGTGTCAAAAACATAATTTAGGTAGCTACACAGGGACACATTCATACTGTGCACACACACACACACACACACACACACACACACACACACACACACACACACACACACACACACATAGAGGGAAACTCTTACTAGGTGCAGCCCCTTCTGTTGCATCATCTTCCGGATCTACATTCTCTGTGCAAGTGCTTTCAGAGAGGGAATCGGCATCAAGGTCATCCTCCTCAACAGTCCTGAGGCATCCACACACACACACACACACACACACACACACACACAGAGAGAGAGAGAGAGAGAGAGAAAGAGAGACAGACACATCACTCTTGTCATCCGAATGAAAATGAATCAACGTTAATCTGACATTGAGGGATGCATGCATCCAAGTGATACAGTTTGATTTCACATACGAAGAACAGATGGAGAACTCCATGTTGTCGAAATCTCGCAGGACCTCGCTCATGCGTTTGAGATGTGCGCCCTTTGCGTGGACTTTCTCATCTGCAATGTGAAGGATAAACCACATTTAGATTGAAGAAGCGTTACACAAGATCACCGACACTATTCAGAGAGGCATGGTTGTGTTCCTCTCTCCTCCTGCATGCACCAAAGCAAACGGTTAATGGACTGCGTTTATTTAGCGCTTTTCTAGCTCTCCAAGCACTCTAAATGCTTTACAGTGTAATACCCACTTTCACACATTCACCCATTCTCACACACACACACACACACACACACACACATACATACACACACTCACACACACTCATCATACACTGCTACTGCTGTGCGTGCAAAGCGCCAACCTGCACCTCAGGAGCACTTCTGGGGTTAAGTTTCTTGCTCAACAGTGATAAATAATAAGAAGGTTTCACACTCCAAACCAATGTATGAAAGAAAATGAAAGAAAGATACACTGATAAGGAAACAGAGAGAGAGATAGAGAGAGAGGAAGAGAGAGAGATTGTAGTGAGTGAGTGTAATAAACGCCTCAGCTATTAAAGGTGGTCAGTAACTTCTCATTTGATAAAATGAAGCGCCACATGAAACAAGAGTCAGAATCAAACTAGTCATAGGGATGGATATGAGAATACATGTGGGCATGGTTTGCTCCGTTACACTGATATCTCTATATAAAGACAAACGAGAAATGAAGTCATGAGAAACTTTAGCAGAACTACCTCAAAGAATGTCATGTTAGGTATTGCCCAGAGCAATGCTGCGTATTGTAGCAGTCAAAACATCTAGTAATTTCTCACATATAAGCCGCATTGTGTATAAGCCGCAGGACAGTGTTTTATGCAAGTTAAAAGAAACAAAACCATATTAACACCATATTAACTGCCCCCCCCCCCCTTATTGACCTCATAGCTGAAGAAATTCTGCAAAATCAATGTACAAGCTGTGGCTAATAGTCAGGAAATTACGGCATGCGTTTGTTCTGAACTGTTTACTGATAAACAAAATCGCTAGCTGACTTGCTACTTGCTCCCTGACTTACTACTCAATTGTAACACTAAAAAGAAGCACCTTATGGCACAGATGTACATTAACGGTTGCAAACCATGAGAACGAAGCTGCCAATCTCTCTTTCTCTCTCTCTCTCTCTCTCTCTCTCTCGGTGGTTTGTTCCATTTTGGTCAACCACATCCTGTCTTTTGTATCACATTCAGCAGCAAGGACAACAAGGCCCTGTTACTCAAGCTAGCAGTCACGTTTATCCTCACCAGCAAGCCAGTGAGAAGGATCCTCTTAGAACTCTGGATGGTGTCTACAGGTTTATATAAATGTGGATGGTAAAGATGCGACATAGATGTTGTTGATACTGAGCATGTTCCTCTTTCTATGAATTACTTCCAACATTTTTGCTGCTTGAGGTTTTTGGAAGTGTGTGTCTGTAGAGTCAGTATAGAACATGTTCACATTATCATTCTTCACACCTTGGCTTGAGTTTGCACACATGCACCAGCAAACCACTCATTTATTAGGAAGGATCAGAATTGAGAAACATGTCGTATTAGGCTATCACAATCTAACGTTAAGTTAATTATTTAGGAAATCAAATTAAGTGGATGACAATGGAGGACAATGCAATTGTCTTACTGTATGCATGCTCGTTAAGATTACGCATTCAGATTCAGCTTAGCTCTATCAGAGGAAAGGAACATTTGTCTGTTCTATTTCACCGAGACATAATTACTCAATTTGACATCCATATCAAATTCAGACCATTTCTTCATACTCCTATTTCTTAATTTCAACTCCTGAGAAATATTCTTCCTCTTGTCTCAGCCCAAGTCAAATTTAAGTCAACAAGAAGAGACACCAAAACTGTACTCTGGAATAACAAACGCTCTTGTGTAAGCCTACTCAACACAATGTGTAAAGACAGCCAAGTTCTGTTAAGCTAGCAGAATTTAACTAACTAATAATCACCATACTGAGTGATAAGCTACAAAAGGAACCGGACTGTTTCTTAGTTTCAAAATGGAGGACAACGACACAGGAAGTGCTGTGATCCACTGAGTGTGAATGCAGGAGATAACATGCAGACAGACAGATGGAAAACCCGGTCAAAAGGAGCACATGCACAGACACACCACATCTCTCTCTCTCTCACACACACACACACACACACACACACACACACACACACACACACACAGAGAGAGAGAGAGAGAGAGAGAGAGAGAGAGAGAGACGCATACACCGCACACACGCACACACACACACACAGAGAGAGAGACAGACACACACACACACTCTCTCTCTCACACACGCACACACACACACACATGCACAACACATGCACAACACACAAAGCCTCCCCGCTTTAGTAAGTGAATCCCATTTTTAAAAAATCTGAATCATGACATTAACAAACGACAGGAATGAAAAAAAAGGGACACAGCACACGGGCACGGTAAGGATGGAGAGTGGCAACCTCCATCAGCCTCCACCCGCCCAAAAGCTCCACCAGCCTCCACCTGCTTCCACTCACTCACTCACTCGCTCACTCACCCCTGAGCTTGGGCTGCTCCGTCTCCGTCGCCTCTTCTGCGTCGGCCATGTTTCTGTCCCCCTGATCTAAAGGCACGTTCACCAAGAGCAATACACAGCAGCCTTTCTGCTCGGCCCAGAGAACATCCTCAGTACCACGCACAGGGATGATGCTGGCCCTCACAAAGGCCTCACCTGCACGGGGGGGATAGAGGTCGGTGCTGGCTTCGTCCTCAGTCTCTCGCAAGCATGTGAGTAAACGACAACAACCCCCCCCAAAAGAAGACAAAAGGTCGGTGTCATGGAGTGTCGCCCTTTTCTGCGTGCTTGAAGTTCTCTTCCTCTAAACCAACTGAGGTTGGCCAATGCTCTTTCACCATCGCACCCAAGAGGAAGTAGATCTAACTCTCGCTGCGTAGGACACACCTATAACCCAGAGCCTCTGCCGGTTTCGTGAACGTTTGTGTGTGGGTATGTGCACAGGATGTGTGCTAGCGCTACGTGCATTTGCGTGTGGGTTCCTTTATGTGATGAGAAGAGCAGGAGCATATGCATTTGGTGGTTTCAGATGAAGCAAGAGTCTCAGGGGGTTTGTGTTAAGAGTGACAAACTTTCCAATTCATTCATTCATTCATTCATTCATTCATTCAGTATTCTAAAATACATGCAATTGTTTCTGTTCAGTATTTCGTCATTGTGTTTCTTTTTGTCTTAGACACCCCATAATGAGCTGAATGGCAGCTGAATGACAGCTCTGACAGCCTGCAGCAAGCCTTTTGGCGCCCTCTGAAGGTCATGACTGGTACCTCAGCTTTGTTGCAGTGGGAGGGCCACAAGGCAAAGAGGAGAAGATCACGGAACCACAAGTCACTTGTGAAAGTGATCGTCAAGGCACATAGACTCCCATGCAGAGCTCACTTCTAGTAGCAGCTAGGTTTCTGGCCTAGAACATAATGAAAAAACAGCAGTGAAAGAGCTTTGGCTGTATGAAAATAGGAAGTAAGAATTTCTATTAAGTGTCCAAATCTTTGGTGTGATTGTTATCTGATATCTACAGTTGGAATGACACAAAAATATTCATGGATTGCCCAAAAACAGGGTACATAGAGGGAGTCATTATGCCGTTTTATTGACCCGTCATGACAACAGACCATGTCATTGATATCCAACTTCCTTTTTCTGCCTCCCACTTCTCCACGACTGTAAAGAAGCAAACATATCTGACACCATTCTCCTTTGAAATGGTCAAAATCAAAGCCGACGAATAAGGTTTCAGAAATACTGCAATTCCCCATTAGTCACTGTTAACATTTTCCCTGCAAAGTGGGGCGTTAACACGCATACATCGTATCCACAACAAATGAACCACTGTAAAGAACTCGTTAAAGTGAAACTTTAAGATTCACTTGGGCTGGGGCAGTTTTGTTTAATTGTATGCTGTCTTTTTTTGACATAAAGGGTGTTACACTTGAGGTTTATGGTCAGAAATGTGTTTAGCAGGCTCTATTATTATTGCAAAGAATATATACAGGCACTGCGTAGAAAATGAACCAAGAAAGATGACAATGCCATAATCTACTGGGTGCACTAGATCCACCAACAACACTCTAAAATAAGTGAAAAAAAAGAGAAACTATTTTTTTTTTACAAAACACTTATAATTTATTTAGGTATGAATGCACAGCTTGATACAATGATGTGAAGTGAAAACTGCAATTTGCACAGCAATAATTACCACGTGAAAAAAGCGACAACAACAAAAAAAAACCTATTCTACTATGAAGCCCTGTCTGGTCCTGTGCTTCTCAAAATAATCTCAAAAGAAAAACACCCACTATCCCAGCCCAAGAAGCATGATGAAAGTCCCAATTTAGCCTATTGTGCTCAACAGCAGCGCGTCTAATATATCGTAACCTCTCCACAAACAGCAACCCACGCCACTCAGCGACCGAGGAGGTTTGAGACTGGTTCTGAGGAATCTCGAGTGGGAATTTTACTGCTCTCTTAATTGGCTCTCTTATAAAGCGAGGAGTGTTTTCAGTGGTTGGCCCCGTGCTTCTGGCGTCGGTCTGTCGACACAGCCGGGAACGGTGTCATTAGAGGTGCGAGTTGGCCCGCGCTCGTCTCTATACCACAGTATAGCCTGAGGCCAGAGGAAGACGGCTGCTTTAGACCGGCTGAACATTAAAGTAGTTGGCCTCTCATCTCTACACCTTAGCGGTGCACTTTAGCGGAAAGTGCTGAGGCATCATGGTATAATGTTACCTTCTGTATTCCCGTCACCCCCATCAAGCTAATGGCCAGATCGCACAGACTATTCTCAATCTCAAGTACGGTTTAAGGGATCGAGGCTGATTTATCCCAAGTAAGATATTTGCACACTGACCTGACCTAAAAAAAAATAAAAACAAGAACTGACAACAAATTCCCAAAGTATACCCATGTAAAGCACAATGAAAGAAAAAATTTGGAAAATAGCACCACAATGGATTACAAGGTAAGAGCAGTCACTTTGACCTTTTGGTGAACAATTGCACAGCTGATTTAAAACATATTAAACAGTAAATGTCCTCAGAGAGGAAGTGATTGCATGCCGGTCAATGACCGAAGGGATGGATCATTTTCAATATTGAAACTATCTTGAAATATTAGTGGCATGTACTGTAGTATCTATTCAAAATTCATTTGGCTTTACATACTAACACGATGACCTCAAAACTGGATCCCTTTCCAAATCCATTCAAGCTAAAAAAGGCCCATGTAACAATCCAATTCCCAATACTGGGACAAATAAAAAATAAAAAAGAGGCATTCAAAGGTTGTACTGGGCGTTAAGTCCAACATTCAGGTTAAGGCTCTTGTCGTGGTCCAGCGACTTAGCTCATAGTTCCTCCCGTGCAGTCCTGTCCAGTGGCGAGTGTAGAACGTCGGTGTTCTGCGCCTCCGTGCTGATCTCCGCCTGCTCCTTGGTCTTGGACGAGCGGCCCCGGTCCCAGTCCGTGCGGACCTTGTCGTTGTCCCACACCGTGGACGTCTCCGTGTCGCTGATGTAGCCCGGGTCGCCCGTGTAGTGGGTGGGGAACACCAGCAGCGGCTCTGCGGAGAACGCCTTCAGGTTCCGCGGCTCAAAGTGCTCCATGTAGTCCTTGCTGCAGTGGGCCGACACAGAGAGCAGATAGAGGGTCAGTATCCAGGATGTGGATGAGATGGGAAACACGAATATCAATAAGATTATTAATACGGTTACGGTTATGCTATTTGGCAGATACCTTTTTCCAAAGCCATTTACAAATAAAAACAATACTACGGCATATCTAGAAATGCATCTCCGAGGAACTGCAAGAGTGGGCTTGATCAGGTGCCAGCTCTGCCAGCTGCAAGCAATAAGTGCGTAAGTGTGATGTCATGTTTCCGTAACAACCAAAATTTCTGTTCTAAACAAACCAAATTCAATGTGAAATCCTTTGCCAGATGATTGTTTTACAGAAAAGCCAAGTTTTTGCACAAATTAATTTACGAGTAGCTCAGCTTGCCGTTACATTATATACTTTTTTTTTCATGCTAGCATGAACGTCTCTTTTTGGTACACCAGAAGCATACATAAACGCTTCGACATGGTAGTGATTTTTAACGCTTAAAATTAATTTATTTCCATTTTGAAAGAAACAACACGGTGAGGCAATAGAAAATGCCACTTGCAGGTCGTTTGTTTAGAACAGGAAATCATGTTACCGGGACAACGTGACACTGTCACTTAAGGCCATCGCCCACCAGAAGCGTACACGGCGCGCCGCGCCACGAAAAAAAATAGAATTCCATTGTTTTCAATGGAGCATCGCCCACTGGAAACGTCTGCCGCGCAGCAGCCGCACAGAGATAGAAAACTATTCTAAAATCCTGCGCGGCAAACCCAGACCGCCGAACACCGCTGAACGCCGTTTCTGGTGGGCGTTGGGCTTTAAGGCCGGCGCCCACCAGACACGTACGCGGCACGCCACGACAAGAAAAAAATTAGAACTCCATTGTTTTCAATGGAGCAAAGCCCACTGGAAACGTCTGTCGCGCAGCAGCCGCACAGAGATAGAAAACTGTTCTAAAATCCTGTGTGTCAAGCCCAGACCGCCGAACACCGCTAAACGGCGTGTCCGGTGGGTGCCAGGCTTTACGCACTCTATCAAGATAGCAGCTGAGCTAAGGAGCTGTGATGTCACAATGCCTGAACATTCTGTCATTCATTTCAATGGGACCGAAAAACGCAGACAAACGGGAATACCGCAAAAACGCAGCCACCCGAAATCGATAAGCAACATACACTGGTTCGGGCCTGAACTTTTAGTGTTGGAACTGTATCGATAGCTCAAACACTCTAGGAGCAGAAGCGTCGTGAAAAAGTGGATGAATGGGAATAATAAAGAAGACGAAGAAGTAAACTGAAGAACTGTAATTGTAAAACTGGTTAGACTAAGTAGGGAAATTACACCATTATATAGTGTAATTAAAATTTAGCCCGCCACATGAAAAACTGATACCGAATGATAATAACAATAGAGCAACCTGAACATTTCCTTCAGGGAAACGCTAGAAGATGTCAACAGGGTTACAGGTTTACAGTAACTACACACATGTAGCCTACATGAACATAATAATGCCTGTCTTACGACTCAGCTAAAAATAGACCCTGCATTAGACTACGAGGTGAGAGGAATCAGGAAGAATGAACAATGAACTCACACAGGATGTTTGTTGAACATGACGGGCAGGAACTCATCAACCGGTAACATTTTCTTCAGCGGCTCAGCTTTTAGCAGTTTTTTGGCCCCTTGCAGCGACATCATGTATCCCAGTGTCCAGTAGGAGTAGTCCGCCACCACCAGATTGTGGACATTGGGCACAGCCTTCTCTCGGTGATCCACCTGCATCCGCTTCCTACCGATGTAGCTGGGAGGACACAAAGGTGTAAAAAAAATACTGATTGGGGTGGAAAATGACTGTAGAAAATTAGTGAAATATTCATTTAGTCAATTATTACTATACCATATTGTGCCATACTGTGACCGATACTGAATTTTTATTCTTTCATAGTCAATAAATTGACGATAGACAAAACCAAGGGAGGTGTTGCTAAAGGCAGTGGAATACTCTACAACAGTATAGAACAGAAAAAAGGGACAGGAAATAAGAGACACTGCAAGCAGATATTACAGTTCCAACTTACATGAGGTCCCAGTCAAGGCCTTCACTCTCAATTTCCATCATGAGGTTCTGCAGTCGGCGCTTGAAGAACACCTCAAAGCGCAGATCGTCCTCGATCACCAGAGAAGTTTTCAGGCCACGCTCCACAATCTGACCATCCACACACACACACACACACACACACACACACACACACAGACCATGACTCCACTGTTCTAAACAAGGTTTGAGTTTTATATACCGTAATATCCCGACTATTAGCCGCGGCTTATACATTGATTTTGCTAAATTTCTTCAGGTATGAGGTTAATACAGGGAGGCATTTAATATGGTGTTAATATGGTTTTGTTTCTTTTAACTTGCATAAAACACTGTCCTGCGGCTTAAATAGGTAATGCGGCTTATATGCGGGGAATTACTGTAAACAGCTGAACCTGCCCCTACCTCCTTCCAGATGTTGTAGTGGGAGAGGAAGCAGCCCAGTTCTCCCTTAGTGAGAGGCCGGCCATGATACGGGTCATTGTAACCTGGGAGCATATGGATGCCCAAGTCCTGGACCTCACTGATGTTCATTGCTCTGGGGACAAAGTGAAAAAACACAACAAGAGGCCAGACAGATAAAGAGCTTGTCCACGGCAATGACTAGTTTAGGAACTATTTCAGGAATTCAACAATTAGAACAGTGTAATAATGTTGTTTATTTCCTATTTTAGTCCTTCTAGTCATTCATTGGGACTGCGCAGTGGTTCCCTATGGAAACGACAGTTAAGAAAAGCTACGAGAAAAGCTGATCGTTGTACCATTGTGATGGGTCGGCACAAAGAATTAATAGGTTGTAGGTTGTTAGGTTGTACTGAAAACCACAACACATAAAAAGCAGTGGATGGCACACAGCCGGATTGTTCAGCTCTCAGCTACTTTGTACAGGAGCACCATACTTTAACCAATATTCTTAGCATCAGGAAGAAAAAAAAGATGAAAATGTGTACTTTGGATAAAAGAAAGGAAGCATTGAGTTCATCAAACAGAGTCATAGACCCCCAATTTACATAATACTCAAGGTTCCTGTGGTTCAACAGAACATTCTCTTTAGGGAACCTAAATTGTTCTGAAAGGAAGTGAAAAAAAGTTTTCCAACCAGCTACTAAAACTCCAAAGCAAACCATGTGTGCGTGCCCTTTGGGCAGACAGACTGGGACGTTTCCATTAATGGGCAGACTGAGCAACCTACTTCCCGTCCACAGCTGGGACGATCTTGCAGTCGATCTCCTGCTCATTCAGGGCCCTCAGCATGCGCTCCCGACGGTCTGCCCGACGCTGCAGGTTTATCATAAACACCTGGACAGACCAGACACACAATCAGGTGTTTACACATTTACCACTTCATCCGAAGCAACTTAAAGGAAAATGCCAACATTTGGGGAAATTAGCTTATCTACCACCATCCCCAGAGTTAGATAAGGTGACACATACCGTTCTCGTCTCTGTGAGTACAGTAGCTCGGTCTGAGGCACCCTCCGCTAGCATAGCTTAGCATAGCTCATTAGGTGGGCTGTTCCAACTACATTATCTCCCGAAGGTGAAAAAAGAACTCAAACATAGCTCTATTTACAAGCTTACATGTTAATTTCCTAATTTCCCGTGTTGGCATGCTCCTTTAATGTGATCCAGGGTACCAAACCCATGGTGTGTGGTTACATTGATATTACATTTTACTTCACTTTATTTATTTCAGCATTTTAAACATACTCATTTAACATGTGGTTTAGCCAGGATGCTCTTACACACACACACACACACACACACACACATAAGTATTGAGGAGTGATATCGGATCACCCTGCTCTACCAGGATCCATAGGAATAAATACTGTATGGCAGCATCACAAAGTGGTTGGGGTTGGCAACTCACCTCATCAAAGCCAAGTTTGTCCGGCTTCCTGACGGGAAGAGGCAGGTATTTGGAGGGCTCGAGGGGAGGGTGCTTCACTATAATATAGAATATGAACATGTTTTTAATAAAAACAATTATGTTTATTATGATGATCAATATTTACTATTGATTGATTATTTTGTTTGATTGGGTTAGTATGAATGAATTAGAGAGGAATGTTCAAAGAACGGGCTATTACTGCAACATCTGCAACTAAACCACTGGCACTCTCACCGTTAACTTCCAGAACAGAGTGAATGAAACTGTCGGCTTCATCCCTGAGGGTGTTGTGAGCACGCAGTGGTACAGGGAAGTATCCGTACGTCTCGCGGTTAAGCACGAACATCTGAACATCTGATAGAAAGGCAGACAGAGGGAGGACGGAGTAATGCATTGAGATAATAGTGTGGACCTCCCTCATAAGCAATGGCTGAAACAGAACTATACACTTTCAAAAAAACACTTTCATTACTTAACTTATAGCTACATTAACTTCACTACATTCCATATTGCAAAAACTAAAACTAATCATTGCACTAATTTGTCACAATGACATTTGAAGCCTCCTACTGAGTCCTGCTGCGTCCATTTTTTTAACTGTGTTTTTGTATATTTTTACCTGCCATGCGAGCAGAGAAGGCAAACACTATGATATCATCAAAGGCCCATGTGTACTCTGGGTGTGGGGGATGGAAGGCTAGCTCTCTGGAGGCCTCTTTCCTCAGGTCAATCAGGAATGTTGAGTGGACCATGGGGACGGCGAAGCAACCCTTTCGGGACCGCTTCCGTATGGGTATGTAGGCAGGGGTGCGCTTGTAGTATCCCTGCGGAGTGTTAAAGGGGGCAGGCAACACAGGGATCAGACATTCGGGTTTATTTCAAGATGTTCATGATGATCGATGCTTTGTTCCATAGGCTAAAACACATAATTTCCAAAGTGTTATACAAGATATTTTATATTGTTCGCTTGTTGGCAATCATGATCTTCATAATGTATCTTTATAAGTGGATCAACATAGTACTTACAAAATATTGAATGTATAAGCTCGTAAACAGAAGAGATTAAACGTTTATTTTATTTATTTTTTCAGTTTTTCAGTTCTCAGGTAGAGATAAGCCGAACGCAATCGATGCGACAACAGTCTGACCACATCATTGTACCATGGCTGATTCGTGGCGTAAACAGGTGCGTGGTTGGTTCCCAATCAAAGTGTTCAATTTGGTAGCGGTTCGACACCCATGTGGAATTATTTTGAATTTCTATCTATCTACTGTATACCTGTATGGAGATGAAACGTTTGTTTTTTTTCAGTTTCTCAGTTCTCAGGTAGAGATAAGCCGAACGCAATCGATGCAACAACAGTCTGACCACATCATTGTACCTGTATGGTCATCCCACACCAGAAGTTTGAGTATGCAGCCCTGGACTCCAGCATTGGAGCCACGATGGTCTTGTTTTCGTTTATGAGCTTCCACAGGACATCGGGGTTTGTCAAGAGGTTATCACAGTCAATATACTGGAGAGAGAGAGAGAAAGAGAGAGAGAGAGAGAAAGAGAGAGAGAGGAAGTGGGTTACTTTGCTAGTTACGTGCATCTCATAATTTCCCTTGCACATCTTGCCGTATTACAAGTGAAATAAACAATCTGGATTTTTAAATATCACACAATGACGTGGTCCACATCACCATGGCAAAAGATGTAGCGGATCTGTCCATTCACAGGAGTAAATGTGAGTATGAATCAAGTTGTTAGAGGGAAGTTTCGTTCAGATTAAAAAGGTAAAAGTGGAATTGAGAGGAGTGGAATCATTCTAGCCAAAATCACATCCTCTTTGTCATCTCAGTGTGCCCTAAAATAGAGAGCTGTCACTCTCTGAGGTCTATGGTTCATAATCCTGTTTCATTTTTACAAAGACTTGCTATCAAATGTAGACAGTTCCGAATGCACCACTACAAGATGGTGGAAAGGTTATCCACCTCCTCTGCATTTTGATTTCACATCACAGCTTATGAAAACTGAGAAACAGCTAGGGGAATTAAAAACAACAGGAAAAGACAAAGAAGGAACTGCTCATATCCCTGCAATTTGTCTAGCCTTGCAGCTGCATTCTACCATGAAGTAGTCAGCCCACATCTCCCTGGCAGATTCCAGTGCTGCTTGCCGTAGTTTCATCACATAGGCGTAACGTAGATTGGACCAATGCTTTGGCCCCTCCTCATCTTGAAAAGAGCTGGAAAAAGTAACAGCACAGAAAATGCAACACAGCATTAATACAATATACGAGAGCTTTAAATAAAACATCCTACTGATTCAGTATTTGGGATGAGACTTATAAGAACACACCTGGGATGCTCCAGAGGTCTCCATTCCACTGAGTGGTATAACTTCTGCACTTTGATGAGCCAGTCCCTCAACAGGGCGGTAGTGTTGTCCACATTGTGGTCTGTGGCTACCCTGTTAACATTCAAAAACACATGCAATCTAAGCACAGCAGATGTAGAAGCAGCACATCATGCATATAGTATGAGGACAACGCCTCATAAAACAAAACATTAATATATGAATGTCGACACTTTAGCTTCTGTGAGTATCTGATGAGGTCTAGAAATAGAGACTAGAGACAGGAGACCAACAGTTTGAATCATGTTAACCCAGCCTCGGTGTGGCATGGCAAACTTGGCATAGCAGCAGCGTAATCCACATTGTGGCTTGTGGCCAGTCTCCACACACTGGAACACCCAGTCACTCAAAGGCATGCATGGACTATTCAATTCTGGTCCTTTAAACGTCTACCACGTGGAACAAAGGAAAGGATAAGAGGCGGAAAAAATGGCAACCAAAGAATGCCACTTGGACACGGTGTACATACTTAGATTATTATTTCTTATTTGGCCCACTTAATATGTATGGGATGTATTTTGTGACAACAAGGATTTATCTTATCTTATTTTATCATTAAATGCAAACAAATAACTAGGCTAAAATGTGAATAACATATGAAATAACTCATCTAAATTTGGAAAGTGGTTTTAAATAGCTAAATGATGGTACCTGGTAGTAATGTAGAAGTGGATCTAAGCTTTGGCTGTAGTCCATAGCTGGCCTTACGCACCATAAAAGGAACGATGTGACTACTCCCGAATGCAATCATACCATTGCAGCCAATTCAAACAGACCATGGCCAAACTTGTCAGAAGAGAGAATTCAAGCATAAAGAGATGTAAGAAAGATACCAGGAATCCACCTGGGCACCTGAGAAGCAAGGTGGACTAACAATTCCTATAATCCATTGAACCATCGCTCTCCAAAAGTCTGCAATAACATGTACAGAAGTCATGAGGTTGTATGTGGCCGGTTTTCAATGAAGGCTGTCAGCTAGTGACACTACTGCAGAAAATCCTCCTCGATTTGGAGAAATAAAAGCTAGGACAATGGTAGCGCTGATCATGTCTGCACTATTGCATATGATGGAGCAGAACTACAAGCTATATAGTGCCAGTCACAAAGCACAATACAAATTATAAGAACAGATCTTACTTATGTCTACTGAGAAAATATTATTCAGGTGTCTACATGGCACGGAAAGGTATGATGTGTGCCCAGACAGGTGAAAGGTAGACTGGGTAAACACAATCCGATCTGCCAGTGATTGGATTTCGCCCTGCAGCTCAGGCTGGAAACCTGCACATTCATATTTGTTTCCTGTCCACGTTTGCCGGAACCAATCACAAATGTGTATATCCACCAGGAGCACCTGGATCATTGGTCTGATTGGTTGAAGGACTAACCAAATGCGTACTGTCATTTGAACTATGCCCATTTATCATGTCTCTTGTGCAGTAGAAGTACAACGCAGACTCCCCAGTGTTCAATCTTTTTTTGTGTGATCAAATGTTTTTATGAAATAAGTCACACTTATAGAAAACCATCTCTGTCAAATTACACTTTACACAAAGTATGCCAAAGACATAAGAACGACTAATGTTCTAATCTTTGAAAAAAAAAAAGCTCAGTCTGGTGCAGTGGTGTAGTCTAGTTAGCTGTAGCAGATACTGTGATGTAGTAGTTAGCTGTAGTGGGTACACTCAACCCAAATGTTAATATGTATCCTTGCCTATTTTATGTGGGTATACTGAGATGGTGATGCTCTTTAAGCGGATATACCGTACTGCGTAGGCCTGCGTAGGCCTGCGTCTCAGACTGCACCTCTGGTCTGGTGATAGCCAGGCTAGGTGAAAGGCAGACCTGACAGTGACAGGATGGTGATCAAAGCTATTGCATGGCCACGCTCTGCTCTGGTATGACGGTATTTTCTGGTATGAACTTTACAGCATCAGAAGCCTGAATATGAATACAGGATATGGGCTGCCTCAAGAAGCCAGGCCCTGAGACTCATTGTGAAAAGCCTGACCTGGTTTGAAGTTACGGTGCCAAAGTGCTCAGCTGCAGTGTGCCAGCGGGAACAGCCATTCACTCAGACGTGACACAATAGACAATGACGGGGTCATGTTCTCAGACTCTGCGTTCACCTTCTCCCACAAGTATCGCGTTTTCTCTACTGGACTCTACCAGTGCCACAGTCTGCTTGGAACCAACCGGACTCATAGGACTGAAGGCTCATGTGAATGTGAGTGTCAGCTTGGATTCTCACAGGGAAGGGAAAGTCCCACTACACAGTCAAGGCCACCCTAGAAGTTTGGTTCATATCAGTTCACATCAATAGCCTGAGCAGGTCCATTTGGTCTCGTCCACAGACTCTGAAATAAACACCTCACTTCTGTCTGGTGTGTAGCAGCAGCACTCATGGCCAAAAGCCATGATCGTCTCGAGCGGTGAGCACCCATCCCATCCATGCTGCTCCATGGCTGTTTAGCACCAGCCTACACTTCTTGCTCTTCCTGTCCACGCCCAATTTTCCCCTCGATTTCCCTCTATCATCACACATCAATAGCTTGTTAGAAAAGCTGTGTTTACAACGGTTTAAATGTTTACAAACATGTTCATATCCAGATGGGGAGAACGATGGTACGATGCACGCAGAGTACGTAGGACATGGGAAGTATGCACATCAGATGTCCATGGCCCACTTTTGCCTTAGGGACTGTGAGATCACACATTGATTAAGTACTCTAGAAAAGTGACTCATATCTTCAGGACAATCATAAGTGATTTCTGTGAAAAATCAGACAGGCATTCCTTCCATTAGGAACATGCTATTTGGGGCCTGTTCTGTGAGGAGCCGGTAAGGTTGTCTGTGTGCAGCCTGAGAGGATCTGTGAGACTCCATTGTTGGCTGAGCTCAATACAGCCAGCTGCGGCAGATGTTTACAAAGCCTTTGGCCTAATTCCCACATGTCTTTCAAATATCCAGTCACCGAAAGCCCATACACTGATCAAACATGGAGAAAGCAGTCACAATAAGTAAGTGAAATTTGTTCTTAACTTCAAAATAATCATGTGATGGGCTTGCTGCAGACAAGGCCATTCTTTAGGCCTATATTCACTCAGAGCAGAGTGCGCTTGTTGGGCCCTCCTTATTCATCAGATTTAGGTCATTCAGCTCGATTACTTAAATATATCCCTGAATAGGTCTCTGGATAGGGCAGCACAAATCCTTTTAGGACAATTTTGTTTTGCAAAGTTCTGTAACAACTCATTAGTGTGGTAATGTCAATAAAGTTCAGAACTTTATCATTTCAAATCGTCTACCCTATTTGTCAGCTCTATTTCTGCATGTCTACTTCGTTTAGATAAGTAACTTTTTTTTTTTAACAAATTTAGGCTGCGGTGGAAAAAACACGTCAAAGTAACTATTCAGCCAAGAATAAGCATAAGATCATAGCTTTAGCTACTCCAAGCGGTGCATGCATGGCATTATCATACACCACTGTGCTACGTGGAAAGGAGATGAGAGGAAGGAATTGAGTAGGGTTCGAAAATGGTGACTGACTGAATAACTAAAGGACCAAGAACAGTGGAAGGACTGGTTAACTTGTGTGCAGGCAGAACTCAAGTTTGTTATTAAATAAGCAGATCATACTAAAGTGTGGAGGAAGTTGTATAGGTAGATGTTAACTGATGATGTGGTAGGTATGTGTATTTCACTGCAGGCTATCTGATTACTTATCCTCAGCTTATCCGCAGGAGAGGCTACAATACCTCCATTAAAAAGTTGCATGAACATTTGACCGACATCAGGCTACGACCATTGAATGACTCAATTAAACGACTCGGCTAGAAAAGTTGCATGGTCTTGTGTGTTGAATGTTACAGCTTTCCAGCATGCAGATTCGAACGTGTTGAAACCAGACAGATTACCATGCTATGCGTAACATGATTCCTGGACTTAGCGTTCTTCAGCAACTTACCACAACGCAATGCGATCTTTTGGATAATTCAGGCGTTCAAGAGTTCCAAGAAAATAAGGTAATGAATGTTCCGAATTGCGACAGATGAGAGCTACAAGAACTCTAGGTGCAAGGAGCGGCGATTCAGGGTTCCAGCGTTCCTCTGGAAAGTATCCTTGGACTTCCTCTAACTTCAAAGACGATAAAGTAAACACTAGCAAAGCAAACGTGTACATTGTACAATAAAGAAAAGTTACATAGAGGATGTAGCCGATGTAGCCAAAAGTGTCACAATAAGGCGAGCGTAATCCCCAATTTGAAAGTTCTCAAATGAGAAATTTCTTTAACCGACAGAAATACGGAGTTCATTGACAACGCTGCAAGTTGCTTTCGGTGATCTCACATCTCAAGGCACAGTTAAAGGGATTGCTGTACAAAATGGATGTTAAAGGTGATGTCTTGCAGTAGGAGTGAGGAGCGCCAGCAAGTTAGCAGTTCCCACCCCTAGGAGGAGTGGTGATCCCAGACGGTTTTCATCGAGTGCCATGAATCAAACACTGTCATGTGAGACCAATTTACCAGGGACCTTACTGGAACCAGGGACTTCACTGTAGACTACGAAATCATTATGTTCTTATGCAGTTAGAAATAGTTTTGTGGCTATACTTCATGAGGTGGTTAAACTTAGCCTACTGTAAACCTGTTTTTCTGTCAATCTTAAAAAGTCAATGCAGAAATATCAATAGGCCTAATGTCATAGCCTACATATTCACATTCAGATAAAAAAACAAAAAACAAAAACAATGACAACACTGACATCAATATTCACTAACTCGTTTATTTGTTACATTTGTGTACATGCAGACAACTTATTGTACACTCACTAGATAAGCAGACATCCTGTGCAGGCCAGATTGGATCTGTCACTCTGTATTACAAAGTTCTGCAAATCTTCACTTATTTGTGGTCCACAACCTTCTGATCTACAGTTTCAACTTCCTTCGAGTCAGTTCCTACTTACAGTAGTCTGCCACAAATGCATGTCATTTCCCTAGTAGGCTACACTGTAATATCAGTCAATTACCAGTGTTCAGAGGTGCATACTTTTAGTGTTTTCAGTAAGTGCTTCACAGGCGCGTTGTTTGATGTCACAGCTTGGCACCAGGCCCAGGTCTCTCCACCCCCAGGGTTAGGGAGGCTGCCGCTGGCTCATCCACGAGCCAGAGCAGCTCTCCCTGAGTGGGGACAACGAGTGCTGCTGGAAGGGCTGGGCCATCACCACCCTCCAGAACTTCCTGTCAAAGGCAAAATAATTGTTCTGTTACTACTCTTGTATGATTTGGGGATCCCCCCCCCCCCATATATAATTACATATAATGATGGAGCTCCACAATGCTTGTAAGAAAGGCCCTAAAACACATTTCCCCCAGATGTGCATCTCTCTCATACACCTCCACATCAAAAAAAATGTGGCGGGAATGCAGTATGGAGCAGCTCACATACAGTACATACCTTCAGCACGGGTGCTTTGCTCCCTCCTGTGGACACGAACACCACAGAGCGAGCCGCGTTCACCACAGGAAGCGTCATGGTGACCCGGCAAGGGGGAGGCTTCGGGGAGTCACTGATGGGGGCGATTACCTTCTGGGTTTCCTGAAAAATGAATGAGTACATATTACATAATTAACTTTTTACGTTCATAACTATTTACGTTTTATTTTACATTCTTTACATCTTTATATTACATATTACAAAATACATGAGGAATAGTCAATAATAAATATAACATAACGTATTAAGTGACTTAAAATATTTAGGTCAGATATCTTTGCCAATTTCTTTCAACTCATTCAGTCATACTGCTTGCAGTCTAATAGTTCTGCATTTTAAATAGATATCCTTGACGTGGCAGGAGTCACATCACTCGCTACGTGATGGGACATGCTAGTGGGAGACAAAAGCGCAGCCTGTGTGGCCCAGGTCCAAACTTATCTGCATTTACTGAAGAGAAACTCCAGATTCAGCTACCACAGAGCGAGAACCTACAGCGCTATTTATAGGTTATGCAACCCCTAAACACTCAGTCCATACCACTTACAGAATATTTACTGTACATTTGTAGGAGTTGGATACAATGATTGAAATATATAATGAGTGTGTTTGCCTCTCGTCGTGTTACTGAAGAGACACTTTAGCTTTAGCTACTGTATTTATACATGTTATGCAACCCCTAAATACTCAGTCCACCATTTACAGAATGTGTACTGTACTGTACATTTGTAGGAGGGGTTAGAGACGATGATTGAAATATATAATGAGTGAGTTTGCCTCAGTTCTCCATATATGGTGTGTAAATCATATGTTTGCCCACAAATGATGTTACTAGAATTCTATAATAAACGTATGGAAGCACTCAAGTCTAACTTTAGCCCAGTAACATAAGATGGGTGTACCGGTACATGGTGTGCATTCTGTCAAAAACCTGTTTCCCTTCGAAAAAGAGGATAACTAAAATGGACAACATGTGCACAAATGTACCCTGTGCTCTCTCATTATATTACCAATGTGGTTGAGCTAAAAGATACATTCATGACCGTCACGATGATGATGTGCAAGCCAATTCCAGTCCAAAACAAACCATAACCCTCGACTCTCTTTGACACACAGTGGTGTCAAAACGTTAGTCGTTTCTTTTGTTTACACTAAGTAAAGACTGCAAGTTGAATCAGTGTGCTGAATCAGTATCTGTTTGTTTTAACCAACCATGGCCCTATTTCTCCACCATTCCCAGTCCTTTTCATTTTAAACATGTCACTCTTTCATGATTGGCATCATAAAACGATCCATTCCACATTTACTGGACCTACTCAGCAGGGTACACTGAGGCAGCATTTGCTGAGAACTCGGTCAACCCTGTGTAGCCTATAATGACATGCCTATGTGCCAGTGCCAAGGTCAATGATTAGAGGCCCGCTGTAGCATTGGCACATTCTGACCAGCCAAGTTTACTTCTTTCCTTTTCGTATAGGATCAAGAATGCAAGAATGAGAGGCACTGGGCCTTTGATATTTTTTGATGTACAATACATCATTAAAGCAGGTTATACAATTCCACAAAAATTTACCACAAGCACAGCATGATGTCTTCTAGCATAACTGCTCAAATAAAGTTACCAAGCTAGCTAGCTTTTTTTTTTACATTTTGTTATTTGTAGCTTTTTCATCAGTACAATTCTGCTGTTGGTTGTGTTTGGAAAGGACATGTGTTGTCAGTTGTATAGTAAGCCTGGTAGCTTTAGGGAGACAAAGACGCCTCTTCAACAACAATGATGATGACAGACCTGTAGTAAGGGATGGCCGGGGAACAGGGAGCATGTGTGTCCATCCGGCCCCATTCCCAACAGCAACATGTCAAACACCGGCACGTCCTCATTGGGGAAGACCTGCTCACAGAGCAGGGCAATAAAGCATTGAACTACTCAACTATTAACTCAAACAATGATGTTACGCTACTGGGTGTATAATGTTACAAAAAGCACAAATAAATGTAAAACTTTTTTGAAATATTTAAACAGTAGGGTTTTTTTTTTGTCTTTACCTGACTTAATTTGTGAGCATAATCTTCTGCACACTCCTCCACAGGTAAAGAGGGGTTTATTGCTAAAATACCCTCGTCTGGAATGTTGATTTTGGAGAAAAGTTGGTTCTGCAATATATTCCATCAAACATTTTACAAAGTCTCGGTTTGAAAAGTGAAGTGAATAAAACCTGTGATAAATCACATAATTCTTCTAGGATAAACCTTTTCTGTGATAAAATATTATTTTCGCATTATTTTTCCAATCAAAGTATACTGTAAACTAAATAATTAGTACACATACTTTGTACAGTCCATAGGTGCTTTCTCCGTCATCAAAAGGAACGAGTCTCTCGTCGCAAAAGCCTACCACCCACTTGCTGCAGTCCAGACCAGGTTGTGCAGGCAGCTCTTTGCTGAGCATGGACACTAAACTGCCCCCAGACAGACCCAGGGAGAACTGGCTCCTACCAGCGCTCAGGGCCTTCTGCGCCCGATCGCACACCAGCTGGGCCAACACGGGGCCGAGCTCTGCAGAGGACGGGAACACTACCACTCTTCTGCTGCTGGCCATGACTACCAAAAGCAGAATGAGCACACAATCACATAACTTTATTATAACAATTATAAAACATTATAAAATTATAACCCAAAGGAGTGCAAATGATTATATCTCTGCCAGAGGACTAATGTCTCAGATTTTGTGAGACTGCAATAAAAGCATGGTAACTTCAAGACAACTGAATATGTCAATAGGAAACTAGAGATGTAATTCCAAGGAAATTACGAGTGCATGAAAATGCAAAAATGATGAGGACTTTTATTTTGAAACAGTTGTGGGCAGAGGAAACAGTTGAACAGGATATGTTGTCTTAAGAGAGCCAGAAAGCCTGAGACAGAGAGTTGCTGCCAGGTGGCTTTGAACACCTGGCTTAAGATTCTAATTGCTTAACGACTTCATTGTGATGTCATAATCCAATGTTAAGTCTATGGGAGAAATTATTTTTTAAAAAATTCATATAAATTAAACGATAAAGTTTTCAAAGTTGAAAATTACATAGCTGAAGTCACCTAAGTAAGACCTATGCAGCGCAGTTTGAATGAAGTTTCTACGTCGAACGGTTGAAGCTGAATTGAACGCACAAAAAGTGTCTGAAGAAGAATAATAATATCGATAATAAGAACTAGAAATGCAATTCCAAGGAATTACCAGTGCATGAAAATGCAAAAAAATGTAGATATGGCTACTAAGGTGTAGCTAGGGTAAACATGGTGGTTGCATAGTTTAAAGAGAGTTGATGGTGTTAAGGTAGACATTTTAAAGCTTAAACATTCCTGTTCTAACTTAACTAATGATTTCTAACAGGTATTCTAAAATGTTGACTATGCTAACAATGCTAACCAGGTTGATAAGTTAACTTAGCTGATGATTTCTAGCAGTAATGTTAAAAATGCTAACTATGCTAACATTGCTAACTATGTTAACAATGCTAACCATGTTGATTAGCTAACTTAGCTAATCATTTTAGCAGTTGTGCTAAAAATGCTAACTATGCTAATAATGCTAATAATGCTAACTATGCTAACAATGCTAACCAGGTTGATTAGCTAACTTAGCTAATCATTTTTAGCAGTTATGCTAAAAATGCTAACAATGCTAACCATGCTAACAATGCTAACTTGCTAGTGAGGACTTTTATTTTGAAACAGTAGTTGCTAGGGTATCCATGGTGCCCACTATCAGGAATAAAGAAGTTACTGTAGTATAATCATGTTAGTTGCTATGGAAACTGTCAAAAACGCTTAATTTGAATGGTTGCTATGTTGGTTGCTAGGTACATGGAGGTTTCATTTAGTTGACTGGAGGCATAGTTGATGATAACTGACAGTTGGAATGGTTGAACAGTTAAATAGTTGAGTAGTTTCAGTGGTTAAATGATTTAATAGTGTATTATTGCAGTGAGGACTTTTATTTTGAAACAGTTGTGGAAAGAGGAAACAGTTAACAGGATATGTAGTCTTCACAGAGAGATTGTATGCTTAAAGCCTGAGAGAGAGAGAGAGAGAGAGAGAGTTACTGCAGCTGGACTGGCCACCTGGCATAAGATTCTAATTGCCCTATTATGATGTCATAATCATAATGTTAAGTCTATGGGGGGAATTTTAATAGTTTTTATTTAATAGTTCAAAAAGTATAAAAGTTACAAAGTTGAAAAATACATAGCTGAAGTCACCTAAGTAAGACCTACGGAGCGCAGTTTGAATGAAGTTTCTACGTTAAACGGTTGAAGCTGAATTGCACGCACAAAAACGTTAGAGGAAAAATAATAATAAGAAGAAACAGGATAACAGTAGAGTGCATTTTCATGCACTCTAATAAACAGCATAACAGTAGAGTGCATTTTCATGCACTCTAATTACAATGGTGCTTTTTGACAGCTGTGCTGTCAGGTGTTGATGATGGTGTCCTGACATGTTAATCTGGATAAAATATACATTATGCATAGCCTAGATAACGTTTGTGTTCTGCAATTAGGTCTTCCTACACCACGGAATCCTCTAGATCCTCGTGGGCTTAAGCAAAACGCATAGCCTACATGAAGAATCATAACCAACTTGGAATGTGAATGAGTGGCCTAACATTACTTGTCCTTAATGACGATATTCTGTTCAAAGCATATGGGCACGAAAGATATTACCACTTTGAAAAACAGAGATGGGAGGGATGAATTTTAACCATAAGGGGATTAGGCGTGTGGTGGCTGAATCAGGTGGCAAGCACTCGTTTCATTGTAACCTAACAGGATAATCTTAACATTCTGCTGTGACATAATTCATCACATGCTCCCGGCTGTAAACACAACATTAACATTTCATTAACATTAAAAACTACAATTCTCACTGCAAATGTACACGGAAATATTTTACCGTTCAAATGATATCAGTCTTTACTTCCAGCAGGCTAGTGAAGTTTCCGCGTTCCCGCTTGTAACTTCCTTGTTGGGCTTGCTTCTTAGCCAATTAGAGCACACTTCAGTATGACGCATGCTGGGGAATGTAGTGCGATGTTTCGGGGAGATCAGGCGCATACAAAATCAAAACGTTGTCGCATTTGGCCAAGATTTATGGTTTCTGATGTCTGACTCTGAGGTGTTAGAAGTGAGAGCTAGTGTCTGTATTGAAAGGACAGTGTGACTTAACGAAACAAAGCCATTTAATAACAAACACAGTGGGTTCTATGGTTGAATGCTAGCCTATAGGTAGATGTTCAAAGTGTAATTGTCTAAATATTTTCAAAATTGGCTGGTTGTCTGGGGTCAAAACTAATTCTAGGCTGTTAGAAAGTCTGGTCTGATGACAGTATTAGCCCATTTGGTTGTCATATCCCTTCCAGTGCTGTAGGTGGGAGGCATGCGCTAGTCGCGAGGTTCCACACGGCATCGCTGGTGGAAATTGTGTTGCCATCCAACTTGCGCCATTCACTCCTGTCATCTAAATATTTTACTTCCAAGTAGCCTAATATTTTAACCGTTTACGAAAATATGAGCTATGACAACTTCGAGGAGATGGCTACTTTTGTGTCATTTCAGTCTCAGCTATCATCCATTATGGATACACTGGCGAAAACAGCAATATTTGAGATTAGTAAACTTGTCGATATGGAATCCAGGGGACTAAAACAGGAAATTTCTCGCAGTCAGAGAGAAATTGCCTCGTTGAAGAACAAACTGCAGATTATGGAGAGCCTTATCTGGACCGCTGAAGAACATAAACGTAATGCTGTATCTGACGATGGTCTCATATTACGAGAACCAACGTTAGAGGATCATAACATGAACATCTGCAATGATGGACCACAGTCAAGCAATGACATACCACGGATTAAAGGGTGAGAATCCTTGGATGTGGAACTTTGCCACTTCCTCGTCTTCCCCTTTCTACAGTGTCCTCAGGAGGCTACTATAGCTGTTGGCTGCATCGCGTTGTCTATTTTACTTTAAGTAACATCAATTAGGCTAATTGATTACTGTAATAGGCCTATTAATACTCTAAATGATCATTATTCCCGCAGTGAACATGTACATAACATACTCAAGCCCTCTGATGGATGCCACCATGTGGAAAAGAAGGTATGTTTTGTGCGCAAGAAAGCTATTTGGTTGTTAAAAATGAACATAATCACACTAAATGCTTGTTGTGTCAACATGAGAATACAACTATTTCTTGAAGTTGTCTTTGATCATAAATTCTTCAGTCCACAGGTACTCATCAAGCCATTCTCATCAAGGAGGAGCCCCTTGAAGTTCAACTGTGCAGTAGCAATTCTCCTGTAATTTTGAGCAATTGTGAAGATAGTGAGTAGGCCGTTTGTGTATGCAGTCATGCCAATGTCAATGTCAAAGTCCTGTGCATTGATTTTTTTTATCTATTGGAAGGCCTTCAGGTAATCGACTACTTCTGTCACCATTTGTTCACAGAAATGAGTTTGGGGAATGATGATCATGCAAGGACTCTTTCAACTGACAAACAGGATGAAAGCATCACAGACACCCCAACCCTCAGCATAAGCACCCAAGGGAGTCAGATCTCTGCGCCCTCCTCTTCACAGCTCAACGAGCAGGATGGTGAGACATCAGCTGATGCACACCCAGCTACTCCAGAGAGGAATGCCCTGCTCTTTGAGTTCAGTCCCTGCGCCAAAGAGGCAACTCCCGCGTCACAAAGACCCAGTTTGGCTCGAACTCAGTGGACCTGGGACCAAGGGGCTAGCAGGGGGGACAGACGCTTCGTCTGCACCTACTGCAACAAGAGATTCCGCTGCTTCAGTCAGCTGGAGACGCATCAGAGGAGTCACACCGGCGAGAAGCCCTTCCACTGCACGCTGTGCGGGAAGAGGTACGCCCAGAAAGGGCACCTCTACACCCACCAGAGGACGCACACGGGCGAGAAGCCCTACCGCTGCCTCGTCTGCGGCAAAGGCTTCATCCAGAAGTGCACCCTCGACATGCACCAGCGCACTCACACCGGAGAGAAGCCGTTCCTCTGCCTGAGGTGTGGGAAAGGGTTCACCAAGAAGTGCAATCTGAAAAAACACCAGACCATTCATACCGAGCTGAGCGGGGACTTTTGGGGAGCGTGCAGAGTTTCAGGGAGGTAGGCTGCAGGGAAAGGACTTAGATTAGGTGTTGTGCTCTAACGGAGCAGTCAGATCCCTGTAATCACTGAAGGCCTACAGTACAGATCCATGGATTGTTAGCTGAAATGCGAAGAACATTGTGTGTGTATAATGACTGTACATGGCAGAAATAACATGTAGAATGTATGTGTAATAACATCTGTTTTGTACTTGTAGTATTTAAAATCCTAAACTGTTAAGACTGTTGTTTTGGGATCTTATGCTGCCTATTTGATACAGACTATGGCTAAATTAATTTAGTAATCATTGGAGAAGGTTACATGTTGTACTGTATGTCACTGGAAAAACAGTAGGGTTCTCAAACAATCTAGCTGCTTATGTAGCGATCAGACAGGACGTGTGCTTTGCTGAGAGGTGCACCTTTTCATGTTGTTCGAATTGGCTGTAAGCGCTTTGTGTGCTGCTTATGCACCAGAGCGCTTTATTGTTTTTGCGCCTGCTGCACCTCGTGTTTTTACAGAGGTGCCCTGAGCGCCTCGAATTTTAAAAAAAAGTTAAACTACAGGCAGAAAAGCACCTGTGAATTTATGACAACATAGTGTACCACCCATTTTATAAGTGGCAAAGCATGTCCTGTCAGATGGTTACCTTGGACCACATAGCAGTCACATATTGCCAAAAGTATGGGGTCACCTGCCTTGACCTCCATATGAACTTCAGTCACATCCTATTCTTAATCCATAGGGCTTAATATGATGTCGGTGCACTATTTGTAGCTATAACAGCTTCAACTCTTCTGTGAAGGCTTTCCACATGGTTTGGGAGTGTGTTTATGGGAATTTTTGACCATTCTTGCAGATGCGCATTTGTGAAGTCACACACTGATGTTGGACAGGTGACTCGTGACTGGCACTCAGTTTGTGCTCTAATTAATCTCAAACGTGTTCTGTTGGGTTGAGGTCAGGACTCTGTGCAGGCCAGTCAAGTTCATCCACACCAAAGTCCATCGTCCATGTCTTTATGGACCTTGCTTTGTGCACTGGTGCACAGTCATGTTGGAACAGGAAGGGGCCATCCCCGAGCTGGCCATGGCCTCTTAGTTCCAACGAAAGGAACTCTGAATGTTGCAGCATTAACCATGAGATCTTGGACAATTCCATGCTCCCAACTTTGTGGGAACAGTTGGGGATGGCCACTTCCTGTTCCAACATGACTATGTACCAGTGCACTAAGCAAGGTCCATACCAGCCTTCCCAGAAGAGTGGAAGCTGTTGTAGCTGCAAAGATTGGACCAATGTCATATTAAGCTCTATGGATTAAGAATAGGATGTGACTGAAGTTCATATGGGGTCAAGGCAGGTGACCCAATACTTTTGCCAATATAGTGTATCATAGATCCTTATCAGGGGTGGCGAACGTTCGACTCGCCAGCGTTGTGCGGTTCATGGCTAAATGCAGGTCAATATTTGACAATACTGCCAATAAAGTTGCCTATATTTTAATTAAAATAATTTTACCATTGAGATGGATAAGAATATTCCAGAGGCATTTGTTTCTTTATTTGTTTAATGTCACTGTTGGCATAACCATGGCAATCAGGAAAACGTTGCCTAAGGCAAAGAGCAAACATTGTGGATAACTCAGGACCTTTTATGTGAATAGGAGGGTTTGTATTTTTTTTTATAGGCCTACAACCATTCTGCTTGATATGCCAGACTTGGCTTAAATACATGTTATGGCTTCAGATTTCCCAGGAATTTCCCAAAGGCACTGAATTTCTAAAGCACAAGGTTTAAACATCAGTAATAAAAGTAGACTGTGGCGTCTGACGGCCACAGTGCTACCATAACAGTTGGCATGGAAAATTGCTTCTGCCTAGTTATTCAATGAGAGGAATGTGTGCCTCGATCAGATAACATTGTTGCCAACACTCCTGAAAATAATACATAGGCTGCAGCAGCTGGCAAATGTCCCACTGTAAAAGAGAAAAGGGCCATTTAAACTGATCCCGTTGTTGTTGATGATGTCGTCGTAGGGAATCAGTTTCCTGTTGAGTGTCCCTTTATTGAAGGGTTTTTTGTTTTGGTTCTTCATGCGAGACTGGTCGGTCACCCCTAATCTATACATCCATATGATGTGTAGACTCATATTTACCACGGTTTACGGTAATGTATCCCATAGTCCTTCACTCTCAACTCAAGAAGGGGTCTTTTTTCAGGTCAATGGGTCTTCCAATCCGAACATCTTCCAGTTTATTGTAAAATTGTAGCTGTTATAATACAGGCGCTATTGCGTAGAGTGAGCAGACACTGATGATTTTCAACGAGAAGGTGTAAACCGTTTTTATTAACGAAAAGTAGCGTAAATCTGCCGTTGGATTCGTGTTGCACCGGACGAAGGCTTTCCATATCATGGATACATTGATGGTTAATGGTATGAATTTGCAAACACAGTTAAATTCGGTCATGGATGTGCTGGCCAAAACGGCTGTTGCTGAAATCGGCAAACTCATCAACGAGTGTGCGATGATTTTACGCCTGGAAATATCCCAGCGCACCAACGAGAACGACTCCCTGAGAAAGAGGTGTGAATTGTTGGAGAACCAATTGAGAGCTGTGCGGAGCAATGGCGGTGGAGGGGGTGTCCAAGGGACTGGAACGCAGAAGACCCCAGTCACCAGTGCATCGGATGGGGTAGAATTCTTTGGCGAAGTCAGAGCCATGGCAGGTAACGTAAGACATCAAACATCATTACTCATCTAATTAGAGGACTTGTCATGTTGTTACATTCAATTAATGATACATAATTGTACATTTACCTTTGGTGTCAGGTGTGCATCAACCATCCATAGATAGTGTCTTCGGCAAGGAGTGGTGCATGGATTTATGGAAAGATGCTGAAACGGGTCAACTGGACAAGCGTGACTCACAGCTGGATGCTGCCATTCTACATGATGAGGTACTTTACTTTTCTTTATTTACAAGGTAAATGTAAATAAAAAAAACCAGACAAATTCACCTCGTATGTATGTATAACACAGGGCATTAGACATCAATTTCGATTGTTTTCTGTTATTTGCTAATGTGACATCTAGGTTCAATTACATTAAAAAAATAAATAAATAAATAAATTTATTTCCATCCTTAATGCAGTCAATAGACTTGGTGGACGACGAACCAGAGATGATTTTAATCAAAGAGGAGACATTTGAGGATTGCCAAAGAGAGAGTAACCTTCATAATGTCCCAAGGAACAATAAAAGTAAGTGCAAGAAAGGGAAATTCATTTTTTTAAAATTATTATTGTTTTTTTATGTTTATTTAAACCTAGTTTGAATTAAGTAGCACTTTTCTCTATGGTTGTGCATTGTTTTTTTTTTTTTTTTTTTTTTTGTGGATGGTACATTTACCTGCATAGTCTAAATGTGAACTTATGCCATGACCATTAATTAATAGCCTACCCAATATAGCTATATCTAACAGGTTTGTTGAGTATGTCTTGTCAAATTAAATGTCTTGTGATGGGTTATGCTTGCTGGTGAAATTACAAAACACAAAATCCCCAAATCACCTAATTGTATCCGTAATGTCAATACGAATTATACATTAATTTGGTAGGATTAAGTTAATTAAGAGAGACTTGGTTTATGAATGATACATTATCAGATTCAGATTCAAAGTATTATTGGCATGACAAGGGGTACTCATATTGCCAAAGCAGTCAGAACAATGTATCACATGTTGTGCATTCTGTGCTTTATAAATGTATAATAATAACATATTCCTCTGATGTTGTGCTTGATCATTTAGGTGATGATTAATGATACTGACTGTGTGCCTAAATTAGCAGCATGAAACCATGCACTCCCTGCTGGCCTACAGGGACCATCGGTCTGAACTACTGCATGTAAACACCAAGCAAAAACATGTCTGCTGGTTCTGTATGTGCAGTTCCATTATTAGTAGTTACAATAAAACAGGGATGTATGGACCGTGTATGGTGGCCTTTATGTCAAGAGTAGAGCACATACGGGGACATAACACCAGGGGATATAAACCTGCATGCATGTAAATTAGTTAAAAATAAATTTGAGTCATAATTGCCAGCTCATGTGTTACACGCTGCCAAGATATGGTCGGCTGATGATTATTCACATCACAATTTGCTGTACACAGGAAGAATCGGTGATTTCAGGCTTTCAGTTGCTTTTTGCATCTTTCCCTACATTTTTACATCATAAATGGTGCTTTTAACATCTGGTCTAAGTAGGCCTACAGTATTTCCAGGCAAAGTAAATACAAATGTTTTCCCTCTTTGACAGGACCTCCTGTATCCTGTAAAGATGTTGGCCCGAGGGCCTTAGGTGCATCTCAACATTGTGAGGGAGACTTTATGACTTACGCTGTACCTTCGGATGACCAGGAGCAGCCCAACATGCTCTTCCGACCTCCCAGAAATCCTCACGAGAACTCTAACGCTGCTGGAGATGCAACGGACTCTCCGCTCGGATCGGACGATTACCCCGGGTTCTATCCTGGCAACAGTAACTTAGGCAACGGCAACTTCAGCACCACTCAGAACCAAAGGGGAAGCAACGGGGACAAAAAATTCAGCTGCATGTTCTGCGGCAAAAGTTTTAACTACTTGAGCTACCTCAAGGTTCACGTGCGGCGGCATTCGGGCGAGAAGCCGTTTGGCTGCAACGTGTGTGGCAAACGCTTTGCGCAGAAGACGTACCTCAAATTGCACGAGCGCACCCACTCGGGCGAGAAGCCCTACACGTGCATGGAGTGCGGCAAGAGCTTCTCACAGAAGAGCTCCTTAAACGTCCACCTGCGCAGTCACACCGGGGAAAAGCCGTACAGTTGCCTGGAATGTGGAAAGAGCTACGCTTATAAACATGGTTTTAATACCCATCAGTGCATTGGCTAGGAGACTATGCAGGGCAAGTTGTGGCATTTGAGAACAAGCTAATTATTAAGTGTGTTACATCAACACCTCACAATTATATCCCACAGAATCTCAGGGTCTGTTATAGCAACCTGGGGATGTAAAAGGGACTGCAGTTTGTTGCTTTTACAGGCTACAAACTGCACAGTATTTAACACTAGTTAGATGTGTACTCTGAAGAAGTGAGGTTACGAAATATCCTCTGGTTCCACTGTCCCACTGGAGCCAAGGCTTCAGGTCAGGTGGACAGCACCCACTTGATGTACAACCACATCAGTGTTACAGTGCTAGTAGAAGTGCATGTGCATCACAATTGAATAGGTCTTGTTGCTAATTTTCTGGTGTTCAGGTTTGAATTTGATGTGTCACATTATATGTTACTAAAAGGAAAAAAAGGCATTCAGAGAATAATTCTGTACACTAACTGCCTTAAATTCATTGGAATGGAATTGGTTCTTTGGAATCCTTCAACTGGATAAGTTACAAAGTTGAGGCATTAAGGAGGTGCTCTGTCGCTATGGATATGATAACCCAGGAGCACATGCCAATGAAATTCAGTTTCAGTACTACTGCAGGATGAAAATATTTGGTATATGAAGTCAGTACATATAGGCTATATATGTTGAATGCCACGTGGAAACACCTTCACTATATTACAGTTTCCTGGGGCCAAAAATCTGTTGTTTTTCAGAGGTTTATTGTTTTTTTTTTTTTTTTAATAAAAAGGAATTTCTCATGATTGAATTTCTGGCTTATTTCAGGTATGTGCTAGTCTGGTTTTTACCATACTAAGCTCAATCTTTTAAGATTGAACATTAGTCTGGGGAGGCTGCGCTTTGTTTCTACTGCACAAAAGGCGTGATCAATGAGCATCGTTCAAATGACTTCGTACGCTTGGATAGTCCTTCATCCAACCAGACCACTGATCCGGTGCGTCTTTCGGATGGGCTAGTTTCTGATTGGAGCCAAAGGTTCTGGCAGTAAACAGAGGAGATAGATCTGCATGGTTTCCAGCCTGAGCTGCTGGGCGAAATTCAAATTCCCCGGAAGTTTAGGCAGGTTTCACCCAGCCTAGGTCAGTGCATGAGATGGATTTAAAGACCTAAGAGACAAAAACGCATAAGTAGTAGAGGGTGTGCATGATGTGAGATGTCTTTGGTTCCCTAGCCTTTATGAACCCAGACGCACCTATTAACAATTTTAATTTGCTTTGGAGGTTTGTCTAGAAATGATCCCATTGACACCTATTTCCTAACATTCATTTTTTGTATGACTTCCAGGGGCATAACCAACAGTGCAATTGACCCTTACTAAATTGTCTCAGAAGTACAGTACGGTTTTAAATGCAGTCGCTCAATTCCAAAGAAAACACATGTCTTGGGTTTTAGGTAATTAAAAAAATGGACACGGTCAATGAGCTCCTTTATAGACCAATCTGCAGAGCAAACTCAAATTCCCTAACAGGTTTGTCTGGGTTCACCCAGGCTACTGGTTCCCTAAACTACAGAAAATAGAAAAAAAAAAGATCAGTTACACAGAAACATTAGAGTAACCTTATACAGTTTTAATGACTTTGGTAACTACTTAGTTTGCAAGATTTAGACAAAATACCTTGTACAATTGTGGACCAAGGGAATCCAAGCATCCCACACAGATATGGATTGAAATGACAACCATTAATCATACTAAAATACAATCATAATAAAAAACAAACAGAAATGTTACTAATGTAATATGTTGGTGATTGACTAGTCTGTCAAAGCTCTGACTGATGTTTTATTTAATGTATCTGTAATAACGATGAAACTCACAGTAGTTACAATCTGTCTTTTAGATGCAGTATTATACAAATTGCATACAAATACAGATCTGAACTACTTTAGCTGGCCAGCCAAGATACCTACAGTACCATTTCCAACACCTAAAAGCCCTGTTAAAATGGGTTGGATGCATTTAACCAGTTTGATTGTTTAATACACTGAAACAGAACACAACTTTGAAATCGCATCTATAATTGATTGTACAAATGGGTTTGATGAGATGAACCTCACAGAAAACACCATGCCGTACTCTTCAAATTCATAAATGCAGCTACAGAATTATATACATATCTACAGTATGTATGAATATGTTTTGATATAGGCAAACACATTGAATAGTGTATGCTTTGTTAAAGAATGGTGCCATTATAAACAAATGGCCCAACATATAGCATATAAAAAATAAACACTTCTGTCGGCCGATAAAAAAAAAAAACAATGACATGAAATAAAAGAAAGAATTACATGTTTTTTTCTTTTTTCCCCCCCAAAAAACATCAATTGGCAGTTTTAGTTTCCTTCGCTTTCCTGTCCAATCTGTGTGTGCAATTTTCCTTCGCTCGCTTGCCCAAGTTGCGTGTGCCATCCTTCCCGTGGAGGGGCAAATGGTGCCGCAGGTTAATTTTCTGGGAGAAGGTTTTGGGGCACATGGGGCAGGAGAAGGGCTTCTCGCCGGTGTGGATGCGTCTGTGGATGTTCAGGTTGCCCTTCTGGGTGAAGCTCTTCCCGCAGATGTCACACTTGTGTGGTCTCTCGCCTGTGTGGACGGCGTAGTGCACTCGCAGGTTGCAGCTGGTGGTGAAGGCCCTGCCGCAGTATTCGCAGCAGAACCTGGCAGCACCGTTCTTGCCACTGCTCTTGGCAGTAGCTGGGGGCGGGGCGCCAGTGCACTTGTGAGTTCTGAGAAGGTTTTTCTGCGGGAAGACACTCTTGCAAACCCGGCATTGGTAAATGGTTTCCCTCTTATGAACCTTCATGTGTGTCTTGAGGGTTTCGTACTTGGCATACTTCTTCCTGCACAGCTTGCAGTTGAACCTGTTCTTCCTCTTCGGAGTTTGTTGAAGGTGTGCCTGAAGGTCAAATCGGTCAAAATAATTGAAGGACTCCTCACCCTCTTCCCCTATATAGGTTTGTGTCTCCAGGAAGGCTGTCTGTGAAGGGTTTTCAGAAAGCCCTTCGAAGGCTATGAGCTCTTTTACCACTTCTTCCCCTTCTCCGCCCTCGTACTCGTACTCAATTGGGACACAGTGTAGATCGAATCCCATGCAGGGAGCCGTGGGCACAGTCATGATATAGTTCCCAGTGGTTCCATCCAGGTTAATGAAGTCAGTTTCTTGTTCCTCATAGACTCTGGATGAGTTCTGCAGATTGTCACAGCCCTCAGTGGAGTCCGCAGAAACGGAGGCTTCTTCCTCCTCTTTCCTGACTGTATCCGGGACATGTCCATCAGCGGATGATGCCTTGCTTCTGCCGCACACACAGCTTCCTTCTAAAGCCAAGAGAAACAGGTAAGAAATGGTCTGTAAGTAATGGCAGATATATGCTGTGGTACTTATGGTAACATGAAGGCATCGTTAAAGCATCATTACAATGTGCACATGCAGAAGTTACACCGCAGGACATCAAGCAAGACAAATTAAAGGTGCTGTCAGGGATTTTACACAAGTTTAAGTCCATAACATTTTTTGACATTCAGAAATCAACAACCTCATGACCGCTAGCTGCCAATTTTGTGAGTACACTGTAAAATAAATGGTCTCCGTTCTCTGGGAATACGGAAGTTATGGGTGTGCTACCTATTTGGTGTGTTTTATTTCATCCTTCGTTGAAATATAATGTACGTTTCTGTAAGCATCTGCTGATGAAATTAAACATAAACACAAACACGACTTCCTGCGAAATCCCTGATTTCACCTTTAACTGAAACACACGCTACAACTATTTTGCTGTTCAATCTAACACTTTTTTATTTCCCGTTTATTCACATATTCATCCGTTAAAGGAGTAGGCTTGTCACAGTGGTGACCTACTTGTGTATGCAAAATTACATTTGGGATGTTGCACATACACAAAATACATTTTTGTATAATCTGTTGCTTTCTATGCAGACATAGTACCACACAAAAACATTGTGAACACTGTCTTAATAAACAACTGCATAAGGGCAAACACGGCCTTCAGTTGTTCACACAAAAGAACTGAACACCAGTGTAGTGGTGAAATAAGAGGAAGGTAAACTATGAATTCTGTGTTCACAGTAAGGTGGACTGCCATGCGGTATCAGATTTTTTAAAAAGGCATTCAGAACATGTTTGATGATGGTGGAGGTTATTGTGCAATGTTTATAACAATAGCAGTGGCATTAAATGGCTCCAAGTGTTGGATTGTATTGTGATGTGAATATGGTGACACTGTGAATACAATGTGATTTTTGAATGTTGTAAGCCGGTGAATGAACTCTTGAGAGGTGGATCAACTCCAATAAGAGGTGGATCAACTCTAATAAGAGGTGGATCAATTCTATTGAGAGCTGGATAAGCTGAGTTTTGGCTCCACAGAGTAGGCCTATACTTACTCTCTTTGGTCTGAGTGCTTTGATGGCTGCTACTGCGTTCACAGATGTCTACTTCTGACTCCTCCTCCTTTATGGTCAGCAGCTCAATTTGGTCTTGTTCGTTTTCCCTGCACTGTATCTGAACAGAGAAGCAGAATGGATCAGTTACACACACATCCCAACTTCAGAACAAGTGGTCACCGCCTGAAAATGATGCATGTGTAACATGCTTTCATCATATTCATTATTCATTATGTGGCATAGGCCTACAACAACGATTCTTATTCACCTCATCCACAAAGTCATCAGAGGTACGTCCCCGCGACACTCCATCTTTCCATAGGTCTGCACACCACTCCTTCCCAAATATACCATCGATTGATGGTGCACGGTTAAGACCTGATGATAACATATTACATAATACACACCGAGGTGCTACTGTGAAATCAGGATACAATGAAATCATCACTAAGTACCGCTGTTGTGTTCAACAAACCTAATGTTAGAAGAAACAAGAATAGGCCTATGTCTAAGACAATGTCTACGGAAGAAAGTAGTAATGTTACCTGTAACGTTGTTTTCTTTCTCGACGCCACGGTGGTTTTCTACCATCTGCATTTCTATGGTAGGCCTATGGTATGTCTTTGTAGAATCGTGCGCTCCTTTTTCCACTTGTCGCTTGATATTAAGTTCTATTTCAAGGTGACGCAGTCGGTCTTGGAGGACTCTATTTTCCTCCATCACCCTTGACATTTCTTTTCTTAATTTCGACGAATCCTCTTCGAACAGTTTATATATTTGAGTCAAAGTCGTTTTGGTCATTATATCCATGATGGTTGTTAGCTGCGTGTGAAACGAATCACACTTCGCCATCGTGAAACCTCTTGTTAAAACCGCTAGAAAACGCAATTGTCTTCACACTACAGCTTAAGTGCTACACAACGTTATCTAATATACGCACTTCAGTATGATCTAACAGACGCACTTTAATATGTGATATCTTCGCAGAATCAACAACATAAGTTCAAGTGAGAGGAGTGGAAGCAAAGCGCTAACTTCTATTTCCGGGTTACGCTGCATCACTTGACATTAGTGTTGTCCAATAGCCAGAGCCCCAGGGATGTATTTATTTATTATTTAGGACAATGCATTTACAGATACCAGTAGGGCTCCTACTGTTCCTCCTTGCACAAAGAAGCAGATGGTCCTGCTACTGGGTTAAGGACCTTCTACTGCTCTCTAGGCCTAGAGCAACTGTCTCCTGGAATCTCTTCCATGCTCTTGAGGCTGCAGTGGGAGACACAGCAATCTCTTTAGCAATGGAAAGTATTGGTGTGCCATTCTGGGGTTGTACTACCCTGTGCAACCTCTAGGCTCCAGATACTGGATTATGCTACCAGTAGTGACACTGACCATATCCAAATACAAAACTAGTGAAAAATCAGTCAAGAAGGATGAAGATGGGAAAATTACAAGTTGCCACCACCTGTGAAGCCATTCCTGTTTTGAGGGTCGTCTCACAGTTGGCCCTCTAGTAGCCTACACTTAGAACATTTTGTTGACATCAAAGCAGGTCAACCTGATTCACAACCACCTCTACATAGCCTACTGGCCAGATATCCCACAAGTGTGACTGACTTGATTGATGCTATGTTCAATGAGCCAGTGTTCCCTTTATTTTTTGAGCAGCATATTAAATAATAAAACATTTATTAAACTCGTACCAAAAAAAAAAACACTGTTATCAGCCAGATTAAAAAACAAACAAACAATGACTAGACACATTGACATAGAATAAAACAATACAATTCAAATAATACAATTAAACAATAAAATAAAAAAAAAAGGTCAATTGGCAGTTTTAGTGTCCTTTCCCTTTCTCGTCCAAGCTGGGTGTGCAATTACCTCCATTTTCTTGACCAAGCAAGAGTGAGTCATCCTTCCTGTGAGTGGACATATGGAGTTGCAGGTGATTTTTTGGCTGAAGCCTCTGTTGCACACAAGGCAGGAGAAGGGCTTGTTGACGTTGTGGGTGCTCCTGTGCATGATCAGGTTGGATTTCTCGTTGAAGCTCTTCCTGCAGGCCTCGCACTTGTACAATTTCTCACCGGTGTGGACAGCGTAGTGCCAGCAAAGACTTTACCGCAGTACTTGCAGAAGCTCTTGGCAGAAGTGTGCTTTCATAACAATTAGGCTATGCCGTCGTAATGACAATTGCCACTAGTAATGGTAACATGATGGGCTGAATATCTAGAATTTGACCAGCATCATTACAATGTGCACATACAAAGTGACACTACATGACAAATTAACTGAACATGCTACAACTTTTTTTGCTGTTCAATTCAAATCTCATGTGGCTCTTATTTCCCATGTCTAATCTACAAGACATGCCACAGTTAGTCAAACAGTGTGTTATTTAAACCACTTTGTTATTTCCTTACTCAAATTCAGATAAAGGAAGTGTCACAGTTAATTGGGAATGAACCAGCTCTCTAAACGGGCTCTGCTAATAGCCAGACCCCAGATGTTTTATCCCTTAACCCGGTCAATTGCACTTAAAAACTAAATGTGAAATCGAATTGGTTGGCATATAACAAAGAGGGTTAACACATCTTGTTCGTCTATGAAATATATATAGTCCACATTTTTATTTTCAACATTTAAACGGAAACTAAGCGCACTGCAAGAAGGGATGTGTTAAAATCTCTGAGTGTGTTCAGGGACTGCACATTTCAGAATCAGAATCAGAAAAACTTTATTATCTGACATGTCAGAAAATTGTCTTCAGCGTGGTTCAACATGAACAACAGGACACAAACACCACAGACAAGACTAGAAACAGAAAAACAGCAGACTTGAAGTAGTGGAAAGTGACTAGCACAATCAGTTCAATATGTGATAAATAAATAATCCATAATGCAATGACCATCTAAAAGAAGGGGAGGGGTTAGAATAGAATAGAATAGAATACATACTTTTTTGATCCCGTGAGGGAAATTCTTTATCATTGTCTGCCATATTTTGATGGTAGTGGGAATAAATTAGTTTTTGTAAGTGTTTTTCCTGAAGGAGGGGACTCTGTAACGGCGGCCTGATGGGAGTAAGACTTATGCAAGGGATGGCTGGGATCTGATGTGATGTTGTTTGCTTTCCTTTCTATTGCTTGTGTGTGAAGGGCCGTTAACCCTATGAGCCCGACGGACGCAAAGTGCGTCAAAAAACGCACACATTTTCTTTGTTACATTGCTCCGCTATTGTTAGTCACAGCGAGATGAGACTTATATTGCAGGAAAGAGCGGAACCGGGGCTTTCCAACGATACTAGACACTTGTCTGTACGATCAAGTATGAAAATAAAATAAAATCATGAAGTTAAATCAAAGTATATCATATTTACAGTCTATATTGCTCTGCGTTCACCGGCACATCCAGAACTCTCGCTTGAATTACTCGCGGACCACGCATCGCACAGACATGACACGCATATCAAATGAAAGAGGAGAAGCAGAGCTTTGCATTGATACCAAATACATCGATCATTTCGTATTATAAAATCAGACGAAGTTACAAACAAATAATAATGTCATATAACTTTGGCTACCTTTACTCTCGTTTGATTTCCTCGTGAAATCGCGATCAAAAAGATATGGCACGCATGTCAGATGAAAGAGGAGAGCTAGAGCTATCCACAGATACCAAATACAACCTTCTAGGCCATAAAACAGACGAAGTGACAGCAAAATAATAACTTCATTTAGCTCCACTTACCTCGTGTTTTTGTGTGGCATAATAGCATGTTCATAATACAATGTTATCATGTGTTTCTCTATGGCAAGTCACGTTCATAACACGGTTTTGAGATCCTAGCAAACTCCTGTATGGTATCCAATTCAAGACTCATATTGCATCCAAATTTGTTTGACAAATAAACACTTTTTCCCTTTACTTTGTTCATTGCAATGCAGTAAAACAAATATTATAGAGAATCATCATCTGTGCACGTCATGTGTGCTACCGCAAACAAGTCATGTCAGATCAGCTAGTGTCACAAATATGGAGTGCAAAAAGTGCCAAAAAGTCATTTTTTCATCACTAAATAAAAATTGCCATTTATTTCTGGAAGGCACACACCACATATTTCTGTAAATTTCTCAGCCCCAAAGTATACCATGGTTCTTATATTGCCATTTTCAGGACAGTCAGGCCTACACAACCATGCAAGTTTCGTCGAGATGTGAGCTTGCTGTGGTGAGATACACGTCAAAATGTAATAATTTGTATACATGATATTGTGGCAGATCTGGATAGCCTAGACTGTGCTGAAAAAAACAATATGTAGCATGTGTGAATGGCACTTACAATGACCAGGATAAATGCTTCTAACTAGAGGTAGTGAAAATGCCCTTAAAACAGCTTAGGGCTCATAGGGTTAATTGGGTTTGATTGTTGCCAATTATTTTATTTACTTGATTAATGACCCTGGAAAGCTTTGATTTACTTATAACAGATGTGAAGTTGAAACAGGATGAGATATTGAAGGTGAGAATTGATTCAATAAGTGATTTGTAAACCACAGTTAAAGGTATACTATGCAGGATTGGCGATTTCATCGCCGGTTTCGCTTTCACTTTTCATTTTCGCTCGTTTTATGCTTGCATATTTCTCTGCAGAGCTTCCCCTACAGCTTTAGCGTGTATATTTGACAAAACTCCTCAATCGGTCAGTCTGCCGTGCCTTTTCATGAGACTTTACATGACACTTCCTGGAGTAGAGCATGGGTGCGTGCCCGGTGTCTCCTGAAGTTGCAAGTGTGGTTTTACCGCTACAGACCACTAGAGCGGCCAAAAAAAACACTGTTCGACCGGTAATGACTCATTTAATCATATATAACAGTATGGAACGAATTTATTAACTGAAAAACGTTGCATAGTATACCTTTAAAATGTCCTTTTTGACATTGAAGTCTCTAAGTTTCCTTAGCAGGAATAGGCGTTGCTGTGCCTTATTGTACACTGAGACAGTGTGCTGGGAGAAGGACAGGCAACTGTCAATCTCCATGCCCAGGTACTTGAAGGTCTCTACCTGCTCACTGCCTGCCCCTGCAGCTTCAGGGGTTCAAAGAGGGGGTGAGTGTGAGGGGCGTTCGCTTCCCCCGACAGCATAGTTCCTTGGTTTTGGAGATTAACTTAAGTTCCAAGGAGCTTTCTTCTATCCAGTCCAAGAGCTTGCCCACCAGCTGCGGCAAGGCAGTTCATGTCCCTGATGTGGGCTACAAGGGCCATGTCGTCTGCATACTTTAGCAGTGAAAATTCTGTTGTTGTTGCATGTGATGTTGTTTGTATATATAGAAAATAAAATGGGGGATAAAACACAGCCCTGTGGGACTCCATGCAGTGCTTAAAACAATGTTTTTGGATGTAAAGTTGGGTTGACCTCTAAGACGGTCACATAGAATGTGTGGGTCAACCGTGTTAAGAGGAGAAGTCCATGAATAAAATCCTTGTGTGTGGTTGTGAAGAGTCCAGGTGCTGGCATATGGTGTCCAGAAGAGTGAGGCAGGCATCATCCACCCCTCTCTTTCCCTATAGGCGAACTGGAGAGGATCTAATTTGTCTGCCACCATAGCAGTAAGATGGTCACTCAGCACTCTCTCCTACACTTGCATAGTGTTGAGGTAAGAGCCACTGGTCTGAAGTCCTTCATGTCCCTGGCAGTAGATTTTGTGTCAATTTCAACATAGCATTGATAGCAATTGTGTGGCTGGCAGAAAAACAGAGTTCAACTATCTCAAATAACCAAACAAAATGTGTATCTGCAAAAAGGTGTTTGTTTGTTTGTTTGTTTGCTTGTTTTTGTTGTTTTTCTTGCTGCACAAAATTAACACAAAATTACACAAATGACATAATGTGTCATTTTGACACATCCCTTTTTGCAGTGCAGGTTTATTGATTTCATCGACAGTTTCGCTTTCGCTTTCCGTTTTCGCTTGTTTTATCTATGTCTTTACTGTTAAATATAGGGTTACAAGACTTGCATATTATCACAATCTGTTTTTATTTGGATTTTACACAAACTCAAATTTGCTAACAGTTTCATCTGGGTTCACCAAGGCCACTGGTGCCAGAAATCACACCAAAAAAAGATCAGTTACACAAAAAACTTTAAAGCAACATTATGCTGTTTTTCTGTAGCCAGTTTTAGATGCAATGCTCATAATGCCTCTGCACAATAGTGGAAATCACAGAAACTGGATGAAATCAGTGTTTCCCACACATACTGTAGACTAATTTGTGTTCTGTTGGTAGCATCGGCTAACTAGCGGCAGATTTCTGAGTGCAGGGGGCAGGTCGAGATCAGCTCTGAGACAAACGCTCACTCGGTATCATGTTTCAACACACTTTAAGTCAATAACACACCGGAATTCTCCTTTAAGGCGGTAACAACTTGTTGTGAAAATTTGAGATGTTTGTGCAACATTAGATCCTTTCTGCTTCTCTGTTCTGATGCAGTGCAGCGAAGATGAACAAGAAGAATTTGAGCTGTCAGATGTAGGCTACACCTGTGCCAGCAGCTGCAGCAGCCTTCAAAGCACTCCAACCAAAGAAAGTAAGTATATGATTGCGTCTAAAAAGGAACACTTCACCGTTTTTTCATATTAAACTACGTTATTCCCTTAACTAAGACGAGTTGATACATACCTCTCACGTTTCAATGTGTGCACTCACTGGCTCTGGCGTGCGGCGCAACTTTGATAGCACTTAGCTAGCCCAATGCATTCATAGGATCCAAACAGAGATGAAGTTAGAAGCGACCAAACACCTCTATGTTTTCCCTATCAAAATACAGTTACACGAGTAGTCACACGACCAAGTATGGTGAGACAAAATAAAACGTGGTGCATTTGTAAGCAGGTAAGAGGGATAACTATATTGTGTGGCGCAGTAATATCCTCATTCCTCACTCTTGCACTTTCAGTTTCAGTTTGGAGTGAGTACGTATATTACTGCACAGAGTCTATGTAAGTGCTCTCAATGTTATTCCGCCACACAATATAGTTATCCCTTTTGCCTGCTTAGAAATGCACCACGTTTTATTTTTGTCTCACCATACTTGGTCGTGTGACTACTCCTGTACCTGTATTTTGATAGGGAAAACATGGAGGTGTTTGGTCGCTTCTAACTTCATCTCTGTTTGGATCCTAATGAATGCATTGGGCTAGCTAAATGCTATCAAAGTTGCGCCGCGCGCCAGAGCCAGTGAGTGCATGCATTGAAACGAGAGATTAAAGGAATAACATAGTTTAATATGAAAAAACGGTGAAGTGTTCCTTGGTGTAAACAACTTAAAGTTGTGTTTGTGTATTGAGAAGGCAGTGTTCAAAATGATTTTGTGTGGTACTATATGCATAGAAAGCAAAAGATTATACAGTTTGTGTGTGTGTGTGTGTGTGTGTGTGTGTGTGTGTGTGTGTGTGTGTGTGTGTGTGTGTGTGTGTGTGTGTGTGTGTGTGTGTGTGTGTGTGTGTGTGTGTGTGTGTGTGTGTGTGTGTGTGTGTGTGTGTGTTTGTGTGTGAGAGAGAGTTTGTGTGTGTGTGTGTGTGTGTGTGTGTGTGCGTGCGCGTATGTGTGTTTTGGGTGAAAGGGAGGGGGGCATGGGGGCTGTAACTAAATCTGCCCCCTGACACTGGAGCATGCATAGAGTACATAGAGTATCGTTCAGCTTCTTATAGGCTCACAAGTACAGAGTTTTGCCTGCAGCATGGAGGCTGAAACCTCTGCGTTCATCGAGGAGGATCCCTCCTGCAGCGTGTGTGGAGAAATCTTCAATGTCCCGGTGGTCCTCTCCTGCATGGCCTGTGGCAGCAGCTTCTGCCAGTTCTGCCTTGCACAGTGCTGGGAGGAGCAGGACTCTCAGGAATGCCCCATGTGCAGCAAGAAGTCTGATGCCTCCCTGACACAGCTATGTGAGGAGCATGACGAGAAACTGGCTTACTTCTGTGTGGCGGATTTGTGTCCTGTTTGTGAGTTTTGCTACAAGTATGGGAGCCACACCGACCACAGAGTGTATCCTCTAAGGGAAGCATGGGAAGACTGTAAGGTATGTATTATATACCATGAAATATCATATTTGTGACCATAATGTACATGGGTATTAGCCTGGCTTTCACCAGACCAAGCTTAATCTTTTGAGGTTGAACATTAGTCTGCACTGTATTTCTACTGCACAAGAGGTGTGATCAATGGGCATAGTTCAAATGACTCTAGTCCTTCAACCAATCAGAGCAACACTCTGTGGATAAGCCAGTTTGTGATTGGTTCCAGCAAAAGTGAAACGGAAGCGGGAGAGATAAATGTGCAGGATTCCAGCCTGAGCTGCAGGGCAAAATCCAATCACCGGCAGATCAGGCTGGGTTTACCCAGGTTACACACACACACACACACACACACACACACACACACACACACACACACACAAACCCATTCTCTTTGCCAACGTTCATCAATTATATCATTATACCATGTATAGTACACCAAACATTAAGTGGTTCAAAACATCAGACAGTGATGGGCTAAAGTCTACTGTTTGCTGTGTGTCTGTGTCCCACCAAATCAAAAAGGCCCAGAGGAGTTTGTCTTTCATTCAAACAGTGTTTAGTGATTGAAGTATTTTCCTGTATTGTATCTACTACTTGTCCGTTTGTATTAACTGTGTATTGTTCTATGATAAATCATTGAACATATACAGTACATCTGTAAGTGTGTCATCACACTCAATGGTGTTGCTTTACACAGCCAAGGATATGACTGTATAAGATCATGATCATAAGATCTAAATGAGGGATTCATTTAGACCAAAGGTTGTTCTTAAAAAGGGGACAGCATCAATGTAATGCCTTTAAAAGGAAGATAACATGATCACCGCCATTCTTTTCATCAGTTCAACAGCAACAAGTGTCTAAACACAGACCTGCTCTAGCATTGGCCCTTGAAATGTTGGCTTGTCTAAGTTGGGCATGGCATTGTCATGTGTTGCACTTCTCCACTGCCTCTAAACATATCCAGCTCCATATGTCTCACGGGACGTATAGAGTTTATGTACAGATTAAACCAGCCTGCTCATGTTCATGCTCATGGCTAGCCTGCTCACGCTCAGGGCAACAGCCTCACATCCTACATACCGTAAAGCCCTCCAATGAGGTCCTT
>NC_084996.1:31882789-32027789 GCF_963854185.1 Sardina pilchardus
GAGTTAAACAGTTTGAAGGCGAGAGGAAAAAGCTGCTCAAAGACAGACCTTGCTGAACTCAATGCCATCAGTGAAAATGAACTGATATGCCCCTGTTACCTTAGAGTGCCCCTGAGCTGCCATTAGAAGCCCTTTGGGTGGGTGGAGTGGGGGGTGGGGGTCTCACAGGGTCACATTGGTAAGAAGAAAATGCATAGATGCATATATCAACCAGTGAGGGTAAAGACATAGTAGCTTGTGCCCTACAGTGGCCTGTTGTCTCTTCCATGTCATCTCTGATGGGGATGTTTACAGAATCACATTAGTTCAGTCTTGTAGTTCAAAGCATTGCTGTGATGTCACATAGCATTTATAATGGAATTCACACCGCATACTGTAGCTGTAATGCCCTTGACCTCCGTTGGAGGTCATGACGTTTACGGCTGTGTGGATTTCATGGGTGGAGGGGGTGGGGGTGGGGGGTAAACAGAGTGACACATGCTTGCGAGTCCCTCGTGCGTAAGAGGGTTGAGAGGAGAAGTTGGGTGGAGCATAACCTCATCTGACCCCCAGAAGGGATAGCACAAACCACTCACAAGTAATGGCCTCCAGATACTCGAGGCTCGAGGACGACCTGTCCTGCCCCCTCTGTGGAGAGATCTTCCAGCAGCCCGTGGTCCTGGTGTGCAGGCACCGCTTCTGTAAATCCTGCTTGGAAGGTGCCTGGGACGGGGACGAGGAGAACTGCGCCTGCCCCTTGTGTTGCCTTCCGTCCTCCATGGACCAGCTGGTTGTGAACGCCATGCTGCAGAGGACCTGCGAGTCTTTCATCCTGGAGCGGAAGAAGGGCGATCCTCGGGCATGCCAGGAGCATGGAAGTACGCTGACCCTCTTTTGCTTGGAGGAACTGCTGCCCGCTTGCGAGGTCTGCAAGTCGGTGCCCCGCCACGCGGGTCACAGGTTGTACTCTTTAGGTGAAGCTGCGGACGACTGTAAGGTAAGTCGACACAGCTATCCCGAATCTGACCAACCGACCATCCATAGAAATATGACCTGGTGTTGCCTCTGCTTCTTTGCGAAACCAGGATACAACCTGGAAAGGGATTCAAAATGTCCCTCCGGCTAAACGACACGCATGCAGTTTGGTTTCTTGAACGTTCTCACTGTCATTTGTCAAGCCACTGAACATAAAGTATAGCACTGTAATCAATGCTGATTACACTCACGTCGCCTTTCAGATTAGATCCATAGAGACAGATGTTATTTGTAGACGCCTGGCTTCATCTCTTATATACCTAATAATAGGTTTATATTTTGGGGTTCATGTCAGGGCCTCAGCAGTGGTCTTGAAATCAGACCTACCCGTGCTTTCTCAAGTGTTTGACGCCGCATTCTTGGCAGTGCCAGCTGCCCTCACCTACTCTTCCGTTGGGACTGGGAAACATTAGTCTTAATCTCAACACACTCTCAAATCTTCAATTTGTCAATTTGTGTAATTGGCTATTTTGGCTGTCACCTTACCAGTGATCTTTGACGGCCCATTTGTGATTTTTAAATCACCCCGACCCCGTTGTGATTTACTAACAGACATGATGTAATGTGATCATTCAAAACAACCCTCTGCAAACAGCGCTGAAAGCTAAGCTCTGGGTCAACTTCACTCTTAGCAGAATCTCTGTGCTGTTGTCAATGCCTTTCAGGAGGAGCTTAAGACTGCCCTGAAACCACTCAAAGAGAAGCTGAAGCTCTACACAAAAGCCAAACAGTCTGCTGATGAAGTGGCAGAGCATATAAAGGTAAATCCATTTTCTAAGTGAAATAAACCCAGAGTACTCATATTTGCCGTACACTCACAATTGACTCGACACAATTAACATTTTTTTCATAGGCCCAAGCTGAGCACACTGAGAAACAAATTAGGGAAGAGTTTGAGTCAATTTACAACTTCCTGCGGGAGGAAGAAGCTGACAGGATTAAGCTCCTGAAAGAGGAGGAGAAGACGAAGAGCCAAATCGTAAACGACCGCATCACAGACATATCCACTGAACTGGCCTGCATTGCAAACACCATCAGAACAGCCGAGCAGGAGATGAGATCAGAGGATATACCATTTTTAAAGGTAACACAACCAAGAGTTCCCTTTAACAATACGGTACCAAACACATTTACTTTTATGTATTGTATTTTACCACTTCTATGCTCTGCCTGGAAACAACATTGATTTTACCGACTAAATAAAAATCCATTTCTTTTTTCTTTTTCTCCATAGAATTATAAAGACACCATTAAAAGGTAAGTGAAATGACACAGGCCAGTCAAGGTTTCAATGAGTCACAGGAGATTTTTGTAATTAAAGGTACTCTAAGCGATGTTGGGCAATGTCACTTCTATTGACGTTCAAAGAAAACAGAGAGCTCTCTTTTTACAGTGTATTCAGGGCATAGGCAGCTACTGGATGGTGAGATGATGTTTGCTGTTTATGACAAAAAAATGTTTAAGCTTAGAAAACGCGTAACATCGGTTAGAGTGTCTTTAAACTACAAAGACACTATCACATTTGCTGCAATGAAATATGAAGTGAAAGATTGGCTCTGCATATTTATCATTACAGAACCTGGCGTGAACCATTGTGTCCAGAGGTGCTCTCAGGATGCCTTATTGATGTTGCAAAGCACTTAGGCTCTTTGAAGTTCAAAGTCTGGGAGAAAATGAAGACTATTGTCAAATTCAGTAAGTGGTGTTCTTATCAAAGAGAATCAAATCCAGGAGCACTGTGTGGAAAGAAAAGCCCAGTATTTTGCCTTTCTCCCTGTTTTGTTGCTTTAAGAATGCTCCAGTGCCATAGTTCTTAATCACATTTACAACATAGTCACATCCCAAAGAAAATCCAAGATTTTCATGATCACACCAGCCAGTGATATGCAATGATTCACAATTTCGAGGAGCGTTCAGGTGAGGAAATTGCCCCATCATCATCCAATTCCAATTCAATCCAATGTGCTTTAGAAGACATTGTTCCAAAACTAATTTACTCCCACCAGAATACTAAAGCACGCCACACTTCCCTTTCCCCTAACCTCATACTGAGTCTTCCTGATACCAAAACGTTATGTGATTCTGTTTTACCCCAGCTCCCGTAACCCTGGACCCCAACACGGCAGCCCACTGTTTCCTTCTGTCCAAAGACCTGACCACGGTGCAGTGCCTCACGCAGACCTTCAAGCTCCCCGACAACCCCGAGCGCTTTGACGTCAGCGCCGAGATGCTGGGCTCCGAGGGCTACCGCTCCGGCCGGCACACCTGGGACGTGGATGTCAAGGGCAACACCTACTGGGTGATCGGGGTGGCCAGCGAGTCCATCAACCGCAAGGGCAAGCACGTGCTGACGCCTTCAGAGGGCTTTTGGACCATTCGCTTTCGCAACGGCGAGTACAAGGCTTGCTCGGCTCCGTGGTCGCCACTGACGATGAGCAAGGACCCGCTGGCCATCCGGGTCATGCTGGACATGGACAGGTCAAAGGTGACATTCTACGACCCACGGGAGAGGACGCCCCTCTACTCGTTCACTGACATCATCAGCCCGAGGGTGTACCCTTACTTCTGTTCGGCGTGCAAGGATCACCCCCTGAGGGTTATGCCCGTCAGGCTGTCTGTGACAGTGGACCGCTAGACGCTGTCCACAGAATCTCCTATATGCATCTCTCATGCAACCTCTTCTGATCATTAGAGTCACAATCAGAATCAGAATCAGCTTTATTGGCCAGATTTGCTTAAACAAATTATTTGACTCTTTGCTCTCAAAGTACAACATTTAACAAATAACATAAAAATGTATACAGTATGTACATTTGCAAATATATAGACACTATGGGACACTATGGGTTAGTCAGGTCAAGTGAAATCAAGTCACTTCTCATTTATGTAGCACCTACTCCCCACTATGGGACTTGAATTTCCCCTTGGGGATCAATACAGTATCTATCTTTCTATCTATCTATCTAGACACTATGGGTTAGTCAGGTCAAGTCAAATCAAGTCAAATCAAGTCACTTCTCATTTATGTAGCACTTACTCCAAAGTGCTTTCCCTGTGGAGGCAAGTATGGAATTGACAATGGAAATATACCTGTGAAGAAGGCAGAATAATGTCCTGAGCAATAATTCACCAAACATGCTAATTTCGACTCACCAGTTATTATGGGCTATCCTGCCATTTACGATGTATGTGTATAAGGTAGGCCAGGTCATGTGGAATACATGTATATTCCATAATTTGGATTTTTGAGTGGTTGGTTATTAGAGAGTAGAGAAAGTTAGATATTCAGTATAATTCAGGGTTAATACCACAAATCCAACTTTATTCTCATTACCTGGGAAGTATGAGAGTTCATTCAGAATGTATAATAACAGACGATTAACGGATTTTATTATGCATGTAACCACTCATCTGGAAAAAAAAAACATTTTGTTTTTGTTTTCAAATGCATTTGTATGCATGGACACTGAGTACTGAAGACTATTTTTGTTTGTCAGTTTGCAGTATATTTATTTTCGCTGATTGCCTGCTATTAGGTGACTGGGTTTCATTAACACAGAGTTGAAAGAGCATTCTGATTTCATTGTTAGGTGTGTGTTGTACGTTAGTGATTCATTTACAGTTAGTTTAGAGTTCTTGTTATCCATTCAGTCTTAAATCTTCAACTGTTTCCCTAAACTCATTCCCACTACCTGTCAGATTCTGCCTGTAACTTGTCCTTTAGGCCTTTCACACTCTGAGGTTAAGTGTCAAGGTCATTCAAGCCTGTAGTCTAATAGTAATAAAACTAAGTACAAAAACATCAAAGCCCAGAGCTACTTCACCCAAAGGATACACAGGATGAGTGTCTTGATGAAACTGTTTACTGAGCGAAAACTCTCGGTCTTACTTTGCTCGCCAGGCAGCTACTGCACTACACTGGGGGCATGTCCATGAGCCCCTATGTTCATGCCCCCAGAGTGTAGTGCTGTAGCTGCCTGGCTGCTTTAGCCGTTGAAACGGGCAACTGGAGCTAGATAAAGGCCCGTACAGACCAGATCCGACACGAATTTGCGGTGCGAAAATTTTCGCACTCAAAGTGTTCACACCGAGTCCGATGCGATTACTTTAATATTTCGCATTCTATTTCGTGCTGACGTCACGCAGCGAATTTCAGTAAGGGAGAGCTCGTAAAATCATCTAGATTTGAAGCAGATCGATAGCCTTTAATAATTCATTGGACGGGCATTGTCTTGAGAGGTGCTGGGGAAATGAAAGTTTATACGGCCACCCTTCCCATCTATGTTGTGCTATTGTAACTGTGCAGTCGAACCACAACGTTGGTTGGGTTCATTAGTATACACACACACACACACACACACACACACACACACACACACACACACACACACCCCACCACCACCTTTAGCTCCCGCATATTGGATTCAATTTATGCTATTTGAGCGGACTGGTGTAGTAGCTTAATGTCTTAATTGTAGGGTATGCTAGGCCTCATTTACAATGTTGCAAGACAAATTGTAATGCCAACACGCTATAAAACGTCCATAGGCCATAGCATGTACATGCACGAAACCATTGCACACGCATGCATGGAGCTACAGGCCTACGTCAAAAGTTATCTGCATAGCCATAACATCTTACAGCCTGTAGTGTAGAGCATCTGCTACAAGCAAAATTGAGCATCTTATGGCTATGATCAACACACAGCAAAAACTAGGCAGCCTAGTTTGTATCTTACCGTTAAGGTCCACAGAAAGTTTCTCAAAGTTCCACATTGGGCTACTTCAGTTAATGCACCAGGCAACGAGGCAAAATTTCGAGCTATGTCAAAGTATAATTGGTTATCGTATCACGAAGAGCATCTATGGGTTCAGATGCCTATAATGGCCTATTCCAAAAACGTAAATTTCCGTGAATTGATGTTATATTTTCTCCATGCAAATGTGTGCAGTGTGAAACTCTCTGTTAACTGCTGTAGTAGGATTTATTCATTATTTTTGGTTGAGTGTGAAATTATGGGACGGTGGTAAGAAGTGGGGAAAGCTGCCTGTGAGGAGTTCGCACTCTTGAACACCTGGGAGATTTGCTGTAAAGTAGCCTAAACTCTTGTGTTATGGCCTAGTCATCGCGGGCAGCAAGATCACCCATTCGGTCAGCCTTTTCTGCTCGTCGTCCTTAATGGAACCCTGCGAAATCATTATTTGATTGGTCAGGAGCTGTTTTTCGCATGCGAAATTTCGCATCAAACAGGACCGTTCCGAAAGTTTTTTTCGTCGCAACGAACTTCGTCCTCGGTGTGTACATACTAATTGGAATACATGTGTTTAATAGCCTGCGTAATTTCGTGCGAATATTTCGTCCGAAAAATCGGACTTGGTGTGTACGGGCCTTAAGACTGATTGTTTTAGGGGTTTTTGGTACCAACAGTACTCGGTGACCTCGAGAAATGGAGATCCTCGTTTGGGGACACAGTACTTGTGGATGGACATACAGCATTAGTTGATCACAAGCATGTATCTTGAGAGAGGGCAGCAAACTGGATTACAGTTGTTCTCGATTGCCAAGATACACTTAATGAAACTGGGATCCAAAAGTGAAAGAACTTGGAAAGAAATGGAAATGGAAAGCATATATTCACAGCTAATCGATATTGCTTTCAAAATTATGAACTTCTAATGTCACTGTGTGAAACTCCTTTGCACAATAATTCAATCAGCAATCACACGTTCATCAGTTATCCATAATACAGTACCACATATTCTGTGTTGCTATTTACAAGCATCTAAGTATACATTTATAGAAACCTGTTTTGCCTTTTTGGGGAAGAAGACAGTGCAAAAGTTGTTGTTCAATGTCATTTGTCTTGTCCAGGTATCCAGGGAATGAATACAGTTCTATTTATTCAATACATTTAGTCTTTTCACAGTTTTTCCGATATATGTAAAGTATATATTTTTTGCATTTTGTTGCTTTTGCTGCATGTTTTAAATGTGTGGGTCCTTTGTGGGTCTTTTGCAACTAAAATGTGTCATTTTGGCCACAGTGCTTCTGTTTAAACCTGTGTGTTATTTTTTTTTTGAAAATGTGATGTCAGAGTTGACACAATCATTAAAGCGATCGTTAAAAAAAGACAAACTGTAAGTGCAACTGATGCAATCAGGCAAGATAGTGCACTCATATTAGATGCAAAAGAGGTAATTACTACTGGTCTATGCCCAGCTTTGTCTGTGTATGTGTTGCAATCAGTGAATGAGGGCAAAACCCCTGGATAATGAACGATAAAGTGGGCTGCCGCAGCAGGCTGTATCAGGTAGAGAGGCTGAATCACCCTGAGGAGAAGTTGGATGCCCTGTTGGTTCATCTTTTCCATTAACAGTCCTGGCACTACTAGATGGCAAGATGCACTGACTTCAATTGAGTTAGTAAAAAACTAATCTAAATTGTGCATACATTGTCGTTCAAAAGCCCGGGGTCACTTTGAGACCGAAATTCCATTGACAGAATAGCAGCTAACTGCCTCTTCGCTACATAGTTCTTGCAAAGTTAGAGGTTGTGCTTTAGGCCACTGTCCTCTTTATGGATGAAACTATCTCCAAATCAAACACCCTCCTCAGGGTGTGGCAAGGCAGGCATTGCACACCAGAGTGAAAGCTTTCCTTCTTCAGGATTCCTGTTTGTCCATGCACAATGTCCAATCTTACTCCAATATTTCTCTCTCCAATGTCTGTGTTCTCTTGCCAAACTCAATCCTTTCGAAATTATTGGCCAGTCTGAGAAATTCTGAACTTTCTCTTTAAAAATTCTGTCTAGGAGGCCAGTATACTGAAGACATCTCCTCTATTGATGTTGACACTGGTGTTTTTTTCTGGTAACAAAACTGCCTATTTGGGACCTTCTGTAAGGCCTGGGAGTGGATCTGTTTGTCAAACTAGACACTTTAATGTATTTGTCCTCTTGTTCAGTTGCATTGCCCCTTTTCTATTGTGGTTAAAGCCAGTTAGCCAGTCAGTCTCTTGACTATTTCCCACATGGAACAGCCCCCATTTCAGAACAAGGACAGATTGACATGTTTCAGAAGAATGTTCTTTGTGTCTGGTCATTTTGTGCCTGTAATTGAACCCACTATAGATAGATACTAGTTTGTCCAAAAATGGCCAATGTATTACTGCTGTAATCAGGGCAGCAGGTTGTGCTAACATAATTGCAACAGGTTTTTTTCCCCCAGTTAGCCCTTTAAGATGATAAAAAAAAAAAAAAAAATGATTAGCAGAGAGAATGTGCCAATGTAACATAGGATGGATGGTTGCTGGTAATAGGCCACTGTACACTTTTGCGGATATTGCATTAAAAATCATTCATAACATTATCGATATCTACAACATATTTCTGATTGATTAGATGTTATTTTAATGGCCAAACATTTAGCTTTTCCTTCAAAAACAAGAGCATATAAATGCAACGTTATTCACATCAACAATTAAATGTAAGCTTATTAAATAATATATATATATTTTTTTAAAAAATATTCAAAAAATATTACAGGCCAGGATCAGGTCATCATACAGTTTACTTGATTGATGAGAAAAGGCTGGCGGAATTCATGGCGGAGTCCATAGAAGACATTGTAACACACAGGATATCAGTTACGAAGAATAACACACAACACAAGGACAATATACAATACATATCATCATAAATACTATAATTAAAAAACAACATTGCACCTAAGAGCAACAGTCGATGCTATATTCTTGTTATTTTGCGCTGTCAGAGGATGAAGTGAATTTTACAGACATCAAGAAATTATAAATGAACACAATTTGCAGATGAGGAACAATATCATATTAGTTCGGATTCATTCTGATCAGAAAAATGTATAATAATAATAAAGCATACAGTACATATGGAGCTGTGGAAGATTCTGCCATGCAGGGACTGTTTATTACTACAAGCTTAGGGATGACCAGGGGTGCCAGAGACATAAATATAGAACAAGCAATCTGTAAGGATCAAGAGGGCTTGGCAGGTTCTGACAGTTTTAAAAGGATCAGTGATTAATAGCACTTTTACACATACAGAGAGAGAGAGAGAGATCTCACTTATACTGTTGTAATATACACATACATTATGAGAAATATAAACGTAATAAAAAAAGTTATGACTTAACAAACTGACTGTTGATTGGTAAGATTCTCAAAGATAATCACCAGGCAGACACTGTCAGTCAGAGGCAGAGTTGTTTTTGTAGTATAACTGATACAGATTGCACCAATAGCAATACTCTCATTATGATTTGATATAATCAGTATACTCTCGACTGTGTGATGTACAGGAACAGGTGACGATCACAACATCCTGAAAAACAAAACAGTTTGAGTGACAGGAATAGTTTGCTGGATATTCAACCTAATCTTCCCTGACGAGAAGGATGAGCACTATAGCCAATGTTGGTGAGCTGTTAAACCCACAGGATTTACACAGATCATTCAGTGGGGGAATGTGTATGTGTTATATTTCCTGTTCTAAGTATTTTGGGAGCAAAATATAGAACGTTCAAGCATTGTTTTAGTTTTTCTTGTTGAAAGGGTCCTATGTGCAAAGCTTTAGTGGAAAGGCTTTGTTTAGCTTTCTGTCAATCACCTGGAGTGCACTTTTAAAGCAGCTGTGTACTGTGGTGTGGGAGTGGAGGAAAAGTGCTGAAGGCTCATTTGGAGGAGATGCCTCATGCCTCGTGCCTCAGGGCAGGTGTGCTGATGTTTGCTATTCTGTTGCTGTCAGAGGCAACACATTCTGTCTGAGAGGAAGGCGAGAGCGTCACTAAAATGTGTTCAAGGCGGATCGAGAAAGTTTCAGTTAGTTTCCGATGCGTGTCTGTAACCGGGCTAAAAGTACTCCTGGCTGCCTTCTACAAAACACACAAACACACATACATATATGCCACTTTCTCTCTCTCTCTCTCTCTCTCTCTCTCTCTCTCTCTCTCACACACACACACATACACACACAGACACACACATACACACACACACACACACACACACACACACACACAGAGCAAACTGATAGATGACCATAATCAATCAGCGGGTGTACCCAGTGTCAGCCGCGTCTGCCTATCTCCAGAAACCCACCCCAAGCGACAGATGCCATCAGCGGCTGTAAATTTTGCTACCGCTCGCCCAAACTAATGACTCCTGCCTCTGCCATGATCGGAATGAAGGGCCCCTGAGGGCGACTGGCTTACCAGGTGGTGGGTCAACCCCCCCCCCCAACCCCCAACCCCCCAAGCCCCCAACTCCCCTCACCCATCTCTCCCCCAAGGCCAAGCCCCCCCAATCCTGCCTGGGCCACCACTAGGCTTCAGAGTAAGACATCTTAGACGACCTGCGTCCTCGTTTCACCGGCTGCTTCATAGATCACAGGGGTGTGAGATATGGTGATGTCAATGCCGATGCAGCAGCACTGAGAGGTGGTGGCTAATGCAGGCTTCCTGTCGGGTCAAAACGTTGCTGCTTTCAAATAAAGTTTGGGAGCTACTCCGGCGTGCAGACATTCTGTTTTGTTTGACCAGACTGATGCCAGGCGGGCTCCGTTAGGAATTTCAATCAGGTTTCGGGGGTCATTAAAGCGGATGAGACAGGCTGATGCATTGATTAGATGTTTTGGCTGCCATTTTGTACCTTACACTGCGCGAGGGGAGAGTGCATTGGCAACATTAGTGGATCATATAACCCATTATACTCTGTTATGGTGTTGCAAACTAGGCCATGAAATAATACACAACATTTAGTGTGCTCCAGTGAAAGCAAAACTAACCCTTCATTCTGTTTGCATACTCAGACAGTCTTTTTTTAAAAACGAAAATGGGACATTATAACAACAACAATTTTCCATTTTCTGTTTTCTCGATCATCTGTGATGATTTGTATTTACAGTCTGCACTGTTTTGAATAGCCGTCCTCACAGAATATTGTTCATAAAAATAGGAGATAACGATAGATCTTCAATAATCAAAAATCCTTATCATTAGTCTTCAAACATTGATTTGTTTTTGTATTTATGGAACTCTCTTATTGGCATGTCTTTACCGTCATTTTTGAGATTACCTCACTGTACTCATGGTAAAATATCACAAGGCTGAAATAAGTTGCGCAGTACCTTAGGCCAGGCCTTTAACTGCCCTTCTATAAAGGCTTCAAAATAGGGTAAAATAGCTCTTTATTTCAGTGTTTCACAGCCACGACACAAGTGGAATTTTGTTTGCTATTTATTTTTTAATTTAGATGTAATGCTTAATATTATGATACATTTTTGGCACATTTCTATTTGAATACATTCAATGAGTTAGCAACTACTTTCACATGTCAAGCGCAGAAAAAAACACAGTTAGAGTCTGCCAACACTCTTAAAGTGGTCTTAGTTGAGGTTTAATCAAGCATTATGATCACTGACATTTAATTGCTTTGTTGTGTACCAATATGTGTGCATCTATATCACGATGGCCTATAGCTGTGCTTTTAAATTTGCATTTACATGTGCGTTACTAACAAGGGCCGCGTTTCCCAGATTTGTTAAGAGGCTCTTAAAGTGTAACTTCACCCCATAACTCCACCCACTTCACATTTCTGAAAAAGGCTTTCAAAATGGGCGAGACGTTCTGAAATTTGGAAGGTAGTGCAGCACTGCTGCAACCAATCAACCATGGTGATTTCGTGTCAATCTGGGAATGAGTGCTGCAGACATGGCTTATCACAGGTAGGCTAATCAGGGCAGCAGGTGTTGGGGTGTTTCATTCCTAATTTGTAACAACCTGGTGACGTAGTCTCGGAAGAAAAGTACAGGACTACGTCAGCATTCCAATAGCATTTTGGACCAAAATGCCATGGCATGTTTCAACCTGTAGAGGGCGCGGAGAGTTATATATCTCCAATACAAAATCATACGAAATGTTGCTTTTCTCGAGAAACACGATTTTTATCAATATTAACCCTGGTAATAGTGCAGGTCACCACTTATGAGTAATTTCAATCAATCAGCACAAAACAGCTCAACAGCTCAAAAAACATATTTTAGGGTGCAGTTACACTTTAAGTGCTAAAAACTTCTTAGGAGCGTTCTTAGAACATTCTTAGAGCGCTCCTAAGAAGTTCTTAGCACTTAAGAGCTTCTTAACGAATCTGGGAAACGTGGCCCGGGCTATTTCAGACTATACAGAGAGTACATTTTCATCTGTGGTATCCAGTGCTGGAGCTGCTCTGTGGAAGTGAGATCCTGTCGGGCTGCAGCAGGCAGCAGACCCTGCGCAAGACAGCGCGCCTCAGCAGGATGTAGACCCACGGGTCCAGGATCTGGTTCCAGGACGCCAGCCGGAGACACAGCAGAAGCTGCTGCTCGTGCTTTCGCACCGGATATGTCGGAAGGGAGCCGACGAGAAACTTCCCAACCGACAAAGAGATGCAGATCTGATGAAGCAGAGGACAAAGGCAGGGTAAATTCCTGTTTTTTTCTTTTGTTTGTCAGAACAATATACTCTTGCACACTTGCGTTGGTATGCTAGAGGCATGCTATGCTATGCTGATTGGTATGCTATGCTGATTGGTATGCTAAAGGCCTGCTATGCTGATTGGTATGCTAAAGGCCTGCTATGCTGATTGGTATGCTAAAGGCCTGCTATGCTGATTGGTATGCTATGCTGATTTCCTGGCATCATTGTTATATCATTATCTGTGAAGGACTGTACTCACCAGAAACGGACACCAGCAAACGCATGACACCACATTAATCACGGCCAGCTGTGTCATCATCTCCACGTCCAGCGAGCGCATGCCCGCAGATGATGCGTTGGCGGGGCCCCGGTGCTTGGCGCCGGCGGCGATGGCGACGGCGACGGACTGCCCGGCTGTCCGCCGAGACGTCCGCCTGGCCAGCAGCAGCGCCGCTCCGCTCGCCGTGTTGCAGAGCACCGACAGGAGGAGGGCGCCGAGCCCGAGGCCGGCGAAGACCAGCGCCAGGGCGGCGTGCGCCGGGGAGAGCTGCCCGTGGACGGGCAGGAAGCACCAGGTGCCCGGGTACTGCCGCGCGTAGCCGCCGACGCCCAGCAGGGGCAGCGCCGCCAGGCCGAGGGCCAGCGCCATGAGCACGAGCGCCGCCAGCCGCGCGTGCGCCACCGTGGCCAGCGCCACGTGCAGGAGCGGGCGCGTGATGCCCCCGCAGCGCTCCGCCGCCATGGCGCTGCCCAGCAGCAGCGGGCACAGGCCGAAGAACACCATGCAGGCGCCGAACATCCCGCAGAAGGTCCGCGTGCCCCCTCCCGGCGCCCTTCCTCCGGGCCCGTGCCGCTGCTCCAGGTGCAGGTAGAGGGCGAACGCGCCCGTGATCAGCTGGCCCGCCAGGTCGGTCAGCAACAGGGCGCGGGCCAGCAGCACGAAGGGGGCCTTGGCCCGGCGGCGGAAGCGCGCGCTGGAGCCGGCCAGCACGGCCAGGCCGACGAGGTTGGACGCGACGCCGAGGCTCATGCTGAGGCAGGACATGGCGTAGGCCGGCGGGGGGTGGAGGTGGCCCGCCGGAGAGGAGGTGGCGTTCAGCGAGCGGTTCCGCGCCACCGAGAGGGACACCGGGTGCTCCAGAGAGGAGAAGATGTCCAGGGGAGAGGTGGAGCAGTCGTTCAAAGCCATCGCCTGCTAGAGGTTAGAGAAGCAAAGATATGATGAGTGTTTATTAGAGAGAAAAAAAGGTGCTGGGGGTCGCTGTGGCGCAACAGGCTACAGCGCTCGTGCCATGTACGGGTCCGAGTGCCCACGGGGACCCAGGTTCAAATCCAGCCTGCGGTCATGTCCTGATCCCACCCCATCTCTCTCTCCCACTCACTTCCTGTCTCTCTGCTGTGTAGAACCAAAACTATATGGCACCACTAAACGGTTCTTCAGACCATTTTGAAGTGTTCATTAGAGGAACCCTTAAGGGTTCTTAAAAGCCTGCATGGTTCTATACAGCACCCAATAACTCTTTCTTGAAGAGTGTGGCCCCTGCTGATGAGACGAGAAGAGGAAATGTTTCACGAGAAGCTGTGTGGGTGAGGGGGCTAGACCATGTTATAGCACAGGGCACCTCTGGCATACATTCAGAAGTAAGAAACTAACCGTCTTAGTTTCCATGGTGAAATGAACGAAAATCATGTACATATATTCATAGACACGTACGTACATACAGGTAAGAAGCCACAGATACAGGCACAGACACACACACACACACACCCTGTCTGAACCCTGTAGCTTTATATATTATGTATTCATTACGTGGCTTGTTGACCGATCAGGCCAGAGACCCCAGTGCTTGTCTCTCTTAACAGCTGCATCCCGTCCCCTACTTCACCCACATACACACTTTCTCCACCCGACCCTACACCCCTAAACCCACTTCATCAACATTTCACACCCACACAATGGAAGTTGAGTGAAAGGTCACCACCTCAATCATGACACTCGCATTGTGCACTTGGTCTACCCAGTTGTTAAGTCCAACGTCACGGGCCCAACAGCTTTTTCCATCTAAAAACACTTACAAGCGCAGTTAGCCTGTTTCCATAACCTACAAACCATGTCACCATTACCTTCGTTTTAATGAGAGTAATTAGTGAGTAATTAGCGTAGGTGTGCAGCCAAATTACATACAAGGTAACATCCAGGCTTCTGCGGAAAATTGGATTTTGTTAAGTTGAGGGAGCAAGTGTGTAGTTGAATGACAATTGTTCTTATCGGCTTCTCTGAATAGCTGAATTTAATGTCAGTGGGGAAAACCAAGCGGCTCTGGAAGCAGTTGCGCCCGGAGAAAGTATTAATGGCACAATATTACACTTTTTTATTGCTTATTCTATGGCAGCCCCAATTCATAGCTTTGCTCTGACTCTGACTGACTTCTCAGTTTTCAGCTTATATATTTTCAATATTTTAAAAGGTTTGTAGACAGTCACAGATGGAAAGAGGACACCAGAGGACCCCTTGCTGAATTTGGGTAGTGCATCAAGACCACCTAATTACAGTACATGACTGCAAGCCAAGGGGAGAACAGGTCATTTGCAAGCCTTCTGTCTCAGACAAAGTGAGAAGGATGATTACTCATCGTTCTTGTCCTGTAAATAAACACATAATTATGACCACCACGCTAACGAAGCAGCACATTTTTTTTCTTCCAGATGTAGTTTTTTCAATGATTCCCGAGACACTAAAAGACCAGGCAGGCTGCGCCAAACTTGGTGGGCATGTAGCCCTACAGGGATGACATGGAACAATTTTTTTGTTTTTTGTTTTGATCTGTCGCCCCTCCTCCCCCTGCAAGGTGGTTTAGGCCATACACAGTTATCTGTGAATGTCTCCAGAACCGTAGGGCCAAGGATGACCAACTTTTTTTTCTTATGTTGGTCTCAAGGGGCCATGTCAACTCATCCCAAATCCACTCATTTGAGGTACAGTGCCAGTGAAATTGAAAAAGCAAAAACGATGCTTTGTAATCGCAGGTAGGCTACTGTATCTTTGGCTGACATGAAATTTGAAGTGTAGGATCATTGTGACACCCTCTGAATGTATGCTGATTTTTCTGGAATTCCATACAGTAAATGAATGTATGTGTACATTTAGTGACTGTACACAAATTGGCCTGCAGGTAGTGGTGTTGAGCGAAGGGTTGCTGCACAGACACACACACACACACACACGCACGCACGCACGCACGCACGCACGCACGCACGCACGCACGCACGCACGCACGCACGCACGCACACACACACACACACACACACACACACACATAAATGCATAGACACACAGAGAAGGACATATGCTCAAAAACAAACAAACTATGCACATTCTCATTTACATACACAAAAGTAGGGGATAGAGAAGGAGACAAATTGACAGGATGGGGGCAGCAATCATATTTTGTACCCCTCTGTGGTACATCTAGTTGAACCAATCTAATTCTGGCTCCATGTATCTCTTTGATAGGCTCCACATAACAATAGCCAGCCATTAATGTGTCTGATATCAGACTAGGCACATGTGCCAGCAGATTTAAGACAAACAATAAGAGGCCATTTTTGTTTTTCTTGCCAACACAAATGTGACTATTTCTGTCCCACACACACCCTAGCTAAAAAAAAAACGATGGCGAGGTAGGGAATTCACACATACCACCATCTGCGAACAGACAAACAGGCAACAGAGAAATGAGACAAACAAAACAAAACAAAACAAAACAAAACAAAAAAAGCTAATCTGTCATCCTTCATGAATTCAGTGATGATAGTAAAAAGGACAGATTGCCAGGTAAAGCCGTTGGTTTACTCACCTACAGTATGGGTCTGAACTCACTCAGCCTCCTGTGCCAGTGTTGCCGCCCTCACCACTCTGTGATGCTCCTGACTGCAGCCGGAATCCTCCTCTCCCCATCATCAGCACCATCCCCACCCTCATCCCAGCCTCTCTTGGTCTTGGTCCCTCTCTCTCTCTCTCTCTCTCTCTCTCTCTCTCTCTCTCTCTCTCTAGTCATCTGTTTTGGTCTCGGTCTTCCTCCTTCATTCTCTTCTTATCTGTCTCTAACCATTCATTTGTCTCCTCTCTGTCTCTCTCTCTCTGTTTTGGTCTCTGTCTTTCTCCTTCATTCTCCTCTTGTCTGCATCTTTAAACATTATTTTTTCACCTCTCTGGTTCTCTCTCTCTGACTCCCTCTTGTCTGCCTGTTTCGTTATCTGTTCAGTTTTCTCCTCTCTCTCTCTCTCTCTCTCTCTCTCTCTCTCTCTCTCTTTCTCTCTCTTTATTTTGTTCTCTGTCTGTCTTTCTCCCTCTTTGTCTTCTTGTCTGTCTGCCTCTTTTTCTTTCCACTCTCGCTCTCTGTCTCTCTCTGTTGCCCCAATAACTGTGTTGTTAATGTCCTGTTTGTTAAATGCAACACTTAGATTATTTTCGACATGGGCTGTGAACACAATTAGTTGGATGTACGTGGCAGTCTGCTCCATTTGGTGTTTGAAACCCCTTCATCTAGGAAATTGCAACTATATATTTTATCAGCTTCAGTATGAAAAATAATGGGAAATTGTAGGTATAGAGTGATTGACTAATTCAAAGGTGTCCGTAATATGGAAATAAAACTAAACTACTGACTTGCTTGTAGCCTTATAGTGTACTGTGTCTTCTGATACTCATGGAAATTGTAAAATGTTAATCATAACAGAGACTGCCTGTGGAATAGACAACAATGGCATTTGTATATAACAAAACCAAAGGAATACATAACTTAGGGGCCGTTCACACCAAGAACAATAACTATAAGGATAACTATAAACAAATATTATTCTCGTTAAAATGAATGATGACATGCACACAAACTACGAAGAACGAGCTAACAGCTAATCAAAATCCATCCATTTTTTAGCCATCACATTCATTACAGTTTTTCACAGTTGCTCAAACACTAAACCCCATTCTCTGAATCAAATTCTCAAATGCCTGAACACATTTATTGAATTGCTCCCTTTTTTGGCAAAACCATAGACTACTTTCACCCATTTCACCCATTTTACCAAACTCATTAACCCTTTTTGCAAAACTGTGAACACATCGTGCATTCTGATGCACTTCTTAATTATATTGATAACCAAACAATGCAGAAGTTGAACACAATTAGTGCACAGTTGTCTCCATTTGAACACTACCACTCAAAATTCATAACACTTCTGTCTAATGATGTGACAACCAATATAAGTCAGTTCAGAGTTGACAGAGACGCAGGGGACAACAAGTGTGTGTTACAGTAGAAGTGGGGTACAAGGAAGAGGAGGGTGCAGGAAGAGGATGAAGAGAAAGACAGAGTCCCAAGAGTTGCAATACTGTAAATGATGATATTTGGGCAACAATCATTGACCATGTTCTGGTTCATGGAATGCCAATGAGAGAAGCAGGACTTCATGGTCCAACCCAACATCAGTGGTTTCTCTGTGGCGTCAATAATCCAAAGATTCAGACTACAGAAGAGAAATAGCGTAAATGTCCATTATCATACAGTACAGTAATCACTGAACATCCACTGTTACACACTTACTACCCTTTGAGCTCAACTCTGAGAGAGTGAAAGAGCTGAGTTATCAGGATGTCCAAGTAAGTCTAAATTTAGGCACAATACAATATTACAGTATTGCATACTTACAGTACTATCAGAGTCTGTGGCATCACAGTACAAATCATATTCAGTACAGTATCAGTCTGTCTTTCTGTTCACTTACAAAACTATTGATTTATATATTCATATAGGCTAGAGGATATGAGTAGAGAGTGATATAAGTCCTTATTCTTTATTTTCATTGTGATATTTTATTTTTCAAATTAGAATGAATACAATTCCTCCAGGAGCCATAAACCCTGCCCTGAAAACTGTGTCTTCCATTGTTTGGTGTATTGTCTTATCACTGCTCTGCAGGAGTGTAATTTTGCCTGATGTGTTCAATGATTTGAGACCATTAGTTAGTTTTGAGCAAAGTTAAAAGTGTTTTGAGGTGATTGTTCAGTTTTGCAACAAGATTGAAGGGTTTCGAGAATGTAGTTTGAGAAATGAGTTTTGTGTTCACAGTTTTGAGAAAAAGGTAAAGAGTTCTGAAAAAGGTGTTCTAGCAATTGTGAAAAACTGTAACACAAGGAGAGACTTTGCTTATCGTTGGTCAGTGTGGACGCTTTTATCATTATAGTTGTAGATGTAGTTATCGTTATAGTTATCATTCTAAGGACTGCAATGAAGTTTCATGAATCCAATATTGTGAGGCTGTTAGTGTTCAGCAACAGGTTTGTGAAGTGACTCAAATGGTAGAATACATTATGCAATACATAGAAAGTGTTCCATGCTCGATTGGAGTTAAATCTAGTGTCTGTCCCATCTTTTGGTCAGACACACACGCACGCAGGCGCGCGCGCACACACACACACACACACACACACACACACACACACACACACACACACACACACACACACACACACACACACATACACACACACACACACACACACCCAAACACACACACACACACACACACACACACACACACACACACACAGCCTAGGGCTTCAAAACAGTCAGGGCTGGCCTTGGGCCATAATCATTGTAATTATGTTCCCCAAACTGATGACAACATTAGCCATGAAAGGTCACTATTTAACAAGTCTCGTCTTTTGCGCCTGAGTTGCACTGTCATTAAAATGTCTTGATTCCTGTATGCACTAGGAACCAGCTTTCTGATAGCACCCATCCGAAAACTGAGCTAAATGACATCTGCAGTCTCCTCACTCCTGCAGTGCACAACACTTGCACACTTGCACAATACACAAATCTTAGGACAGCAGAAACGGTCTGAGTGACTTCAAACAGCTCAAGTGTACATCTAGGCGCAGGTTTTAAAAATGCTTCAAAGTGTGTGTGTGTGTGTGTGTGTGTGTGTGTGTGTGTGTGTGTGTGTGTGTGTGTGTGTGTGTGTGTGTGTGTGTGTGTGTGAGTGAGAGAGAGAGAGAGAGAGATAGAGAAAGAAAGAGACAATCTGGTTTGCTCAGCAGCTGTAACACATACAATACATGGGTTACTTTTTTCTTTTTCAGCCATGTAAAATTACCCAATAGTAATATAATATAATATAATATAATATAATATAATATAATATAATATAATAATACACTATTAATGACTTAACATGTGTAGAAATGTCAGAATATAAGAAAATGGAAAGAGCACTTGACTGTTTCTCAGTCTCTTTCTCTCTCTCCTTTCTGTTTTGTGTTTCTCATTCTCCCCCTTCTCTCAATGAGCCAGCAGGTCCTGATAGAGACAATAAAACAAATAGGTTGTGAAGGGAGGTCGATGGGCAGTCTCCTCTCTCCCTCCCTCCCTCCCTCCCTCCCTCTCTCTCTCTCTCATGATGTCCCTCTTTCTTTCGCCTTTTTTGCCATTCTTTCTCCCTCTCAGGTGGACACTTGGCATGCAGTACAGTGTGGACTGGCGAGTGGCTGATGATGGTTAGAAATGAATTGGAAATGCCAACTAGCACTGATGAATCCCTGCAGGAGATGGGGAGAAGGACTCTTAAATCCTCACACCGGATCTGGTGTTCTGTCTGCACTGTTCTCTGTGCCCCGCCGGAGGTCCACATGGTCCACATCAGAGCCCCCCCCCCCATGTGTGTTCATAGCCTTCTCCATTACTCTGTTCATTTAAGACACCCATTAATTTCGCCTGCTGGTAGAATTTGCAAGTTTATATGATAATGCCACAATACTAGGTCTATCACTTAGACATTTGTACTCAATAGTGTCGCATTTGAAAATCACACTTTCAACGTTTTCAATGACATAAATCCAGCTCTGCTTCATATAAATAGATGAATAGGCCCTAATGTGATCCTACCATGCTGGTATTGCTGCTCAAAGTGTTCAGAGGGGGAGAGTATACCTCATATCTTTCAAGGAAAACCTCAGGATTATTGCAGTTAGTTTGCAATACCATGAGCCCTGCTGCAATGATAAAAAAAAAATATATATATAAAGCACTGTGTATCTACTAGATATATGTTTTACATAACTTTTATCATTCTTTGCAGACTGAGGGGTTAACAGTCCAAGCCATACCATTATATACTGTAGGTATGTCATATGTATGTCACTTTTGAGTATGTGCAATGACTTGTCTGCGTGTTTGTTTGCTGGGTGAACTGGACAGTGGATCGTTGTTGTTGTTGTTGTTGTTGTTCTCCCCTCCCCTTATCACCGCCTGAGTTTGGCATCTCTGCATTCCTCGCTGAACAGCCATGGATACGACTGAAGATGAAACTACTGGGCCTTCATCACCTCATGGTGAGGCATTGTTAAAGGTAACAGCACTTTATGATGCATAAGAATATGTTTCCCTACATTGATGTGACCAATACATTAAAATGAAATAGCCCATATTGAGTGACTCAATATACTGTAAACAAAATGATTGATTATATAAGGATCCATTTCACACGCACACACACACAAACACTTTGTAGCCGTTTTTAAGTGTGTTGAAGTTTCCACTGTCCTAAGATTTGTGTATTGTGCAAGTGTGCAAGTGTTGTGCACTGCAGGAGTGAGGAGACTGCAGATGTCATTTAGCTCAGTTTTCGGATTTGTGCTATCTTAGTGCATTCCCATACATTTATTTTGAGGATTTTTTGGCTGTTTTTCCACTCAATTCAATTGAATTTCCAGTTTGGAAAGTCATAAAAGTAAATGATTAAGAATATAAAAACATGTACAGTGTATAGACTGTAAAGAACTTTGGCACAATGTAGGACATGCGTGTGTGTGTGTGTGTGTGTGTGTGTGTGTGTGTGTGTCTCCAAACTTAACTGGGCGTGTACATTCATAACAGGAAAAAAAAACATTTCCGCAGTTCCTTAGGAAGTCCTTTTCCTTTCACTGGCACCAGAGAGCTGCTGCTGCCTTCTTCTAGCCATTCTGTACACATGTCTCTGCAGAGTTAACTACATTTGATATTATTTTACAAAAAGTCAAGTTGTGATCTACTGCCACTGAGTTCCGTTCCCAAGTATGAGATATAGATGGCAGCATCTGATTTGGGGTGAGTCTTTTGAACAGACAGTAGCCCACAAGTTACTGTTGAAATGGAGTGAGTGAAACGTAGACTACAGTACAATGTGTGGAACAGGATGTAACGTTAACAGTCCTATAACTTACCAAGTAATGCTAGTTTTATGCTTATTGTATGTTCATGTTAATATGTATCTTTATTTAAACGTAGAAGGAAGTGTCATGTTTGTGATCAATTTCACAGTAGTGTTGTAAAGGTTAAGCATTTAGGGGGGAATTCTCCCATGCGCGTAAGGGTGCGTAAGGGCGCGTAACTACGCACATTTCACTCTAAGCGAATTCTGTCCTCCACTTAAATCTGTAATTTACATGTATGCGTGATAGAGAGAGTTATGTGTTTTGGGTTTTTAATTGTGTTTCTGTAGATGTTCAGTGTGGATATTGTGTGTTTGAGGGGGATGTGCTGTGTAATGCCGTATTGAATTATAAATACAATATAAGGTTGTTGTTTTTTTTTAAGAAAGAAAACAAGCATTTCATTAATATAATTTATATCCAACCTTCCTATTACAGTATTATTGGAACATTAATTTAAAGCAAAAAACACAGAACGACAGGTTTCAGGCTTTGAGATTACAATCTCAGGGACTGATGAACTGCCCTTCTCACAAGACCATAAGCATTCTGCATTCAAGACCAAGGTGGCGCCCTTAAATGGTGCTTTTCCCCAGATTTTTTCAGAGAGGGTCACCTGCCAAATTTAGCTGAAATTGGGTTCACACGGAATGGCCCAAAAGATCTTAACCCAAAACTATCACCTCTCTCTCCTGCACCCAAAATTCCTTTCTGCCAACCTTGAACCAGGCCTCTGATAAGCATGCAGACCTTTGAGAAACATACAAAACCAGAGCAACCATGGACATGATAAAATGGGTGCTGTTGAAATTACTCTTAGTCAATCACTGGCGTCAAACTCCGCGAAATCTCAGCTAACTGGATGTCATGAGCATGAAGAAAAAGCACCTATCAAAGCTGCTGGGAGGCTATCAGAAAGGAAGGGTCATGTACCAGTGCCCCTCCCCACCTCTGTTAACTCCTTGTCACCACAAAGCCACAACAACATGGATTACACCACTGGAATACTTGCTGAAAGTGACCCCTTGCCACCACAAAGCCACAACAATATGGAATACACTACTGGAATACCTGCCGAAAGTGAAGCAACAACCCCGCCAGGACCTCAGTAGGCATATGGAGACTCTGGACCAGTATTCAACCCCAACTTTGATTTCCCATCACAACCCACACCCAATAACCATCCTACCCTATAAATTCCCCAGGCCACCAAACCCACCTACGGTAATCTCCCACCACCATCCCCACCTCATCATCTCACCAGTCACCACCCAATCAAACTCCCCAGGATCCCCTACATATCCATCACCATCCCCACCCAATCATGTTCCCGGCAAATATGAAGAGACTGCTACCAGTAGCCAGGCAGCTATTTAGCAGCCCAAGACCTTTAGCATCTAAGTGCACTGCACCTTCATGCCCTCCCCCGCATGCAAAAGGATCTCCTAAACAGCAAAACTAGCGCGCCTAAATGTTAGATCTCTTTCAAATCATTCTTAATTAATCATCTTATTGGCACACACAACCTTGATTTTTTACTTTTAACTGAGCCATGGTTAGATGTTAACTTAGACAAGTTCTGCCTGATGTACAGTGACATCAATGTGAGATGCAGTCTGGTGAGCCAAAAATGTATACAGTATGTTGTACACAAATCATCAACCAACAACATTAAGTAATCTGAGAAATCACTCTCTCGGTCTGACGTCTCTTGAATAGGACATTCCATGACCACATTTGTTTGTTGCGTAGTTAAATCTTTTGAGCCTGTCATTGGATGCACAGTACTTTTCACAGACCTCTGATGTGTTAGAAAAAACTCCAAGTCACTAGTAGCAACAGACCAAACCTTTTGAGCCACTTTGCACCACTAGTTAGCACATAACTTTTGTCATTCTTTGCATACTGAGGGTTAACAGTCCACTATAAAGGTATGTCATGGGTCCACTGGTGTCAAAGGGGTAGTTCGGAGTTTTGGACCTCATTTACAGCCAGTGTGACATCAGTGGAGACCGTTTTCAGCGCATTTCATCCAGTCCTTCTAGTCCTTCTAAAAACAGTCTCACCCACTCCACATTCATGATTCATGATCCTGAAGCATTACAGGCTACAGCCCAGTGCAGATTGTTAAATTAAATGATGCAAAACTGTGCTTTTAGATCGCAGCAGGGAAAAATCCACTAAATGTCAAATTGATGTCTATCTCATCTGAATCAGTTGATTTTTGTTTTGTTTGCTCTCTCTCGCTGTAGCTGGGTTGCAGTTCACACTGCAGGCTAATAGGCTAAAAGTTCCTGATGACAATTTATTTTCTTCTGCTCTTGTGAAATGAGCTTACTGATAAAGTATTTCTTAGCTGTTGGGGTGAGGTCTGTTTTGCTATTGATATTGGATTACAGTAAAATAACATCTCAAAACATCAAGCTTTTTGCAATATGTGTCTTGATCTGTCTGCCAGAATTGCTGTTGGTCCTGCTTTTCCTTGTGGTTAAATCTGAAGTCTTTGCAACTGACTGTCCTGACGGTCATATGACCCTCAATCCAAAAGGCCCCTGTATGGGTAAGATATCCTATATACCAATGTATATTCACTTACATGTATGATTGGCTCTATAACATTCCTGCCATTCACTCGAGGTTTGTTTTTGCTTTACTCTCACTTTCTTCTTACTGTGATGGTGATTCTCTGCCCCCTGTGTTTGGTCACAGATATAGATGAGTGTGATGAAGAAGAGGGACCTGAAGCCCTATGTGGTGACCATGCAGAGTGCTTCAACACCAAGGGCAGCTACTACTGTCAGTGTGAACCCGGATTCAAGTCCACTCAGAGAAATGTCAACTTCACTGCTGATCATCCAGAGCTATGCCTAGGTAGGAAGCTACTTTATAACACAAACCCATGGTTTGTCATGTGTTCCATTTCACACAGCCAAGTCTCCATCAGTCACACTAATGGGTCTGAAGGATAATATATTATCATTATATAATAACGTCAATTATACATAAAATCAATAATTGTATATTTTTAAAATGTAAATGTACAAAATAGCAAATTAAAGTGTTTAATCATCTAGCTTTTCCCCTTCATTTCCACTTGTGCTGTCTACCACTGTACTGTAGCATAAAGGGTCCACGTTCATGTTGACTGGGGGCTGACCTGACTTGACCATTGTCCCTCTGCAGATATCAATGAATGTGCAGTGGGACACATAAACTGTGGTCCCCATGCCAAATGCCATAACAATATGGGAGGGTATGCTTGCATATGTACGGATGGATTTAAGACAAGCAGCGGAAAAGAGACATTTCAGCTTGGCCAGGGAGTGACATGTGAAGGTGAGAAAGATATGTAATGCATTATTTGTGATATATTTATATTATTTATTGCATTTATATTTTACGAGTTTTTCTTTTGGTTTGGAAAACAAGAGTAGAGAGCATTTCTATTGGCTTACCATAACCTTTGCTTTGTTCCTGTGTCTATTTATGCATTACCATTAGAGGTAACATTTAGCATGTTAATGTTACCTCTTCTGGACATCTGTGGAAACGTCTTCACCTCCGCCCCCCCCCCCCCCCACCCCCACCCCCCCTGCAGATATTGATGAGTGCACAGAGGAAGACTGTGGTCCGAATGCCACATGTCAAAACAATGAGGGGAGTTATGCGTGCATCTGCAAAGATGGGTTTGCGACAAGCCATGGAAATGACGCATTTTTGGCTGACAAGGGAGTGACATGTCAAGGTGAAATAACTAAATGTGATTAACACATGACTTTAGTAACTACCAGGAGGAGGTAAAAGTAAATATTGATTTCTAATGTGTGCACTTACAGAAAATAATGACTGATACTAGTTTTTCATCAAACTTCACAGATATGGATGAGTGTGTCCTGAACGCCACCATTTGTGGGGGGAACGCAAAATGCCACAACATCCCTGGGAACTTTTATTGTAGCTGTAACCCTGGATTCAGTCTGAACAACAAAACTGGCATTTGTGAAAGTGAGATTAAAAATGCTGCACACTTTGAAACTCAAAGTCTACTGTAAGCTTGTGAAAAATACTGTCCTAGTCCTACTCATTCTACCACTTCATATCTTTTCCAGACATATGCTCTATGGACCGCTCCATCTGTGGAGGAGGTGCATGTCAACAGGGTCCTGGTGGTTATGAATGTCTTTGTGACAAAGGATATACCAATTATGGCCTCAATCAGGAAGCATGCACAGGTGAAAAACAACAATAATACACTCTTCCTTTCCTTCCCTCTTCTTCCGTTCCTTCCGTTTCCTCTCAGCTGTCTGGCACTTGAGTCCTGTCATGATGAGATCGTTTCGAGTATTTGACTTTAACATGGTTCCTGCTCCAAGGGCTATTTCCCTGTGTTGTAACTTAGTTGTGAGAGTCTGTGGATGATGTTGTTGTAAATGTAAATATGAATGTCATATCGACCACATCTCTAGGGGTGCTATGCTATTTGCAATTATAACTAACAGACACATGCTGCAGCAATCTGACATTAACTTTATCAATCAGCATTAAATCACAATAATTTAAATAATTTTTGTACGTTTTCCTGTTAGCATTCAACTGTGACTGGCCCCAGAACGATGTCAATTATGGGCAGGTATGACTGAGTACAATATCTGTTGTTTGAAAATACAAATGGTTTGATCCCTACTGTATGTAGCCTATGTTGCTTATTGCTCATGATGTTCCTGATCATTTCAGACTCTGCCTGAACTGAAGGATTCTCATTCCCTGCTGAACCGGCTGTGTATGAAACTGGCAGGAAATGACACAGCTGGGGCTTCACCTCCAGATGGAGCACTGGATGGGCCTTTGGATGGAAAGACACTGTTAATGGTGATGTCTTATGGTCGCTCTTGACTGTGTTTTTATGACAGAACGCTGTAATGGTGTCATGTCTTACAAGGAGAGATTTCGTTGGACTCCCTTTATGTCTGACTGGTTTAACCCTCCTGTTCCCTCATATTTTCCTCTCTTTCTTCTTTGTTCTCTCTCTCCTCTTCACTCACTCTGACTATTTTTCTTTCCAACCTTCAGAAGTTTCTGTCACCAATAGACGGCCTGCTGTCAAAAGGACCCCTCGGTGGCGATCAAGTGGCCGTGGTGTTGCATTTAATTGAGAGAGCACTGAGAGTCCTCGGCCCTCTGCTAAACCAAGGGTCAACTACCCCAACGCATATGGCCAGGAGACAACAGGATGGAAGGGAGCTGTTACCGGTAAAGCCTTATGGTAGCTTTCGAATAGCCATACCATAATCTCCTGTGTATTTGTCGAATTTTATATAAGCCACAGGGCAGTGTTTTCTGCAAGTTAAAAGAAACAAAACTGCATTTATATCATATTAAATGTCCATGTGTAAATAACCTCATACAGTAGCTGAAGAAATTTATCAAAATCAATGTGTAAGCCGTGGTCAATAGTTGGGAAATGACTGTAGCTGCACAGTGTCATATACTGCGCTAGACAGGAGTACTGTATGTGTAGTGAGTTACCACTCCTTCTCCATCACCTTACCACCTGTCTCTCAGTGCTTCTCTCGCTCTGTTTTTCTCTGCCTTTCTCAACTCACTCTTAACTAAGGTGACCAGATGTCCGATACCAAAACCGGGGAAATAATCCCAAAAATGGGGAAAAGTTTGACTATCAATCTAATTAAAATACATACAAGCTTTATCTTAAAAAAACGGGGACATAGGCAGTTTTTCTGTATTTTCCCGGGGACAGGCAACCAAAAATGGGGACTGTCCCCTGAAACCGGGGACGTCTGGTCACCCTACTCTTAAAAAATGTTGTGTGTCCTTCTTACAGAAATTCCTGTCAATAATAGATGGTCTGTTGTCCAAAGGACCCCTTAGTGACAGCAAGCAAGTCACCATATTGTTGTCCTCTGTTGAGAGTGCACTGAAACTAGTTGGACCACTTTTTAACGACCGCCAAACCAACTTTTCTACCAGATGTGTTGGTAAGCCCCATTTCTATCACACACTAGTCTTCTAACACATTTTACAACAGGAAGTTCTAAATACTGTGTGGTTAACCTATCATTTCTATCTTTACTATTGCTGCTTATGTGCCGAATGACTAACCTACACATTGCTAATTTAGTTGAACCCTCGAGCATTTCAATAGAACTGTTACAGATGTTTCTCACACACTTTGCCAAGTATCTTCTACAATGGGCCCTGGATAACACGGCTAGCTGACAATGTGCTAAGAAACTTACTAGTGATCAGTTATTTTAGCAGACCTCAAGCACAAAACCTATTCAATTTCTCTCTGAGCAGTTGCTGATATCTGTGACACCTGTGGTTGTAGGCCTACTTGTTGCATTTTGAAATTATGACCCTACGTCACAGGAACTGAACCTTTTGTGCTTTTAGTGCCTATAGAGGAGCCAGGCAAGAAAACTAGGGTAAGCTGTGTTTGTAAGCCTTGTGTCAGAACATAGGGCTCTGTGTGTGCTTTCAGAGGTGGAACTGCGGGTGGAGAGGGGAGCTGTGGCACCCAGCGGGCCTGTCCGCTTGTTTTCCGGGAACGCCCAACTGGACACACACTGGGAGACAGCGACAGGAGCTGAATTCCCTGGTACACACACATGCTGATGTGCAGGACTGCGTACCTTCTATGCAGGAGTGACCTTTCCCACACAGGAAATGGTCATAGACAACCAAGATAAATATTTATTCCCTTCCATCTGTGTGTGTGTCTCTTTTGCTGAACAGGAGTCACAACTGTTGCCTTGCTGACCTATAAGAACTTGGAGAAGTCGACTAATAACTCTTTTGCTGTGACTCCTGATGACGCGAACACAAAGTTCCAGATGAACTCAAAAGTCGTCACGGCAACAGTTAGCAATTCCAACACAACACAGCTGACGAAGAATATCACCCTCTCTTTCTCCCATCTCAGCGTATGTAGGACACCTACCCATTCATTTTATGCAAATGCAAATACCATATAAGTGAAAAATGCAGATGATAAATACAATACTGTATATTCAATGCTGATATATAATGTTTTGTCGTAACATTTAAGAATAATCGCTCCTTCAGACACTTAGGTTTGAATATTTTTCACTACACAGTATCCTATAATATATAAGCACAATATATATTAATATACTGTACAATATATGCAACTGAATCAGCTCTTTTTTTATTGCAGGCAAAGCAAGAACAACACAAATGTGTTTACTGGGACCACGGACGCAACGCGTGGTCTGATCGCGGGTGTGCGGTGGTGACGACCAACGCGAGCCACACAGTGTGCTCCTGCAACCACCTCAGCAGCTTCGCCGTGCTCATGGCTCTCTACGAGGTCGAGGTATACGACAATTCACTATGACGTCAAACGTTCTTCCAGGTGGCAAAAGAGAAGCGTTCTCAATATTAAACAACCCATCCATATCGTTTAACCAGGCCCTGCAAGTGAGAAAACAGAGTAAATGGCTTGAGTGAATGAAATCACGTATACACCTCAGAGTTCACTTGGTCCTTCCTTTTTTACAACCCCAAAACAGGATGCATTCACATTCAAAAAAAAAAATGTGAAAATGTTCGCAGCATGAATGTCACCACCAGTGCTACAAGAGCTAACATTAATCAGATATTCAAGCAGACATTTCACTAAGCCCTCCATATGTGATATGCAATTAAGTTATGTTTGGACCTTATGAATGAATGCTCTCTCTCTCTCCTTCTCTCTCTCTCTCCTTCTCTTTCTCTCTCTCCTTCTCTCTGCCTCCTTGTGTGGTGTGTGTCTGTGTGTGTGTGTGTGTGTGTGTGTGTGTGTGTGTGTGTGTGTGACAGGACACTTTTGAGCTGCTCCTGATGACCTGGGTGGGGCTGTCTCTGTCCTTGGTGTGCCTCCTGGCCTGCGTCCTCACCTTCGCCTTCTGCCGCTCCATCCAGAGCACGCGCAACACCATCCACCTGCACCTCAGCCTCAGCCTCTTCGTCGCCAGCCTCATCTTCCTCGTGGGCATCTCCCGCACCGAAAACCAGGTGAGTGAACCCTCAGTGAAGTAGAGAGAGAGAGAGAGAGAGAGAGAGAGAGAGAGAGACTGTAGCTAGTAAAGGTGAGCTTGAGTATGGTGAACCTGCAATGGAGAGAGGGGAGAGAGAGAGAGAGAGAGATAGGGAAAGAGAGAGGGGAGATTATTTATGGTTCCTGACCATTTATTGCCATTGTCTTGATAGCAGCAATAGGCAACGCAAACATGCTCACATACACAAGCACACATACACACACACACGAACAATCACACAGATACTAGCACACACACCCACCCACACACATACGAATATGAACTCTCACACACATATGGTGCACAGTGGCCCCTCCCCTCTCTGAATGTGCGGTGTGTGTGTGTGTGTGTGTGTGTGTGTGTGTGAGACAGACGGGCTGTGCCGTGGTGGCGGGGCTGCTGCACTTCTTCTACCTGTCCGTCTTCTGCTGGATGTGCCTGGAGGGCGTGCAGCTGTTCCGCATGGTGGTGCTGGTCTTCCACACCACGCTGCGGACCCGCTACTTGATGGCGGCCGGCTACGGAGTGCCCGCGCTCATAGTGGCCATCTCGGCGATGGTCTACGCCAAAGGATACGGTTCCAAGCGCCTGTGAGTCGCCCCGCAGCAGCTTCTGGAAAGCTCATGAGATGATTTGATCTTTCTGCTGCTTTCTGTTACTGAGGTAGTGACTTGATTTGGTCCCTCTACCTCTCTCTCTCTCTGTGTGTGTGTGTGTGTGTGTGTGTGTGTGTACCCTCAGGTGCTGGTTTGATGTGACAAAAGACAACTTCATCTGGAGTTTCCTTGGCCCTGTCTGTGTCATCATTACTGTGAGTAGAGTAAAGTTTCGTCACTGACGAAGTCCAGTCTCAATAGTACATATACTGTATAAAAGTACATATGGTTTCAAAGTTCATAATCCAGCAAAAATTGGAATCTTAACGTCACTTTATAGTCTGCATCGCAATGTTATCGCTCCTGCTCCACCTCTTCCTCCTCCTCCTCCTCCTCTCCTCCTCCTCTTCCTCCTCCTATCCTCCTCTGCCTTTCTCCTCCAGGCCAACGTCTTCTTCTTCCTGTTGACAGTCTACAAGCTGGCTGAGAAGTTCGCCAGTCTCAATCCTGATTTTAACACATTGCGTAAAATCAAGTAAGTTCCTGTCCAGAATCGACTCAAGAACAGCTCAGGTTTTGATCGGGCTCTGGATCTACACATGGACTGAATCACTTCAGACACTTTGAGAACTTGGAGAATTTCCATACAGAGGTTCTGGTATTACAGTTTTTCACAATTGCTAGAACACCTTTTTCAGAACTCTTTACCTTTTTCTCAAAACTGTGAACACAAAACTCATTTCTCAAACTACATTCTCGAAACCCTTCAATCTTGTTGCAAAACTGAACAATCACCTCAAAACACTTTTAACTTTGCTCAAAACTAACTAATGGTCTCAAATCATTGAACACATCAGGCAAAATTACACTCCTGCAGAGCAGTGATAAGACAATACACCAAACAATGGAAGACACAGTTTTCAGGGCAGGGTTTATGGCTCCTGGAGGAATTGTATTCAATCTAATTTGAAAAATAAAATATCACAATGAAAATAAAGAATAAGTACTTATAAAACTCTCTACTCATATCCTCTAGCCTATATGAAGATATAAATCAATAGTTTTGTAAGTGAACAGAAAGACAGGCCAATACTGTACTGAATATGATTTGTACTGTGATGCCACAGACTCTGATAGTACTGTAAGTATGCAATACTGTAATATTGTATTGTGCCTAAATTTAGACTTACTTGGACATACTGATAAATCAGCTCTTTCACTCTCTCAGAGTTGAGCTCAAAGGGTAGTAAGTGTGTAACAGTGGATGTTCAGTGATTACTGTACTGTATGATAATGGACATGTACGCTATTTCTCTTCTGTAGTCTGAATCTTTGGATTATTGACGCCACAGAGAAACCACTGATGTTGGGTTGGACCATGAAGTCCTGCTTCTCTCATTGGCATTCCATGAACCACAACATGGTCAATGATTGTTGCCCAAATATCATAATTTACAGTATTGCAACTCTTGGGACTCTCTGTCTTTCTCTTCATCCTCTTCCTCCTACCTGCACCCTCCTCTTCCTTGTACCCCACTTCTACTGTAACACACACTTGTTGTCCCCTGCGTCTCTGTCAACTCTGAACTGACTTATATTGGTTGTCAGATCATTAGACAGAAGTGTTATCAATTTTGAGTGGTAGTGTTCCAATGGAGACAACTGTGCACTAATTGTGTTCAACTTCTGCGTTGTTTGGTTATCAATATAATTAAGAAGTGCATCCGAATGCACAATGTGTTCACAGTTTTGCAAAAAGGGTAAATGAGTTTGGTAAAATGGGTGAAGTGGGTGAAAGTAGTCTATGGTTTTGCCAAAAAAGGGAATAATTCAATAAATGTGTTCAGGCATTTGAGAATTTGATTCAGAGAATGGGGTTTAGTGTTTGAGCAACTGTGAAAAACTGTAGTAAAAAAAAGGGGCATCCACTCAGGATTGGGGTAGGAATGGTACAAGTGTGCCAATATCTCTTTGTCTCCCCCTACAGGACATTTACAGTCACTGCAGTAGCTCAGCTTGTTGTGCTGGGCCTCATGTGGGTCTTTGGCTGCCTCCAGTTTAACAACTCCACCATGGCCATGTCGCACCTCTTCACCTTGTTCAACTGCCTGCAAGGCGTGCTGATGTTTTGTATGCACTGCCTGCTCAACAAGCAGGTAAGGGCCTCTTCACTGTGCAGAGCACACAGATCAGCCAATTCTTTTCTACTGTGTCACGCCGTGACAGTGTGTCAGTGTGTCACGCCGCGCTGTCTCGTCTTGTTCACCCTTAACAGGTGAGAGAGGAGTACGGCAAGTTCCTGTCCTGCATCTGTGCTCTGCACAAGACCAAGCATTCAGACTTCAGCTCAAACCAGTCCAAGTCTCAGGTATTCAGCCCATCACTATAATCATTCATCTTCATGTTGAGGGTATTGTTTTTTTTTCTCTAATAATAATAATAATAATAATAATAAATTACATTTATAGAGCGCCTTTCAAGATACTCAAGGTCGCTTAACAAGAGTAGGAGTGGGGAGGGTGGGAGGGGGTGGGGGGCTAAGAGGGGTAGGTCAGAGAGAAGAGGTGTGTTTTCAGGTGCTTTTTGAACATTGACAGGGAGGTGGCAGAACGGATGGGAGATGGTAGGTTGTTCCATAGGGTAGGGGCAGTTACGCAGAAGGCCCTATCACCAAAGGTCTTTAGTTTGGTGCGGGGAATGGTGAGTAGATCCTTGCCTGTGGAGCGCAGGGACCGTGATTGGGAGTAGGGGTGGAGGAGATCAGTAATGTACTTGGGTGCCAGTGAGTGTAGTGATTTGTACGTGAGGAGGAGGATTTTGTATGTGATGCGTGCTTTGACAGGGAGCCAGTGGAGTTTCTTGAGTATGGGGGTGATGTGCTGCCAGGGCTTGGTGTGAGTTAGCACCCTGGCAGCTGAGTTCTGGACATACTGCAATCTGTCCAGGGCCTTACTAGGCAGCCCAGACAGAACACCATTACAGTAGTCCAGGCGGGAGGTGATGAATGAGTGGATGAGAGTCTCAGTAACTGAGTCGGATAGTGATGGCCGGAGTCTTGAGATGTTGCGCAGGTGGAAGAAGGCAGATTTGGTGATGTTCTTGATGTGAGACCGGAATGAGAGGGTGGGGTCGATGATAACACCCAGATTCCGCGCCTCTGGTGATAGGGAGGTGGAACAGCCATCTATGACCAGGGCAAGATCTCCAACCTTCTTAACCCTCTAACCGCCCAAGGCGCCGTACGGCGACAAGCAACATCACTGATTAAAACAGACGGTAGATCCGAGTAGGGTGACAAATCGCCTTTGTACTCTCCACCACTAGTTGGCAGACATCCAGAGCTTCGATTCAAGCCCAAATTCGAGTAAAAAAGTTTTCAGGAAGTGCCTGTATTACTCGCGAGAAACAAAAAAAAAAGACGCATTTCCTGTTTATAACGCGGAAGTGAAATGCGCGATCGCTATGCACAAATTGAAGCAGAAAAACGGCAAATGTTAAAAAACAAAGTCGTGTGTTATGAAGTATTGGGTCTGCCATTCACCTACTCTGATTCTGAAGGAGAATATCTGCCTTTTGGAGATTATGATCGGTCGTTCATTGGCAGTGACAGTCAAGATGCGTCTGTGAATGGAGGTGGGTCTTTGCGTGTGTACGTCAATGTTTACCTGCAGCAATGTTGACCAAAGGGTTCAACCAAGCATGGTGTGCTTGGTGCCAGTGATAGTCATGATGATAGTGTCTGTAATTGTCATGGTGCAGACAGCAGGTCTAGTAAAAATAGGGCTCTGAAGAACTACAAAGTCATCCGCGATAGGAACTGATTTGACCAGGCTACTGTATTATATAGTAACATAGGGATTGTGGTAATACTAATAGTTTACTATTGTTGGTTTACATGTGGCTGTGGTCCTGTTTGTTTGTTATGTTGGAGAAATTACAAAAATCAAAGTAAAACTGCTCAAATGTGTTCAACAATCAGTATTTACTGAAATGTGCATAATTTGACGCTATTGCCATCCTGTGACGTCACAATATGCAAATTAGATGAGTACATTTACTCCCTTTATAAACTTTAGTTCATACTCAATGATTTTCACATTTACAGTAGGACTTTATCTCTGACCACTTTCAAGCCATGGCCTTTTGAATTTTTAATGCAAAAATCCAAAAAAACCCGGGCGGTTAGAGGGTTAAGCAGTGGTGCTGGAGCCACCACCATGAGCTCTGTTTTGCTGCTGTTTAGTTTTAGGAGGTTAGAGGTCATCCAGTTTTTAATTTCCTGCAGGCAGTTGTTGAGTTGCAGGGGTGGAAGCTGGGAAGAGGGTTTTGTGCTGATGTACAACTGGGTGTCGTCCGCATAGCAGTGAAAGCTGAGTCCATGTTGACGGATTATCAGTCCAAGGGGGAGCATGTAGATGGTGAAGAGAATTGGGCCGAGGACAGACCCCTGGGGGACACCGTGGTTAACTGCTGCTGTGATGGACTTGAAGCCTTTTAGCGTGATGAATTGTTTCCTATTTGAGAGGTAGGACTGAAACCATGCGAGAGCTGTACCAGTGAGGCCGATGTGTTCAGAGAGACGGGAGAGGAGGATGGTGTGGGAGACCGTGTCAAAGGCTGCAGAGAGGTCCAGAAGGACAAGGATGGTGACGAGGCCATTATCTGCAGCCATCAGAAGGTCATTGGTGATCTTGATGAGTGCTGTCTCTGTGCTATGATGGGGTCGGAAACCAGATTGGAGTGGTTCAAAGAGCTCATGGTGGGACATGTGGTGTTGGAGCTGGGCAGCCACTGCTTTCTCCAGGATCTTACTCAAGAATGGAAGGTTGGAGATCGGGCGGTCTCTCTAAGAGATCTATGCGTTCTCTAAATATGTAAGCTCATATATCATTACAGTACTAGATGTTCTTACTGAAATAGCTTTTTGCAAGATGTTCTTACTGATATAGCTTTTGGTGTGAGGATATGTTAAGTGCTCTTTTGTGGAAATGGTGTCGTAAGAGGATGTGGTGGGGCTCTTCCTGTTAATGATATTTGGTGTGACCCACAGCTGTCCAAGAGCGCCCAGAACACCGGAGAGTCTCAGATCTGACAGCGCTACACGGTCACCAGTCCACTGGATTTATTTGCACTCAGGCAAAGCAGCTGTATCACAAGTCTGTGCTAAAGGACAATGCATGCCTTTTTAAAATGCACTTTTTTCCTTCTGTGAGGTGTCATTCAATACAAATGTATTGTTGTATTATTTTCATATCGCTATTAGTGCCTTGATCATCTGTTCAGGGTTAAGTTTTTAGAGTAGGAGGGTGGCCAAAAATGTCTCCTGCTAAGCCAAAGACAAAGGCAAAGCCATAGGTTCATCTCAAAGTCATTCTTTTGTATTTATATCTTTTTAGAGCTATTTATTGTTTTGCTGTGCATGTGTGAATCTATGTGTGTGCGGGAGGAAGCCGGGGTATCTGGTAATGTCATGTAACAACTAGATGTACCGCAAAGCGATACACAATATGACCGCCGCTCAGTCCTGCACATTCTCTCCGCAAATATCAATCACGCTTTTGTTTCCATCGCCTACTCCATCCTTTACTGCAACTTTTATGTATGTAAATGAGTGTGTGCATGTGTGCGCTTGCTTTTGTGTATGAGTGCACACACACGCAGGCACACTCACACACACGCGCGCGCGTGCACATACACATACACAGGCACACATACACAACTGTGCATCTGTGTGTGTGTGTGTGTGTGTGTGTGTGTGTGTAAGGGTGTTTGTGCATGTGTTTGTGTAATTTTTTATGTACATGTGTGTATGTGCTGGTGCGTGTGTGTGTAGGTATGTCTCTGTGTGTGTGTATTTGTGTGTGTGTATTTATGTGTGTGTGTGTGTGTGTTCCTGCATGTTTGTATGTTTGTTACACCCAGAGCAACCATTCTCTTTTAAAACATATATATTTGGAAACTAGTTGATTAAAGTTTTCTAATGGTGTCACTTATATGGTTCTAGGACAAAAACTAGCAGAGATTGAGATGTGTGTTTGGAACAGCTTTTCAAATCCTCCAGGGGGGGATATTATTTTATAGCCCCCCATGGATGAAATTCCACAAAACTTGGCATACTCCCAGAGGGTGTCAGGTTAATCATACACATGAAATTTGGTGCTGTTCATAACATCTCATCTGAAGATAGGGGCAATTAAAGCAATATTACATTGCATTTTCTATTTTTACCATGGGGGTGCAAATCACTAATGACTGGTTATAAGCTAAGTTGATGCAAGCTCTTGAGACCAACATACCATTAACATTTTGTCATTCTCGGTGCCACGGTTCAGGTAGTTATGTAGGAAAAACTTTTTTGCAATTTTTGGGCTTCGGGCAGGGGCAGCGCAGGGGGGGAGTGACCCCCGGGGACGAAACAAAATTTTTCCTTAGAAGTCTACTGGGGCTACATGCCCACCAAGTTTCATGTGCCCCAGTGTTACGGTGTCCCGGGAATCGTTGACGAAAAATTCAGAATCGATAAAGGGAGAAAAAAAATCTTTGACAACAACTATAATATGACCGCGGTCATAAATAATAAGCTTTACAGTGGATCTGAATTACTGTAGATTTTCTATTTTTAAAGGAACACAGCAACTTTTTTGGGAACATTAGTAGGCTATGGGGAGGCTGCGCTTTGTTTCTACTGCACAAGAGGCGTGATCAATGGGCATCATTCAAATGACTCCGTACGCTTGGATAGTCTTTCAACCAATCAGACCAACAATCCGGTGCGTCATTTGGATGAGCTAGTTTCTGATTGGAGCCAAAGGTTCTGGCAGGGAACAGAGGAGATAGATATGCAGGTTTCCAGCCTGAGCTGCCGGGCGAAACCCAAATTCGTCGGAAGTTCAGGCAGGGTTCACCGACACCCAGCCTAGCAAATAAGCACATTTCATCCTAGGCCTATGGTAAGTACACAAGTTGTCCTAACTTAGTCTACCATCTAGGGTGACCACCTCCAGTCAGACAAAATGTGGGACAAGTAGCATAGTACAGTGGGATAGTGTGGAACAGACGTAATAACTTTAAACTTTAGACATATCGTCTATCTAATTTCCTCTGAAGTTTGCCTACAAAAAAGCTACCATCTTTGCCCAAATAAGAGGATCCGGTATCTTGAGATTTTTTCTATGGGAGAATAACAGGGGGATTTTCAATTATCACACCTGTTAAACTCTCGCGGGGATGATGACATTGGAAATGCAGACGTTTTTCGCTACACAGTTTTGTCCACTGTGACCTTTGATCTTTGGTAGGTGAAGACAGCACACTTCTTTCCTACTCCAGAACTTACAATGCAACTTGCCATAGGCAGTCAGCTTCGGATCTCCTTATATGGGCAAAGCTTTGGATCCTTTTTGTAGGCGAACTTCAGAGGTCTATGGACTTATCCGTGTATTTATTTTCAATTTGGCAGGGTCGAATGAAAAAGTGGGACAGATGCTCAATTTGCATGAGGCGGGATTCGGGACAAAGGGTAAAATCGCTGTACAATAGGCCTACAACGTAAAGCGGGACAGGTGGTCACCTTACTACCAACATGAGCTTTGGTTCGGTGTATACAAAATATGTTACTCACTTTGAATAATCTGTTGGAAAAGATATTTTCTAACCTCTTATCTTTCAAGGCAAACCTACAGGATCCTTGCAGTTGGTTTGGAATACCATGAGCCCTGCTGCAATGAATATACAGTATATATATACTGCATATGAAGCACTGTGTATATACTAGCTCAAGGCAGAAAAGACAAATAAATAGGTAATTATCTTTTTAATTATTTCACAATTTCCTGAAGAAGCTAAAACATACTTAAAATAAACATAATTTAATGTAAATCATACATGGGTAAAATCATTGACATGTTGAATTCATTTTGTCTGCTTCAGACAAGCTGTTCCCAATGATAATGAGGTAAAACAGCCTTTAATTGAGCAGTCAAAACTTTATGCCAACTGTGTGAAATGAACATGGTCCTGAGATCAGGGTACACCAGAGAGGAGTCTTTCACGCCAGTGTATGGGGTTGGCGAGACTTTTATGCAGTGGACCTGTGGTACCAGTGGTACCTACAGCTCTCTCTCCAGGAGTGACTTGCTGCTGGGGTGCCGCAACTGGCTACAGCATGATGTTCACAGCATGCAGGTCCAAGTCCTATTCAAATAAAAGCAGAAAGCCAAATAAATAAACTAGAAAAGCCCTCAGAGACCGCAGACCTCCGCCTGTATTGTTCTTCCTAGGTTGTCATACATTTGAAGCTTAAAGAGACCCTATGCAACTTTTTCATAGTCATATAATCGCTCAGAAATCGTTGTTTTGCTTGACTGATCAGTTTCATCAAAAACAGTAATATTTCCTCCCGCCCCCAGTGTCCCTATCCGCTATTGCAACCTTGCAGTTTCTGCAGGAGACGATCGTTCCTTGTTTACATCTGGAAGTCTGAGACGCGTAAGGAACAAGAAGAACCACGCTTGCAATTTCTATATTTATATATAGCCTATGTATAAATATACACGCTAAAGCTGTCGGGGAAGCTCTGCAGAGAAATATGCAAGCATAAAACGAGCGAAAACGAAACCGAAACTAGAGATGAAATCGCCAATCCTGCATAGTTCCTCTTTAACTATTCAGATCACCACCATGGCCATACCATGCCATTACACCGCTAAGCGAAAAACATAGACGGTTCCGGAATACTGGTTTGGCGATTTCATCGCCAGTTTCACTTTCGCTTTTTGGTTTCACTCGTTTTACTCTTGCAGATTTCTCTGCAGAGCTTCCCCTACAGCTTTAACGTGTATGTTTTACAACACTCCTCAATTGGTCAGTCTACCTTTTCATGAGCATGATCGCGAGGCTGGAGACTTTCTGTTTGTCAGTGCCACCATCCCGGTGGCAAAAACTTGCATGCGTGTTTTTTTCTGCTCAGAGGCGCTAGGGCAGACCTGGGCAAAACACAAAAGCGAGACAGCCGTCATTTAACCCGAAATAAGTCAAATAACCATTCCAATGACTAAGCTACAAAAAACTTGCATAGTCCACCTTTAATAGTATGCACTTTTGGGATGTGTCTGAAGCAACCAATCTGGCTGTTCATTGTTTTGTCCTAAAATGGATCCTTATATAATCAATCATTTTGTTTGTATACCGGTATGGAGTCGCTCAATATGGGCTATTTCATTTTAATGTATTGGTCACATCAATGTAGGGAAACTTATCCAGAATAAATTTAATCGAGTCAGTACCTTTCCGGAAATGTCGCTGCTGCAGCTGGCAACGCTTGTTCAACACTTTATTAACATTTCCGGAAAGGTACGGACTCGATTAAATTCATTCTGGACTCTCTATCCGACCACATAAAGACGTGGTGATACTTCGGTTTGGCTTTAGGGATCCTCTACTCACTACCACGTAACTGTAGTGTTGTTTGGAACAGTAGAAGAGGTATAAAAATAGCGTTTTGTAGCGGCGAAAGGACATGCCCGCGTCACTTCCAGGCTAACGAGTTTTGGCTAAAAACGGTGAGCTCGAACTTTCTCAAAATACATCCGAATGACATGATTTTGGTGTCAACTCAACATATGTACCCCCAATAGTCCGAAAAATTTATATAAAGTGCATTTCACTCCGGATTATCCCTTTAACAATGCCTCACCATGAGGTGATGAAGGCCCAGTAGTTTCATCTCCATGGCTGTTCAGCGAGGAATGCAGAGATGCCAAACTCAGGCGCTGATCAGGGGAGGGGAGAACAACAACAACAACAACTATCCACTGTCCAGTTCACCCAGCAAACAAACACGCAGACAAGTCATTGTTACAAATATTTCTGAACAATAAAAACTGTACCCTACCCAACCTATGGCTGATACTCCAAAGCCAATCACTTTTTAATGCTAACTAAGAAGAAGTCTGAAGCAGACACCACAGCATTGCAGCCACAGGAGTTGCCTCCTGGGTTATTATAGCATTAGCATTTAGCTCACAACCAGTGATGATATATTTTCAATCAAATTATGCAAAGTCTGAAGCCTGATGTGCATAAACATTTATGTCTAAATTCACTATTCTAACAGCCTTGTCTACACGACAGGCGCATGGTTAAAAATAGTTCTTGTTATGTTTCTGAACTAATCATGGTTGTGTTTTGGACTTGACTTCCATTAATCCAATGAAAGTGACATCTGTTATTCCCTTTACAGGCAGTGTGTTGGTATTCTGACCATGAGTGAGGCTTTGGTGGAAAAATGATCACTGCGTTGGGTGTAAGATAGGAACAAGACTGGTATTGCGCTTGGTACCACGATGTGTCAGGTATAAGGTAGAACTACAGGACTAAGTCATGTTCACTGTATTTCATGAGATATGTAGAGGCATGAGGCTTGTCAGATTTACACTTCTGCATCCATGCTGTTGATATGATACAAAGCAGAGATCTCACCTTGACTCTTGACCTGTAACATCTGGACCTGATCCCGGCCTCTGACTGGCAGTCTTGACACAGCGAACAACGGTCCTGTAACATTCTTGTTAAATCTCCATTTCCATTGTCCTATAACCTATATCCCGTGAATCCGTTGTCCTACATTATAATGCCTCTATAACCTCACCACATTTTCATATGATTATTTTCATTTTCATATCATTTTCATATTAATTTTTACCCCCCCCCCCCAAAAAAAAAACAACAAAAACAACAGCAACAAAAACTGTGACTCATGATTAAAATAAGATTTGCACGAAGAAATGATAGAATGCAGCAATTTACAAATGTGATATTCAACTGGGTTATTACTGGACCAGAGTCATCTGTTTTTCCTCGTTGTCTGTCAGTATCCAGTGCCACTATAGAGAAATAGAACAAATCATATAAATATGATAACAATATATTCAACAGTGTCTTCACTCTCTTTTGATATTTATAATGTTATCATGGATTAAGTCAACCATCAACAAGCTAAAAATTCCTGAAAATATGTCTTTCAATAATATTTCATTTAGTTATTTAAAGACACTGCGAGTTAACAAGCCAGCTACCCGACCTCCTGACTTTATTCTTTATGGTAATGTTTTTGTAAGTAACTTGAGCTATTACACATCTAAGCTAAGCTAATCAACGAGCGATAGTTGGGCAGGTTAGCACACTGTACAAAATGAATTTAGTTCTTTCAAGTAGTTTAATGCTATCTAACTACATTACACATGGTTGGAACTGCCAAACTAGCTACCAAACTAGCTATCTTTTTTGTCTCAAAAGTATCTATTCTTTTCCTCATGAGAAACAAATCAGCTCTTGTGTGGGGATCATAAAACTAATAAAGGTCCTGTAGCTAATAACGAAATGGCAGCGTGAAAGTGTAACGCAAAGCTCACCATAATAAGTTCTATCTCGTTCCTAAGAAACACAAACGATATCCATTCTATTTACTTAACTGACAATTTAATTGATGAGCCTCCCTTATGGCTCAAATTGTTTGACGCTAGTGTCGCTGCCAGCCACTCCAACTGTTCCGCTGCCGATCCATAGAGAACGATAAGAAAACGTAGGTTACGAATGTAACTATGGATCTGTGAGACCGAGGGATGACCGTCACTATCCTTGTCGCTCGGACCATTCTGAGGCGTTCAGGGATAGGAGACTGACCCGGGAGCATTCTCTGCTATTTATTAACGCAAGTCGTTCTGCTTCCGGAGGTCATGGACATGACTATTTTGACATATGGTCTCGGTGATAGGCAGAACGAAGGTGATCATTCCTTTTTAGACCGTAGTGACGGTCAGAGTGAGGTCGAAACAGATCTGCTGCTTGTTGCTGGTCAACAGGACCCCTGCCTTAAGAGATCTAGCCTATTCTGTTCTATTTTTTTTACCAGTAGTTTAAGTTTACATACCTTTTTGTTGTGCAACTGATGTGTCTCACATCGATGGTGTCTTGAGAAATATGGTATGGCTGCTACAACTAACATGCCCGGGCTAACACTAAACTTGGTGGGCATACATGTAGTCCTACAAGTATGACACAGAAGCATTGTTTTGAAAACACAGTTTTCTGTGGATATCTCGAGAACCGTTGGGCCTAGGATAACCAATTGTTTTCTATGTTTTATGTTGGCCTCCAGGGGCCATGTCAACCCATCCCATTATCCTCTCATTTGATGCATAGCGCCACCCTTTAAAAAATAAAAATGCAAAAATGAGGCTTTGTAATCACAGGTATGACATTTTCCAAAACTGCACAGAATTTGAAGTGTTCAAGTTTTGTCGAACTCCGTTCATGGGGGACCATACAATAAATGAATATGTGTACATTTAGTGACTGTACACCATACACACTCAGACACTCATGAACACAGTACTGAGTGCAAGATGGAGATAATTTGACAAACATGATTTATTTTTACAGGGAGAATGTACAGGACAGAGTGGCGGTCATATTTGGTTGTATATCTAGTTTATTAAAGAGACCCTATGCGACATTTTCATAGTCATAAAATCGCTTAGAAATCGTTCTGTTTCCAGTTTTATCGAAAACAGTAATATTTCCTCCCGCCCCCAGATCCGCTATTGCAGCCTTGCAGTTTGTCTAGGAAGTGATCGCTCCTTGTTTACATCTGGAAGTCTGAGACGCGTAAGGAACGAGAAGAACCATGCTAGCAATTTATATAGCCTATATATATATATATATATATATATATATATATATATATATATATATATATATATATATAAATATATAAATATACACACTAAATCTGTAGGGGAAGCTCTGCAGAGAAATATGCAAGCATAAAACGAGCAAATGCGAAAAGCGAAACCGAAACTGGAGATGAAATCCTGCATATTTTCTCTTTAAGGAACGGTTTGCGATCCTGGGGTGACAATGACAGTGCATACCTTGACAGCTCAACATGCTAGTCTATTAGCTATGCTATTTTTCTAGTGCCTATGGTGCAAGCGCACCCAACCTATGCTCTGAATGTTTACAAACATTGAAGGGGTCTATTCAAGCTACATTATAAAGAAGACCTCATACAGTAGGTAGAAATACTACTACAACTAGATGTACCGCAAACCAGTTCAAAATATGACCACCGCCCAGTCCTGTGCATTCTCTCCGCAAAAATAACCTTTGTGTGTGTACATACACCTCTGAAGTTCGCCTACAAAAAGGAACCAAAGCTGCCATCTTTGCCCATATAAGGAGATACGGGTGTTAATTAAAGCTAACTAAACTACCTATGGCAAGTTACATTGCAAGTTAGCTCTGGAGTAGCTAAGTTTGCCATCTCATCTTATCGAAGATCACATTACCCACTCGAAGGTAGAGGATAAAACTGTGTTGAATAAATCATCTGCATTTCAGACTTCTTCGTCCCCGCAAGAGTTTAACAGGTGAAATAAATTAAAATTGCCATGTCATTTTCCCATAGGAACAAATCACAAGATATCGGATCTCAAAGATGCCAGCTTTTCTGAAGACAGTCTTCAGAGGTTGATTTTAACCTTATCTGGCAACCCTTCACTCAACACCACCACCTGCAGACCAATTTGTGTACAGTCATTACTGTAAATGTACACATGAATGCATTTATTGTATGGCCTCCCCTTTAGCCTGACTATCACTAGACCAAGCTCAATCTTTTAAGATTGCACATTCGTCAGGGGAGTCTACTCTGTATTTTCTACTGTGCATGAGGCATGATCAACGGGCATAGCTCAAATTACTCTGTACACAGTTCGATAGTCGTTTAACCATTCAGACCAACGATCCGGGTACACCAGGTGGATAAGCCAGTTTGTGATTGGTCCTTGCAGATTTGTAATGGAAGTAGGATAGAAATATTTGGAAGTTTCCAGCCTGAGCTGCAGGACAAAATCAAATCGCCGGCAGATCAGGCTATTGGTTTATCCTGTCTAGCCCCGTTTGAATGGAATTCCACAGAGGGTATCATAGTGATCCTACAGGTCAAATGTTGTGCAGTTCTGACGGATCAAAATGAAAATCAATGGTTCTGTGTCATCCTTGTGAAGCTACATGCCCATCAAGATTCATGCAGCCTGGTCTTCCAGTGTCCTTGGCATAGTTGACACAAAATTACAGAAGAAAATAAAATCTGGAAGGTGATAAACTCTGACTAAAGCTATATGACCGCTATTCTAGTGGCGGTCATAATACAGTTTTTCTCGATTGCTTTGACCTTATTAAAGAAACTGTAATAATGGTCTTCCTTATTACAGTTTTTTTTCTGAATGCTTAAACTCTAACCGTGATTCTTATAGCACAATTTCTAGATTACATTACGTGTAATTAGCTTACATTGTTCCATCATTTGTGCACACAGGTTTAGAATGACGATAACATCTTTACTTCTAAGAGGCTCTGGCTCTCTGGGATGCTCTTTGTCATACCCAATCATGTTACCAGTCACCCTAATTAGTTGTGAAACATTCCTCCATTTGTTTCCTTTGTCATTTCCCAACTCTTTCTAAAACATGTTGCTGGTATCAAATTCAAAATTAAAGCTGCCGTCGGCAGCATTTTTTTTTTTTTGAAGTCATATTAGCTTGAACTGTCATGGGATTCTGGAGGTAGAATATTAAATAGGCTGTTTAGGAAAAATCCTAGCTCCCTCTTAAGCCTGTAATCGTCGGTAATCGTGCTTGCAAAAATCGTGCGCTCCCTATTTTGTTTAAGCAATCACGTTAGGGGGGAGGAATCGCTACCTGTCAGTCACAGCTTGTGCACACGCTGCTATCCAGCCGCTGCTACTCTGCTGCTCACGTGCACAACCTTGTCTCCAGAGGGGGAGGGGTTTGGGGGGCAGTTTGGAGCTTGGTAGAGGTTAGGGGAGGGACCTGAAAGTTGTATCAGTTTGAATTTTCCGACTTTAGACTAAAGCCTACCTTACATTGCCAGACTTTGCAAAGATTTGGAAAAGATTTTTGAAAGACTACAGTCTCAGACCCTCTCACATCTAAAGACAATTCATTGAGTTTTTAGTCACAGACTAGTCACAGGCCAGTCTCAGATTAGGATTTTGCAAAGACTGTGGTCACTATTTACAAGACTGCTGCTTTATTTCCATCGTGCACTAGGCTATACGTCATCATCAACAGGAACTCACATGATAGGCTACTCATATCAAAGTAATTTTTTTCGCGTTTCTGCAGCATTGTTTGATAGTGTGACATCACTAACAGATATAGAGTTGTTCTGTCACGTAGAATAGCCGACTAATAAATTATAAGAAATGAAATAACAAATAATCATACAGGCTACAGCTGTCGCCTATTTTGCCCCTTCCGTTTTCGTGTTCGTCGACCGAGGTCACTATTGGTTTTTAATGTTCACGTCACTATTTGCATGAGCCACGACTGAAAAGACTTACGATAATATCAAACATGTTTGATATTGTCGTAACGGCAAAACTAGAAAAAGACTGACTCCGACGGACTTAAAACCGCTAAGATTGGCACCTTACACTAAACGATTTAGATGACGGGAGCGCGCCGAGATTCTAGTACAACTGGCAAGATTTCCGCCCGATTTTGGAAAAGTAGTCGGCGACTGTTAAAACAGACCAAAATCGTGCAATGTAAGCCAGCCTTTAGAATTTTGAAGGCTTGCCGACGGCAGGTTTAACATATGTTTTCAATAAAATAGTCAAATTTGTCATTTTCAGCATATGTTGTCCTTTTTGCAGCTAAATATCAGTTTAAGAGATTTGCATATTATTATTAATTACCTCCACTAATTACCTCCGCTAAGGAGGTTATGTTTTCATTGGGGTTTGTTTGTTTGTATGTTTGTTTGATGTTTAAGTTATCAATGGATTTCCATGAGATTTTCAGGAAAGTTCTGAAATGACCCAAGGAAGAAACTGCATGGCGATCTGCATGGCGCGAGAGACTGAGAATAACACAGACAGAGAGAGAGAAGAGAGAAAGAGATGAAAAATAACAGAGAGAATATCACAAGAGATGGATAGAAGACAAAGAAGAAATAAAGGAGAAAGAAGAGCACAGAGACAGAGAGAAAGAGCAGCTACACACACCCCACACACACATATACTGTACACCCCTGCACAGTCGTGACTTGTGCGTCTGGATTTGTGTCGGTCATTGAACTTGCCATGTTGTGAAAGGGTCCTCTATAAATGTTGAAATATTAAAACTTTAACTTCAGGCATCGCCTGAGCAGCTACGCTTCTAACCCCGCCGAATTCTACTCTCGGCTTTGGACGAATGAGGTGGCGACACATCATCTATTATGACGCGCCATGCAGATCACCATGCAGTATGACCCAAGGAAGAAACAGTTACATTTTACACAAAGTCCCAACTTTTTCTGTTTTGAGGTTGTACAAGTCAATAACAGTTACATCTTGGGAGGAATGAATACAATTATTTTTTGTTCAATACATTTAGTTTTTTTTCCCACAGTTTTTCTGATACCAGAAAAAATAAAAAGAAATGGCAGACAGCAAGACTGAAACAAGGTGTGTTGTTTGAAAGATAAATGTGCTTTTGCGGGGACTTTCGGTTATGGCGTGGACCTGAGAAGTCACAGAACCCATGTGCTCTGGCAATTTCTTCTTTATAAATATATAAAACCGTTTGTTTAAAGACTTGAGTGAGTTAGGACGATTGTTAAAAGTTCAAGTTATACACAAGAAAGACAATGCAGAATAAACCGAAAGGAAAAGATAAGAAAAGCGAAAAACAGGAGGGCGACAACTTAGCTAGCCCAAATCAGCTAATGTTAACGCAGGACACAGAGGAACTTGAGGTAACTGACTTACCCCATCCAAGAGATGAAAGCATTCTTGCAGCTATCCATGCTCTTCGAAAAGACTTTTCTGCACAGCTTCAAGAGGTAATCTCCTCAAACCACGGTATTAAAGAAGCTATCAATTCGATTACGGAAAGAATTAACATCACAGAAACCCGAATAAGTGCTGCAGAGGACCGACTGAATAACTTTGAGAAGGGCAACGCAACAACCCAACGGAAGCTGTTAGCTCTCACCAAGTCGGTGGAGTCCATGGAAAATCGCCAACGTCGCCTAAACCTGAGAATAGTGGGCTTGCCCGAAAATACTGAGCAAGGCGACTTAGCATCATTCCTCGGTGGGTGGCTACCTGAGATCCTTGGTCCAGACAACTTCCCGAACTCCCCATCCGTCGACCAAGCCTTCAGGCTACCAAGTAAGAGCAGCACTAATGATCCAAATCGAAGACCTGCTCCACCTGTGATCCTTGTGAAGTTTCGCTGGTTGATGGACCGAGACCGGGTGATGAAAGCTGCACGGAAGAAGAAAACTATACTATTCGAGGGGAAGCGTCTGATGTTCTTTCCGGACCTTTCAGCGGAGGTCCAGCAGCAGAGGAAAATGTTCGACGCGGTGAAAAGCCAACTACACGGGCTCGACATCGAGTTTGGATTACAGTTCCCAGCAAAGATGAGAATCTACTACAAGGGTAAAGTGCACTCGTTCCTGTCTCCAGCAGCAGCGGAGGCCTTCGCTAAGGAGATCCAGACGGAACGGTCTCTGACCGCAAATAACTTGGACTGAGCCTGCAGTTAGACGCTGTCTGAAATAACGGCATAACCCTTTGGTAAGACTACTTCAAGAGACTGTTGTTAAAGACGGGTTTCAAAATCAGTGGCCCACTTGTTGAATACCGTACTATAGAGATTATTTTACATTGGTTAGATGATGATGGGGTGGGCCAAACTAGCTTATTCGACTGAAGAATATTCTGCATACGGTTTTTTGTTTTTTATATTCATTCGACTATTTGGCCAGACGTGGGTGCGACACTATTTTGTTCATTGTTTGTGTCTGCTCCTTTATTAAGGATCGGTGCTGGTGGTTCGAACTAAGGCTATGAGGGAAAGAGGGGTCTACGCAAATAGGGATTCAGGAGAGCTCCTTCTCCGTTCTCGAGAGGGGGTGTATGCTATGTGTGTTATTTTTCTTGATTTTTGTTGTTTTTGCACACTGTTAGGCGGGTACTTTGGTCAGAGGTCTGTTAAAGGAAGGTCTGAGCTTAAAATCTCTATAGGCTATAATAATGTCTAGGCCTACTGTCCTCAACATTGCATCATGGAACGTCAGGGGTTTGAGAAAATTACTGTAGTTAAGATTAAACAAGTATTGTCCAGACTTAACCCTTTGTTGCCTGCACCGAACATTCCATTTTCTCATACTCAATGGCCTCATGGCACAAAAAGGTGTATTGTGTGATTATGCTACATGGCAGAGATACAATATACCCACCACTGTAATCAGAAGAAACAGGGCTTTCAAATGGTATAAAATATAGCTAATATATTTGAAGAGAACATATATATTTGTAAAATATATCTTCAAAATTCAACCCCAAAAAACACGAAAATATCAATTAGTCAAGATTAATCTCATTTTTCCCCCAATTTCTGTTGTAGGTAGAGGAAAACCTAGAGCATGTTCGGGATTCACAATTTTGTCCTCTATTCACTGAAAAAAACAGAACCAATCTGTCACCTTTTGTTCAAATGTTATGATAAATTTATTGGACCTTTGCAGATGGCACTAAACATTCCGTTTTTCATACTTGATGCCCCCGTGACACAAAAAGGCTTGTTGTGTGGATATGCTAGATGCTAGAGATATAGTAAACCCATCATTGTGATCAGAAGAACTAGCCCTTTAAAATGGTATACATCATGGTTAATAAGTTTAAGTGTAACATACATTGTTTTTAAACAATACCTTAAAAATTCAACCTTAAAAAACACGAAAACATATATTTGTCAAGATAAATCTTATGTTTTACCTAATAGCTATCGCAGATATAGTGTGTGAGTTATAGACAATGTTGTGCTCTCTTCAGTGAAAGAAACAGAATCAATGTATTACCTTTGGTTCAAAAGTTATGATCAATTTACTCATAACTGCAAGTTGAAGTGACGAGTAGAATTTTTAAAAAGTAGAATACTTTCATTCCCTGATTTAAAATTCAACTCCCAAATACACAGATATGTTGGTCATGTAATAAACATAAGTGTATTTAACCATCTCAGTTGTATAGCTAAATGTGGCATGTTTTACCTTGCCTTAAGAGCCAATAACCTTTGTGAGTGAGGAAAGACTAAAGGTGAAGTAAAGACTAGCTGATTGAGAATGCTTCTCTCTATGGATCATTCTGTTACGAAAACAAGAATAGAGAAAAGACACTGACACACGATTTCTAATGGAAAAAATATAGTTCAATTTTATTTTAAAATGGATAAATTATATTAAATCTTTAAGAACCCAGGTATAACACTTAAACATTTACAAACAAGCAGTACTAGAACTACAAGAGTAAGAAGAAAACACTGTAACAAGCGTCTACGCTTCCTACCTGACATGGGCCTGTCAGGGAATGGCTAACCAAACCCAAAATAGATTGTCATAAGAATGTTAATTAGTAGAAATGTAAATATAAATGTAATGAAACTATTACCACTATTCCTGTCATTATTATAACAAGTAATGCTCTTGTAACGATACAAATTGTGCACATGTGCAGTTTTGCAAGCGCACACACAAACAAAAACATTGTTACTCAGCTGAGGATGATGGGAGATCACTCCCCTCCTCCTCCTCTTCTTCCACATCCTCTTCACTCAGTAGCTGGCTATCCAGGTACTCCTCCATGTCCATCCCTGCATGATCCTGTAGTTGATGACCTGGAGCTCCTCAGCAGTCAGTTGTCTCCTTTCCCTGAGAGACCATCAACCGTGCATACTGGCTCTTCTCCCCCTCCCATCTAAAATAATGAGGAGAAAAAAGATAGGCCTGTAAATAACTTACTAGGTTGTTACAATACAATCTGAATCACCTCAAACTATGTCCTTTTTCACTAAAGACACGGTCACTGGAAGGCTGACTGATGACTTGGAGAAATAACACACACACAAACATAGTTACCCAGCTGAGGATGATGGGAGATCACTCTCCTCCTCTTCTTCCACATCCTCTTCACTCAGTAGCTGGCTATCCACGTACTCAGTGTCCATCCCTTCATGATCCTTGATGCTCACCAATGACCTGGAGCTCCTCTGCGATCAGTTGTCTCCTTTCCCTGAGAGACTCCATCAACCATGCATACTGGCTCTTCTCCCCCTCCATCTAAAATAATGAGGAGAAAAAAGATAAGCCTGTAAATAACTTACTTGGTTGTTACAATACAATATGAATCACCTCTAACTATGTCCTTTTTCATCAGTCACTGGAAGGCTGACTTATGATTTGGAGAAATAACATTAGCCTGTGAACTCACTTGAAGCAAGTTAGTATTACAGACCAGCTTGCAAACCAACACTAATATAAGACAACTTGAGCAAGAAAATAAGACAGAAACCATCTAGAGAGCACATGTATGCACACACACACACCGTGTTTTTTCGTGGCAGCGTAAAGACGAAATATTGCGTCTCGACGTGGAGTAGAGAAAATACCCACTTGACATGTTAACGTTAGTTGGCAAGTATCGCCATAACCTTGATCAAGAAGTTATAGTCTACGACCTAAGCACATTTACACGTCTTCATATGCAAAAGTAGCCGACAATAAACGAAAACCTTGCGTTAGACCCCTGGCACAATCATCACGTTTGGATACATTAGCACCTTTCATGTTTGACAGATCATATCTAGCAAGCTAATCAACTTGGCTGCATATAACTGTAAAATGTGGTACATATTTCGACAAAATAACTGGTTTATTTGAGTATAAAATAGCCTTCCAATAGATGTCCTTCACATAAGGTGATATAGATAGAGCATTTGAGCGAAACTGATCAGGAAAGGAGGGTGCGTCCCGGGCATGTCGAACCAAAAATATATCTGGAGCTGGAAATGTACAGCTAGCGTGCTAACGGTAATGATTGCTGTAGTATTACCTGACAAGCTCTTTCGTTCAAACTTGAATACATCTCTAAAGTAACAGTCCTAGTAGTTAGCTTTCCACGTCTTCCATGTTACCCCCCAAGACATTTTTGAAAATAGTAACAGTTTACTAAAGACAACAGTTTGCTAAAACACCAGCAACCAGCTGATGTGAACACACGCAAAATGGTCATATACACAGGGTGCAATTACTACTAAAATGGCTAAATAAAAAACGAAATAACTGGTTTGTTTGGGAATATAATAGCCTACCAATCAGGTGTCCTTCACATGAGATTATATAGATAGAGCACTTGAGAGACACTGGTCAGGACAGGAGGACGCCTCGTGGGCAAAATATTTCTGGAGCAGAAGCTCTGCTAGCTGCTACCTAACTTACAGCTAACGTTATGAGTTGCTGTAGCATTACATTACAGGCTATTTCGTTCAAATTGAATACATATCTAAAGTGACAGTCCTAGCAGTTGGCTCATCATGTTTTACATATCGTTACCCCAAAAAAACCATTGAAAATAGCAAGATTTTACTAAAGATAACAGTTTGCTAAAACACCCGCAAATGTTGCGAGCTGAAGTAAACACAGACATCGATACTGTATGTTACGGTCACACACTCACGGTGCAATTACTGGTAAAAATAGCTAAATAAAAACGATTTTGAAGTAATAACGTGGATAGGTACAATAACAAGACATAAAAAGACTGTTTTACCTCAGTTCATCCACCAGTTTGTCCTTCAAACGACGTTATCATGTCTGATGTATGGTGACAGCCAGCGTTGCTCCTTCAGACGCAGCAGGCAGAGGGGCATTTCAACTTCTTGTTCTCTCTTCAAGTAGTGAAACAGTTTCGCGCCACAAATCCCTTAACCAATCATATCACTGTAAAGCTTATGATGTGACGTTTATGAGGAAGTTTTCATTAATAAAATCAGTTGAGGCAGAGAATGTCTAATAAGGGGAGAAGGACCACTAGCGAAATACTTCCGCATGGTACTGCAACTAGAGGGCGATCGCGAGCAAGTGATGAATGAATGGGTAGTAATGGAGCTGAACCCCCCAGTACCACATTTGTCGTTATATAATTTTTTCTCCTAAAATTGCATTAATGCATGCGATGCAGGATAACTTGACTTGACAATCAGCTGACCAATACAATTTTCAATATGTGTTGTTATTCCTAAAAACCCTTTCAAAGTTTTCATGTCACGTGACACAAGCGAACCACTTTACGGCCATAGACCTAAAAGAAGGTTCAGCTTCACGACGGTCGTAATCGGTCGCGAGTGTCGCGAGCATCCATGAGCTAAATGCTAGCATGTTACAGGGAAAACGGCCCATCCTATGAAAAGCAGAAAGGACATGAGTGACTTTTTATTTCATTTCCAGTGGAAAACCTATACTCAGGTAGCTACTACGACAATGTACATTAAGAAATGAAGTTGTCAACTGTGAAAAAAACGAGTTCTAGCCGCTTAGCCCCATAGACCACAATTCATTTATCACTTGCTCGGCAACGTCCCTAGCGGAATTTCAACAGATTGCAGGAACAATCCGGTACAATGGAGTTAATAGGAAGTGGACCGGCTCTCCCTAAAGGGGCTCTGGTTGAGGTATGGCGGAGTTATTAGACTCAACGTCATCGTTCCTGGAGGAACGATATTTACGTGGTTCGTCAACAAAGGGTTAAACATCTTCAAACAAAAGTCGCAATTCTACAAGAAATTCATTTGCTCCCAGATGAGATACCTCGCATAAGAAAGAGATGGCCAGGTCAGGTGATTGCCTCGTGCTACTCTACCCATGCTAGAGGAGTGGCGATCCTTATCCACAAATCGGTACCCTTTAGGATGCACAAATTCCACCAAGATCCGGGGGGCAGATTCGTTGTAGTCAGGGGCTCACTGCTGAATCAGGAAATTATTTTTGTGAATATATACGGGCCCAACAATGATGACGCCTCATTCTTTAGCAATTTATTCATGTCAATATCCTCCTTTCAGGGAGAAATTATAATGGGAGGTGATTTTAATTGCATACTGTGCCCAGAACTAGATCGATCAACCGGAATAGACTCATCTCATACTCAATCCCGCAAAGTGATAGATCACTTTATGTCTGATCTAAATCTAAGTGATATCTGGAGAACCAGGAATCCTACTTTACGGGAATATTCCTGCCAGTCAAATACTCACCAAACGCAATCACGCATTGATTATTTCTTAATTTCAAAATCTCTTACAACGAATATACAGGATTGTGGATATAAAGGGATTGTCATATCAGATCACGCCCTAATGTTTCTTTACTACCGTCTCACCTCCACGAGAGGGTCGACCGCCTGGAGGCTTGGTCCGAGATGGTTACAAGACCAGTCATTTCTAAAATTTGTTGAAACGAATATTGAGGTATTCTTTGCTGTAAACACTAACGAAACATCAGCATCCATCAGATGGGAAGCCTTTAAAGTGTATATTAGAGGTCAAATGATTAGCTATACGAGTAACAAATCAAATCAAACGCATTTACTTATGACTGAACTTGAACGAGATATTAAAGAACTAGAAAGTGAGTTATCTGTAAATAATACTCCAGAGACTGTACAAAAGCTCTCAGAAACCAGGGCTAAGTATAATGACCTTACCGCCAACAAGGCCTTAAATAGTATTGCACGGTTAAAACAAACATACTATGACCAGGGAGAGGCAGCGGGGAAACTATTGGCCTGGCGCATTAAAGCGATGCAAAACGAAAGATCTATTACTGAGATTGAGGTGGAAGGGGGGGTAACAACGAATCCAAATGAGATTAACAACGCTTTCCAAGAGTACTATAAGAATCTTTAGGCCTATATGTCCGAATCTCAGTAGGCTACTCAATCAGTGATCTCAATGCGTTCTTAGACCAACTTCCAATTCCGGTTTTGGAGGAGGAGGTGAAATTGAAGTTGGAGTCTCCGATCACGAAGGAGGAACTGTTTGAAGCGGTGATTTTTATGAGCGGAGGGAAGGCGTCGGGTCCCGACGGACTTCCCATTGATATTTATAAGCGCTTTAAGGAGTTGCTTGTGCCACCGCTTTTTGACATGTTAGTCGAGTCAATTCATGCGGACGGACTACTGCCTCCCTCCTTGTACAACGCTCTGATAACACTGATATTAAAACCAGATAAGCCTCACACAAATTGTGGATCTTATCGTCCAATATCTTTAATAAACTCTGACGCAAAACTTATTGCAAAGGTTCTAGCAAGACGCCTCGAGAACCATCTTCCGTCTTTGATAGCGCCAGACCAAAATGGCTTCATAAAAGGACGTCAAGCTTTCCATAACATCCGAAGGGTGTTAAATGTTATACATGAGAAAAAGGATTGCACAGACACAGCACTAGTCGCATTGGATGCTGAAAAAGCGTTCGATAGGGTAGAGCATAACTATCTCTTTGAAGTCCTGCGACGATTTGGGTTTGGTGAGTTTTTCTGCAATGCGTGATGATGCTTTATCGCTCTCCTACCGCTGCAGTCATGACTAATTATATAACTTCTCAGCCCTTCGAACTCCAACGTGGGACCAGGCAGGGGTGCCCCCTGTCTCCTCTCTTGTTTGCGTTAGCAATCGAGCCTCTAGCTATTGCTGTCAGAGTGAGCAGGGGTATTACTGGGATCAGAATAAGGGATATTGAGAATAAAATAGGTCTTTTTGCGGATGATATAGTATTATTCATGTCAGAACTACGTTGTTCAATTCCAAACCTTCTCAAGATCATAGATGAGTTTGGGTCATACTCTGGATATAAAGTAAATGAATCCAAGTCAAATATCCTTTTTCTTAATCATTCAGAGAGAATTTGCCCCCCGATTCACACCCCCTTTAAGAATACAGAACGTTTTACCTATCTGGGAATCAAAATTACTCCTAAAATAGAGGACCTTGTGTGCACAAACTATAACCCAGTGGTAACAGCAGTGACTACTCTAATTAACAGATGGACAACAATGCCATTCTCTATGATAGGCCGGATCAATATTCTTAAAATGAACATCTTGCCTAAATTTCTTTATTTGTTTCAATGCATACCACTTCCACCACCAACACACTTCTTCTCAAATATGACTAAAATTTTTCGCAACTTTATATGGAATAACAAACAGGCCAGACTTCGCCTTTCCTTGCTGTACTTGCCTTATGAGAGAGGAGGGTTGAAACTCCCCAACCTGAAATGGTACTTTTGGGCTTGCCAGCTTTGGACAACCTCTTTCTGGTTTAGACCAAATTCAATCCACTCATGGGTGTCAATAGAAAATGCCACTTCTACTAGCCTACCTTTGCAATTATACCTATACTCTGCAAAACCTGATGTATTAAAGAAAACAACAAGGAATCCATTTGTAGCAAATGCAATCTATGTGTGGCATGAAGTACATAAATATTTAAACTCATCCTTCAAGTTATCTCAATTCTCACCTATCTGGGGAAATTGTAATTTTTCTCCAGCAGCGAAAGACAAGGGTTTCAAACTATGGGCTGACAAAGGTATAGGGAAAATAGCCGACCTCTTCCAAGATGACATTTTTATGTCATTTGATAATATGAGACAGATTTTTGATCTACCATCTAAGTATTTTTTTAAATACCTTCAAGTCAGAGACTTTGTTTATAAGACTCAAAACATGTTGTCCTTGCCTAGACTATCAGAAATAGAAAATATAGTGGTGAACCCACCCCAGAGAGGCCTTATTTCCATCTTCTATAAGATTTTAGTTTTGGGTTCCAGTGAAGCCTCTGAGGACAGGAGACTTGCTTGGTGTGCCGACTTAGGGGATGAATTATCAGAGTCTGACTGGCAAACCGTATGTGCCCAATCTCAAAAGCAAACATCTAATTCAGGTTTCAGATTGATACAATACAAGTGGCTTATGAGGATGTATATCACTCCGGAAGTTTTGCATCGTTTTAATGTGAATATTCCTGATGTGTGTATTAAATGTGGGACATATAAGGGTACTCTTTTTCATTGCTTGTGGGCTTGTGCAAAGCTACAAGAATTCTGGAAGGAGGTTGTTGATGTTCTTTCTTCAACAACCGAGGTGGATCTTCCTTTGTGCCCCAAAATGTGCATTCTAGGTCTTGTACCAAAGGACACTAATCTCAGCAAAGCCAACAGGAAAATGGTCACTCTCTGCCTGCTAGAAGCTAGACGGACTGTTGCAAAAGGCTGGAAGTCTCTGCTGAGACCTAATGTGAAATGTTGGCTTGATGACATTATACAAGTTTTAGCAATGGAAAGAATAACATATTCACTTAAAGGGCAATATTCACTCTTTGAAGAAATGTGGACATCATTTATGGAGTTCGTACAGGGTCCACTCTTTTTGAGGACCCTACAGTAATGTATAGTAACACCCCTCTACTAGTATGGCCAATGATTCTAGTATAGCTAATCTAGAGCCTATGTAATGTCTGCCTCTGTACCATTGAGTATGTGCCGTATTAATGTGTTTTTTTTTTTTTTTCTATTCCTCTGTCCTTTGTTTTATTTTTTATTTATTATTATTATTATTATTATTGTTTCTGATCTGTTGACATGTCTTGTTTGACTGTGTATGCCATGTTCGTGTTAAAAAAAAAAAAAGAAAATCTAATAAACACATTGGGAAAAAAAAAATGTGCTTTTGCGGCATGTTTTAAAAGTTTTGAGAGAGTAAGAGCCTTTTGCAAGCAAATGTGTAATTTTGTAGAATGTTTTTGCTTAGACCTGCACCAACTTGATGTCAGAGTTGACACAAGCATTAAAGCGATCGAGAAAAACTGTAAATAGCCTATACGAGCCTACTGCTAGAGGATAAGAGTGCAAAAATTGTGCAAATAAGTTGTGCAATAAGAGTGCAAAGTGTAGTCAAAGGAGGTATGGTAGGAGAAGGATGTAGAAGGTGGTCAGCATCTCACCTTGACATGTCACTCCCTGGTCGACCAAAAATGTACTTCCACTGCTTGTCGCAAACCCATCTTTGCAGATGCACGCATACCTCCCCTCATTGTTTTGACATGTGGCATGCGGACCACAGTCTTCCACTGTGCACTCATCGATATCTGCAGAGGGGAAAGGCTGAAAAGCTTCAGTTTCCACAGATATCCAGGAGAGGCAGCACGACAGTATTGCTCAGTTGCTGTGTAGCGCATTTCTCAGATCAGAATGGCATTTCTCAAAGCTGTGTGTTCAAACTCATCTTCTCACTTGTAGATGATAATTTATCTGACAAACAGATTGGTGACGTATATTCTGATTTGAGTAGAGGCCAATAATGAAAATAAGTTTAAAACATAGTTTAAGTTTAGTCTCACTTTCACAAATGCCAGTTTTGTTGTTCAGACTGAATCCAGGGTTACAGCTGCATAAATAGTTCCCAGGGATGTTGTGGCATTTAGCGTTCCCCCCACAAATGGCGCCATTCAGGACACACTCATCCTTGTCTGTGAAGTTTGATTAATAACTAGTACCAGTCATTATTATTGTCTTTAAGTGCACACATTAGAAATCAGTATTGATGGTGTTAAGGAAACACACATCCATATCTGTTTAGTTTGATGAAAAACTAGTGATGTACTGTAGCAGGTCCGTGTAACGCTTTGCAGTGCTTTGTTCTATTTGCAGATTTCACATGAAAATAATGAAAAAATGTTTAAAATTCCAATTATTTATTTTTCAGACTACTCGGTAAATTGATGATTGTTGTGTGTTTTATTGTTTTGCATTGAGTACACTTGGGATTTTCTCCTCAGAAGTTCGAAAGTCAAACATTGACTCATATTCTAACTTTGTGTTTTTGCGCTTGGGGTTGGACTGAACCATGGACGCTGGGGGTTACCGGAGAGTTGCGTTGTGGCCCAGAGGTTTCACTTCACCCGATGTCTGCTTGGGTTAAGAATGGGATGTTATTAATGGGCTTAGCCTACTCTTGTCAACTTGTTGTTTAACAGCTTCTGTAGGCTTTTAGTTCATGGGTAGGGTTGCTCACATTTATTCAAACCGTCAACAACCGTGAACAAATGCTATCGTAGGCTTGCATAGGCAGCATGAAAGCGTCACCGACTCCGCACCATAGACCCCCCCCCCCCAACACACACACGCACACACACACGCGCACACACACACACACACACACACACACACACACACACACACACACACACACACACACACACACACACACACACACACACACACACACACACACACACACACACACACACACACACACACACACAGACCAGCACCATCAGCAGAGATTGCAATAAGTGCATGAGACAAGTTACTGTAGGCTATGTGAAGGACTGTGAAGTCTAACCATCGAGGGCGCAGGTGAGGGAATGAGGAGTTGAGCGGTCCTCAATCGCCTCCAGTCGGTCTAGATAGGCCTACGTCTCGAGCTCACTTGGCATGAATTTGACTTGATAACTCGATCTGTATCATTTATAGCCTATCTCTGCAACTGGCCAGAGGCGCCACGTAGGCCTATACATCCCTTGGCGCGTTTGGTTCAGTCCAACCACGATGCAGAAATGGAAAAATGGAAAATTGGAAAATGGACTCAATTTTAGTTTTGTTTCAAATTCATTATTTACCGTTTCAAAAACCACACTCGAAAGTTAAAAATATAGCATCAATTGTCCATTTGCTGAGTAGTCTGACAAATGGATAATGAACGTTTTGAACCCATTTTCCATATTTTCATGTGAATTCTGCAAATAGAACAAAGTACTGCAAAGCGTTACACGGACCAGGTCCGTAGCACGCCAAATTAGAAATCAGTATTACTGTACTTTCTTATTTTCACTATTTAAGTTAATCATATTTTGGTCAGTATCTCACCCTGACGTGTCACTCCATGGTTAACCCAAAAGACCTTGAGTAATTTCTTACAGTGTTTTGAAAATTGTGTTTTTTTTTTTTTTATTTGACTAGCATCTTGGGGACTTTTATTTTCTTATTTGAGTCGAGAATAATGATGAAAAAATATCAGTTTAGTCTCACCCTCACAAATACCAGTTTTGTTGTTCTGACTGAATCCAGGGTTACAGCTACAGAAATAGTTCCCAGGGATGTTGTGGCATTTAGCATTCCCCCCACAAATGGTGGCGTTCAGGACACACTCATCCTTGTCTGTGAAGTTTGATGAAAAACTAGTATCAGTCATTATTTTCTGTGTGCACACATTAGAAATCAATATTTGCTTTCACCTCCTCCTGGTAGTTACCAAAGTCATGTGTTAATTAGTTTCTAGTTAGTTAGTACTGTATCTCACCTTGACATGTCACTCCCTGGTCAGCCAAAAATGTGTCATTTCCATTGCTCGTCACAAACCCATCCTTACAGACACAAGTGTAACCTCCCTCAATGTTTTGACATGTGGCATACGGACCACAGTTTTTCACTGTGCACATATCTGCGGGCGGGGGGGGGGGGGGGGGGTGGGGGGGGGGGGGTGAAGATGTTTCCACAGATGTCCAGAAGAGGCAACATTAACATGCTAAAATTAGTGCCCTATATAGGGTGCTAGCTAAAATGTTACCTCTAATGGTAATAAATCGGTGTGCAGAAACAAAACTCAGACACAAGAACGAAGCAAAAGTCATGGTAAGCCAAGACAAAATGTAAATGCTCTGTACTCTTGTTTTATGCTAACCAAAACCAAAACCAAGAAAATGAATAAAATACAAATTCAATAAACAAGACATACATATATCACAAATATATTGATGCATTGCATATCCTTAACAAAATATTGATTTTTCTTGCTTTCTCACCTTTCTCACATGTCTCTTTTCCACTGCTTATCTTAAATCCAGCATTACATATGCAAGCATAACTCCCCTCATTGTTTTGACATGTGGCGTTGGGACCGCAGTCTTCCTCTGTGCACTCATCAATATCTGGGAAAGGATGAGGGTGGGGACAAGGAAAAGGTGAAGAAGTTTCCACAGATGTCCAGAAGAGGCAACATTAACATGCTAAATAGACCTCGGTGTGCAGAAAAAAAATTCAGACACAAGAACAAAACAAAAGTCATGGTGAGCCAAGACAAAAGACATGCTCTGTACTCTTGTTTTATGCTCATCTTAAGAAATACAAATCTAATTTGATTTGATGCATCCCTTCTAATTAATGCAATAAATAAGGCATAAATATATCACAAATGTAGCCTATTGATACATTTATATCCTTAACAAAATAATGATTTTTCTTGCTTTCTCACTGTAGCAGCCAAATATGTTGCTGCGGTGGACATGTTATGTCTCAAGGTGCCACAAGGGGTCGCTGTGTATCTGTGTGGGTATCAGGTATATAGGTAGGAACCTTACTGTTGTGGTTAGGTGTTGACCCCGGAAGGGCAAAAGGTTTTTGACCGTTCTACCGTGGAGGGGCGTTTGCCATGCTGGTTTTAACGTTAAATAAATGGATTACATTCCGAAGCAAGGACAACGCGTGGGGCTCTTCTTAATGGTAACAAGACACTAAACGCGTCAACCATGTCACTCCAGGGCCTAACATCTCAGAAGATTGGCGGTAGGCCAATCTTCTATAACACTCACCTTCACATATAACTTTCTGGTCAACCTTAAATGTCTCTTTTCCACTGCTTGCCTTAAATCCAACCGTACACATGCAAGCATACCCTCCCATATTGTTATGACATTTGGCATGGGGACCACAGTTTATGTTTTCCACTGCACATTCATTGATATCTGCAGAGGGACAATGGTGAAGTCAGTTCAACCTCCAGTCAACATGAACGTGGACCCTTTATGCTACAGGCACACAATACAAGTGGAAATTAATTAATTGAATAAATTAATTAAAAAAAAACATATTATGACCAACGCAATAGCGAAGTGCGTTCAAAGTCATATACTGTCATATACTGTACATCTAATCAAAGATTGTTCTTCGTCCGGATGTTTTTTTTTTGTTGTTGTTGTTTTTAATAATTTATTTAAACATTTTTTCAGTGTCAATGATTCATGGGACACTATAAGCCCAGGCTGCATACAACTTGATAGTCATCTAGCCCCAGAAGAATGACACAGAAACCATTTATTTTCATTTTTGATCCGTTGCCCACCCGCTGCACCAGACCCCCCAAAAGGAGGGGTCATTTATGAAAACTTGGAGGTGTGAAATTGTACATAATACACAGTAATTAGGGACAAGTGTTCTGAATACATACATACACAAGATGACTGTTTAAGTCTATCCATGTTGTTTGTATCTGTCCTTACCTACATTTAATTTATTAACTTAATAAAACACGTAACAAACCATGATGCATGTGCTATAAAGTGGCTTGTTATTCCTACCTGGGCATGTCTCTGAATTTTCAGCAGTAAAGTTGACATTTCCCCTAGTGGACCTGAATCCGGGTTCACACTGACAGTAGTAGCTGCCCTTGGTGTTGAAGCACTCTGCATTGTCCCCACATAGTTCTTCTCCCTCATCCTCACACTCATTGATGTCTTTGACCAAACACAGGGGGCAGAGAATCACCATCACAGTAAAACTAAACAACATATCCTTGACTGTGACCCCTCCCTGCCAGAGCGGCTTAATGACTTTTTTTGCCGCTTTGAGAACAGTGCCCAGGCGAGCACTCTCCCTCACCCTCTCGGGGTGGGACATTCCCCCCCTTCCATCACGGAGCATGATGTTCGTAGACTACTGCGGCAACAGAACACCAACAAAGCTGCTGGGCCTGATGGCGTGACACCAGCTACACTTAAGAACTGTGCAGACGAGCTTGCTCCTATTCTCACTTTCATCTTCAACTGGTCCCTTAACAGTACAATGGTACCTGCATGCTTTAAATCAGCTCTGATCATCCCAGTGCCCAAAAAAACTAACATTACCTGTCTCAATGATTATAGGCCTGTTGCACTCACTTCTGTTGTAATGAAAATCTTTGAACGTCTAGTCTGTAGGTACCTGTCACATATCACGCTAGACCCTCACCAATTTGCCTACAGGGCAAATAGGGGAGTGGACGATGCAGTCTCACTCTGCACACATTTCATTCTGCAACATCTTGATTCTAAGTCCACCTATGCCCGTGTACTGTTCATTGATTTTAGTTCAGCTTTCAATACCATCCTGCCTGTCACATTGTACAATTCTCTCCTGTCCATGGGAGCAAATCCTTCACTCTGTCAGTGGTTACTGAACTTTCTGTCCTGCAGGACACAGTGTGTTAAGATCCAGAACAATGTGTCTTCACCCAGGGTTCTGAACACTGGTGCCCCACAAGGATGTGTCTTATCACCCCTGCTATTCTCTCTGTACACAAACAACTGTATATCAACTTCTGCATCTGTTAAACTGCTTAAGTTTGCGGACGACACCACCGTTATAGGCCTCATACGTGATGGGGAGGAGTCTTCCTATCGGGATGAGGTAGAAAAGTTGGTGCAGTGGTGTGCAGACAATAATCTCATCCTCAATACAACAAAAACCAAAGAACTCATAGTTGACTTCAGGAAAAAGACAGACCAGCACCTTCCCATCTCCATTAATGGCCAGGTAGTGGAGCGGGTACCCTCCTTCCGTTTTCTAGGCACCACTATCCATCAGTCCCTATCATGGAACCCGAACACCAGTCTCATCATTTCCAAAGCCCATCAGAGACTACACTTCCTCCGTCAGCTGAAGAAGTTTGGGGTCAGTCAAGCAGGCATGATCCACTTCTATCGGGCTACCATTGAGAGTGTACTCTCCTTCGCCATCTTGGTCTGGTATGGTAGTGCCACCAGCCAGGACAAACAACGGCTTGAGAGGGTGGTGCGCGGGGCCTCAAAAATCATTGGCTGCAGTCTGCCTACCATAGCCTCACATTACATCACCAGAATCTCCAGGAAAGCCAAAAACATCATCTCTGACCTCTCCCACCCAGCACACCATCTATTCACACCCCTACCATCAGGGAGAAGGTTCAGGAGCATCACATGCAAAACATCACGCTTCAGGGATAGTACCTATCCACAAGCTATTCGCCACCTGAACATGCACTAAGCACTTATGGATTACATACCAGGCTACCTCTCTTTGCACTTGTACAACTGTACTGAACTGCTGCTTTCTGTGATCCTTGCACTTTGTTGCACTTTTTCTGTATATTAAGTGTTGTTACCCCTGTGTTATTGTGTTGTCATTATGTGTCTTATATGTGAGCATACCAAAACACATTCCTATCAATTGTATTTTCATACTGTTGAAATGGCTATAATAAACTTGAACTTGAACTTGAAAAAGAAACCTCGAGTGAATGGCAGGAATGTTGTTATAGAGCCAATCATACATGTACTGTAAGTGAATATACATTGGCATGCAGGATATCTTACCCATACAGGGGCCTTTTGGATTGAGGGTCATATGACCGTCAGGACAGTCAGTTGCAAAGACTTCTTCAGATTTAACCACAAGGAAAAGCAGGACCAACAGCAATTCTGACAGACAGATCAAGACACATATTGCAAACAGCTTGACGTTTTGTAGATGTCATTTTACTGTAATCAATATTAACTTGAACATACAATAAGCATGAAACTGACGTTACTTGGTAGGCTAAGTTATAGGACTGTGTACGTTATATCCTATTCACACACTAGTCTACGTTTCACTCACTCCAATTTAATAGTAACTTGTGGGCTACCCTCTGTTTGAAAGACTCACCCCAAATCTGATGATGCCATCTATATCTCATACTTGGGAACGGAACTCAGTGGCAGTAGATCACAACTTAACTTTTCTTAAAACTGAAGAAAACAAACAAACAAACACAAAAAAAGGAAAATTGAGTTTACTCTGCAGAGAAATGTATCCAGAATGGCTAGAAGAAGGCGACAGCAGTTCTCTGATGTCGGTCAAAGAAAAGGACTTCCTGTGGAAATGTTTCTCTTATCTCATTCTACAACTTACTTTCACAACCATATTTGGTTAAATCTATACTTGCTTCCTGTTGTGTCGCTTTGACAGTTTTTCTTTAATTACTGTTATTACAGTAATAGATATGCCGCGCAGTCAAAAGTTTGGGGACACACACACACAACTTTTTATTATTATTATTATTATTATTATTATTTTTACTATTTCCTACTTTGTGCTCCTGTCATACATTGTCTTCAGTAATTGCTCTCCAAAGTTCTTTATAGCCTACTACAGTATATACTGTACATGTTTCAGATTTTATATTCTTCAACATGTACCTTTATGACTTTCCATACTTTTGGCATCATCCCAGCCTAATTATTTTCAATTGAATTGAGTGGAAGAAAAACAGCCAAAAAATCCTCAAAATGAATGTCTGGGAATTCCTCCAAGACCGTTGGAAACTTCAGGTGACTGTCAAGTTGGTTGAGAGACTGAGCAAACTGTGTCTACTATGTGTTTTGCTTACTACACCATTTCATATGTAGGCCTGCTAAGTGTGCTACATACATTTCTGTATTGTTCTACTCTGTGTTTTGACTGGTAGTGTAGATAATGAATGTATATAGTATATATATATACTGTATATATGAAATGCTCATACTTTTAAGTGCTCATACTTTTATGGTTTTGTACCTTTCTTATGTGTCTCAGTTTCCTTCTCAACATCAACCAAGGACTACAGATGAAAACGAAATCTGATGCATTTGTATGTCTTATGTTAATGAGTGTGACAGGGTTAAGATATTAATTTCTCCTACAATATGTGTTTTTCCCCCCCTTTCATTCATTTATTTATTTACTGTTAGAGCTGCCACCTGGAGGGTTGGTTGAGCAACTGCATAGGTAGAGGTACTTTGCACCGTGATTTTCTCCTTACATGTAAGTGAAAATTGATTCTGCACTGGAGATTGCACACAGTTGCCCACTCAGCAAAATCTCTTGTGTTTTTAACAGCAAAATAAAGTCCCAGAGAGAGCCGTCCTGTGTGAATGTCCTGTACTTTCTGGATTCCCGACACAACCCGTCTAAAATTCAGCTAAAATTTAAATGTGTGACATTCAGAATATGATGAATGTAAGGGAATACTTTTTAAATTGCTATAACATGTACAGTAAGCAGAGGCTTTTCAAAGCTTAAATTCAAATATTGTTTTTCAGCAAAACATGTAGCAGGTGCCATCTTTCTCTTTTAGTCTGTTTAAATTGATAACCTGAATGAAAATAACGAATGTTCTAGGCCTACATAGGAAGGTTCTAATTTTTTTAAAGATTGCTCTCCATGATTATTCTCCACAAGGCATGTACTGTAATCCTCATGGTGCTTTTATTACATTAAAGTTATAATAATCTTTGTACTTTGTTTCGGAAATCTTTTTGGTATTTTATTTTGCAAAACATTGAATTTCATAGCACATAGGCCTATCCATATTCACTGTAAAGCAGGGTTGTGGGTTGTTGCTGACATACTATGGATATGGGTCTTAAAACTTCACATAATCTCATACTGTAACTGTTTAATAGTATGCTAATGTTATATAAAGTATACAAAATATATTACTTACTTTGAATAATCTGTTGGAATATGTGAAAGAAAAAGAAAATACATTTTTAGGAACTTGTCGTGTAATTTGTGATACAATTGAAAAGTAACCTCCCTAACACGGGCTGTATCATTGGTGTAGCAACAGAACGAGTTTGAAGTTCATCAGTTTAAGGTGAAATAATTGCATTGTATTGCTTTAAAATGTTTATTTAGTCAGCTCATTTATACAAATGTAAAAGTTGCCAATTCTTACAAAATACAAATAGACATTCAGTGGTTGATAGAAGACCCCAACTCATCGGGAAATGTGCTTATTTGCCATCTACAGAGTTAGAGTAGAGAGCACATATGGTTATGATTATGCTTATGCTATTTAGCAGACGCCTTTGTCCAAAGCGACACACAATAAAAACAATACAACAATTAAATTTAACAGTGAACAATTTAAAAAAATGGGTCAGTAAGGAGAATAGCAATATATACAATAAACAATCAATTCAAACGATAAGCTAATACAAATAAGCAATGGAAATAACAATGGAACTAAGTCATTCAATCAATCATATAAAATAACAATAGCATGGAAGGCTACTTTAAGGAGAATACCAATAATAAAACAATGTCAATTAAATCAATGGCCTAATGAAACTAAATCTATATAAATATACAAACCATAACATATCCTTCTCCTCTCTGTGCCTGCAGCCTAACTCTAGGGTCGGCGGCAAATAAGAATATTTCCCAAAAAGTTACTGTGTTCCTTTAAAAATAGAAAATCTACAGCAATTCAGATCCACTGTAAAGCTTATTTTTACATGACATTACCAGATATCCCGACGTCCTCCCTCACACACAGATTCACACACAGCAAAACAATAAATAGCTCTAAAAAGATATAAATACAAAACAGAATGACTTTGAGATGAACCTATGGCTTTGCCTTTGTCTTTTTTTGACATTTTTGGCCACCCATCTCCCCTAAAAACTTAACCCTGAGCAGATGATCAAGGCACTAATAGCGATATGAAAATAATACAACAATACTTTTGTATTGAATGACACCTCACAGAAGGGAAAAAAGTGCATTTAAGAAAGGCATGCATTGTCCTTTAGCACAGACTTGTGATACAGCTGCTTTGCCTGAGTGCGAAAAATCCAGTGGACTGGTGACCGTGTAGCGCTGTCAGATCTGGGACTCTCCGGTGTTCTGGGCGCTCTTGGACAGCTGTGGATGACACCAAATATCATAAACAGGAAGAGCCCCACCACATCCTCATACAACAAGCACCATTTCCACAAAAGAGCACTTAACATAACCTCACACCAAAAGCTATATCAGTAAGAATCTTGCAAAAGCTTTAGTAGAAAGAACATCTAGTACTGTAATGATATATGAGCTCACGTATTTAGAGAACGCATACGCATTTACACCAGGTGTTGTCCCAGAAGCGTCTTATGTGTCTAATGCATGGACAAAAAATAGCCTCAACATGATGAATTCATCTTCCCCTGAAGATGAATGGTAATAGTAATAGACTGAATACCTGAGACTTGGACTGGTTTGAGCTGAAGTCTGAATACTTGGTCTTGTGCGGAGCACAGATGCAGGACAGGAACTTGCCGTACTCCTCTCTCACCTGTTAAGGGTGAACAAGACGAGACAGCGCGGCGTGAGTTGGCTGCCCCGGACACACTGAGCGTGCTCAGTAGAAAATAATTGGCCGATCTGTGTGCTCTGCATAGTGAAGAGGCTCTTACCTGCTTGTTGAGCAGGCAGTGCATACAAAACATCAGCACGCCTTGCAGGCAGTTGAAGAAGGTGAAGAGGTACGACATGGCCATGGTGGAGTTGTTAAACTGGAAGCAGCCAAAGATCCACATGAGGCCAAGCACAGCAAGCTGAGCTACTGCAGTGATTGTAAATGTCCTGTAGGGGGAGACAAAGAGATATTGGCACACTTGTGGCATTCTTCCCCAGTTGAGTGGATGACGCTTTTTTTCCCCTTTACTAATACCTCTGTATGGAAATTCTCTGCAAGTTCTCAAAGTGTCTGAAGTAGATCAGTCCATGTCTAGATCCAGAAATGAGCCTGATCAAAACCTGAGCTGTTCTTGAGTCTATTCTGGACAAGAACTTACTTGATTTTTTATTTTTTTTTTAAGTATATTTTTTTGGCCTTTTTGCCTTTATTATATAGGACAGTGAAGAGGTAGACAGGAAACAAGTGGGAGAGAGAGATGGGGTTGGATTGGGATATGACCGCAGGCCGGATTCGAACCTGGGTCACCATGGGCACTCAGACCCGTAAATGGTACAGGTAGCCTGCTGCGCCACAGCGCCCCCAGGAACTTACTTGATTTTACGCAATGTGTTAAAATCAGGATTGAGACTGGCGAACTTCTCAGCCAGCTTGTAGACTGTCAACAGGAAGAAGAAGACGTTGGCCTGGAGGAGAAAGGCAGAGGAGGAGAGGAGGAGGAAGAGGAGGAGGAGAGGAGGAGGAGAGGAGGAGGAGGAGGAGGAAGAGGTGGAGCAGGAGAGATAACATTGCGATGCATTGACTATTAAGTGACATTAACATTTCGATTTTTGCTGGATTATGAACTTTGAAACCATACTGTATGTACTTTTATACTATATGTACTATTGAGACTGGACTTCATCCTCAAATGATGAAACTCTACTATACTCACAGTAATGATGACACAGACAGGGCCAAGGAAACTCCAGATGAAGTTGTCTTTTGTCACATCAAACCAGCACCTGAGGGTACACACACACACACACACACACACACACACAGAGAGAGAGAGAGGTAGAGGGACCAAATCAAGTCACTACCTCAGTAACAGAAAGCAGCAGAAAGATCAAATCATCTCATGAGCTTTCCAGAAGCTGCTGCGGGGCGACTCACAGGCGCTTGGAACCGTATCCTTTGGCGTAGACCATCGCCGAGATGGCCACTATGAGCGCGGGCACTCCGTAGCCGGCCGCCATCAAGTAGCGGGTCCGCAGCGTGGTGTGGAAGACCAGCACCACCATGCGGAACAGCTGCACGCCCTCCAGGCACATCCAGCAGAAGACGGACAGGTAGAAGAAGTGCAGCAGCCCCGCCACCACGGCACAGCCTGTCTGTCTCACACACACACACACACACACACACACACACACACCGCACATTCAGAGAGGGGAGGGGCCACTGTGCACCATATGTGTGTGAGAGTTCATATACGTACTGTATGTGTGTGGATGTGTGTGTGTGTGTGTGTGTGTGTGTGTGTTAGTATCTGTGATTGTGTGTGTGCGTGTGTGTGTGTGAGCATGTTTGTGTTAGCATCTTTGTGATTGCTTGTGTATGTAAGCATGTTTGTGTTGCCAATTGCTGCTATCAAGCAGGCAATACATGGTCAGTAACCATAAATAACCCCCCCCCTCTCTATCTCTGTCCACAAGACTAAAGCTCGACTTTACTTGTCACAGTCTCTAACAGCAGTCTCCCTCTCTCTCTCTCTCTCTCTCTCTCTCTCTCTCTCTCTCTCTCTCTCTCAGATCCACCAGACTAAAGATCACCTTTACTAGCTACTGTCTCTACCAGCAGTCTCTCTCTCTCTCTCCACTTCTCTATGGGTTCACTCACCTGGTTTTCGGTGCGGGAGATGCCCACGAGGAAGATGAGGCTGGCGACGAAGAGGCTGAGGCTGAGGTGCAGGTGGATGGTGTTGCGCGTGCTCTGGATGGAGCGGCAGAAGGCGAAGGTGAGGACGCAGGCCAGGAGGCACACCAAGGACAGAGACAGCCCCACCCAGGTCATCAGGAGCAGCTCAAAAGTGTCCTGTCACACACACACACACACACACACACACACACACACACACACACACACACACACAGACACACACCACACAAGGAGGCAGAGAGAAGGAGAGAGAGAAAGAGAAGGAGAGAGAGAGAGAAGGAGAGAGAGAGAGCATTCATTCATAAGGTCCAAACATAACTTAATTGCATATCACATATGGAGGGCTTAGTGAAATGTCTGCTTGAATATCTGATTAATGTTAGCTCTTGTAGCACTGGTGGTGACATTCATGCTGCGAACATTTCCACATTTTTTTTTTGAATGTGAATGCATCCTGTTTTGGGGTTGTAAAAATGGAAGGACCAAGTGGACTCTGAGTTGTTTACCTCGACCTCGTAGAGAGCCATGAGCACGGCGAAGCTGCTGAGGTGGTTGCAGGAGCACACTGTGTGGCTCGCGTTGGTCGTCACCACCGTACACCCGCGATCAGACCACGCGTTGCGTCCGTGGTCCCAGTAAACACATTTGTGTTGTTCTTGCTTTGACTGCAATAAAAAAAATAGCTGATTCAGTTGCATTCTGTAACCGTCATGTACATATATATATTATAGGATACTGTGTAGTGAAAAATATTCAAACCCAAGTGTCTGAAGGAGCGATTATTCTTAAATGTTGCGACAAAACATTATATATCAGCATTGAATATATTGTATTTATTATCTGTATTTCTCACTTATATGGTATATACTGTATATTTGCATGAAATTAATGAGTAATAGGTGTCCTACATACGCTGAAATGGGAGAAAGAGAGGGTGATATTCTTCGTCAGCTGTGTTGTGTTGGAATTGCTAACTGTTGCTGTGACGACTTTTGAGTTCATCTGGAACTTTGTGTTCGCGTCATCAGGAGTCACAGCAAAAGAGTTATTAGTTGACTCCTCCAAGTTCTTATAGGTCAGCAAGGCAACAGTTGTGACTCCTGTTCAGCAAAAGACACACACACACAGATGGAAGGGAATAAATATTTATCTTGGTTGTCTATGACCATTTCCCGTGTGGGAAAGGTCACTCCTGTTCAGAATGTACGCAGTCCTGCACATCAGCATGTGTGTGTACCAGGGAATTCAGCTCCTGTCGCTGTCTCCCAGTGTGTGTCCAGTTGGGCGTTCCCGGAAAACATGCGGAGAGGCCCGCTGGGTGCTTCAGCTCCCCTCTCCACCCGCAGCTCCAACTCTGAAAGCACACACAGAGCCCTATGTTCTGACACAAGGCTTACAAACACAGCTTACCCTAGTTTTCTTGCCTGGCTCCTCTATAGGCACTAAAAGCACAAAAGGTTCAGTTCCTGTGAAAATGCAACAAGTAGGCCTACAACCACAGGCGTCGCAGACATCAGCAACTGCTAAGAGAGAAATTGAATAGGTTTTTGCTTGAGGTCTGCTAAAATAACTGATCACTGGTAAGTTTCTTAGCACATTGTCAGCTGTTATGTTAGTGTTATTATCCAGGGCCCATTGTAGATGAGATACTTTGCAAAGTGTGTGAGAAACATCTGTAACAGTTCTATTGAAATGCTCGAGGGTTCAACTAAATTAGCAATGCGTATAGGATAGTCATTCGGCACACGAAGCAGCTAAAATAAAGATAGAAACGATAGGTTAACCACAAAGTATTTAGAACTTCCTGTTGTCAAATACGGAAAATGTGTTAGAAGACGAGTGTGTGATAGAAATGAGGCTTACCAACACATCTGGTAGAAAAGTTGGTTTGGCGGTCGCTTAGCAGTGGTCCAACTAGTTTCAGTGCACTCTCAACGGAGGACAACAACATGGTGACTTGCTTGCTGTCATGAAGGGGTCCTTTGGACAATAGACCATCTATTATTGACAGGAGTTTCTGTAAGAAGGACACACAAAGAGTCAAGGCCGGGGCCCACCGCACACATACACGGCGCGTCGCGACGTGACAAGAAAAAAAATTAGACCTCCATTGTTTTTAACGGAGCAAAGCCCACTAAAAACGCACGGCAGCCGCACAGAAAACTGTTCTAAAATCCTGCGCGTTAAGCCCACGCTGCTGAACCCCGTGTCCGGTGGCCGCCGGCCCTTAAGAGTAAGTTAGGATTTGAGAAAACCAGAGAAAAACAGAGCGAGAGAAGGACTGAGAGACAGGTGGTAAGGTGATGGAGAAGGAGTGGTAACTCACTACACATACAGTACTCCTGTCTAGCGCATTATGACACTGTTACAGCTACAGTCATTTCCCAAATATTAACCACGGCTTATAGGCCTACATTGATTTTGCTAAATTTCTTCAGCTACTGTATGAGGTTATACACACAGACATTTAATTAATATAATATAAATTCAGTTTTGTTTCTTTTAACTTGCAGAAAACACTGCCCTGCGGCTTATACACAATGCAACGAATACACAGCAAATTACTATAGGGCTACATTCAAAAGCTGCAATAAGGCTTTACCAGTAACAGCTCCCTTCCATCCTGTTGTCTCCTGGCCATATGCGTTGGGGTAGTTGACCCTTGGTTTAGCAGAGGGCCGAGGACTCTCAGTGCTCTCTCAATTAAATGCAACACCACGGCCACTTGATCGCCACCGAGGGGTCCTTTTGACAGCAGGCCGTCTATTGGTGACAGAAACTTCTGAAGGTTGGAAAGAAAAATAGTCAGAGTGAGTGAAGAGGAGAGAGAGAACAAAGAAGAAAGAGAGGAAAATATGAGGGAACAGGAGGGTTAAACCAGTCAGACATAAAGGGAGTCCAACGAAATCTCTCCTTGTAAGACATGACACCATTACAGCGTTCTGTCATAAAAACACAGTCAAAAGCGACCATAAGACATCACCATTAACAGTGTCTTTCCATCCAAAGGCCAATCCAGTGCTCCATCTGGAGGTGAAGCCCCAGCCGTGTCGTTTCCTGCCAGTTTCATACACAGCCGGTTCAGCAGGGAATGAGAATCCTTCAGTTCAGGCAGAGTCTGAAATGATCAGGAACATCATGAGCAATAAGCTACCATAGTCTACATACAGTAGGGATCAAATCATTTGTATTTTTAAACAACAGATATTGTATTCAGTCATACCTGCCCAGGATTGGCATCGTCACAGTTGAATGCTGATGGGAAAACGTACACAATTTATAAGCATATTATTCATTATTGTTCTGATGGCCTATGGATGATATCAGATTGCTGCAGCATGTGTCTGTTAGTTTTAACTACAAATAGCATAGCACCTCTAGAGATGTGGTCGATATGACATTCATATTTACATTTACAACAACATCATCCACAGACTCTCACAACTAAGTTACAACACAGGGAAATAGCCCTTGGAGCAGGAACCATTTTAAAGCCAAATACTCGAAACAGTCTCATCATGACAGGACTCAAGTGCCAGACAGCTGAGAGGAAACGGAAGGAACGGAAGAAGAGGGAAGGAAAGGAAGAGAGTATTATTGTTTTTCACCTGTGCATGCTTCCTGATTGAGGCCATAATTGGTATATCCTTTGTGACAAATACATTCATAACCACCAGGACCCTGTTGACATGCACCTCCTCCACAGATAGAGCGGTCCATAGAGCATATGTCTGGAAAAGATATGAAGTGGTAGAATGAGTAGGACTAGGACAGCATTTTTCACAAGCTTACAGTAAATTAGACTTAAAATGTGCAGTATTTTCAAAAGCTAATAATAGCCATGTCAGAGGCTATCCTCCTTGACAATTCCATTTCCATTACAATCATGCATCCATCAGTGTTAGCCAGCATTAGAGTAGTTTTCTTCAGTATCCTTCCTCCAGTTCCAGTCTTTTACACCTATGTACTAAGGCTACTTAGAGATTAAATGTAGCCTACTGGTCTGTTAGTTTGCTAGTTAATCTAATGCCCCCTGAGAGAACGGTAACTTCACAGGTGCTGTACTGCTATCAGCTGGCTGCTAGAACATTGGTTTACCTTCACAGGATCCATCTTTTTTGGTGAAGTTGGTTTTTCCAGACCCAAGTCTGAAGCCAGGGTTGCATACACAGTAGTGGCTTTCTGGGATGTTGTGGCATTTTGCGTTCTCCCCACAAATGGTGCTGTCAGCCTCACACTCACCTGTCACAAGAGAGAAGTGTTACAAAAGCCTAACGAACCAAATAACATATTAATTTCAATCAATTCATCAATTTATCTATTTACGGTATTTATTTCTAATTTATCGCAAACTGACGTGTTGCTGAAAGCTTTGTACATATGTCTCCCTGTAAGCAAATGCAATGTTATGTTTTGTTTCACATAAAATGACTAACAGGTTGGTGACATATATTCTTATTTGAGTAGAGGCCAATAATTAGAATAAGTTTAAACTTAAGTTTGAGTTTAATCTCACTTTCACAAATGCCAGTTTTGTTGTTCAGACTGAATCCAGGGTTACAGCTACAAGAGTAGTTCCCAGGGGTGTTGTAGCATTTCGCGTTCCCCCCACAAATGTCAGCATTCAGGACACACTCATCCTTGTCTGTGAAGTTTGATTAAAAACTAGTGATGTAGCAGGCCAAATTAGAAATCAGTATTACTGTACTTTCATATTTTTAAGGTGACCATTTAAGCTAATCATATTTTGGTCAGTATCTCACCCTGACATGGCACTCCATGGTTAACCCAAAAGACCTTGAGTAATTCCTTACAGTGTTTTGAAAATTGTATTATTTTCTTTATCTAACTAGCATCTTGGTGACTTTTATATTCTTATTTGAGTAGAGAACAATGATGAAAAAATATCAATTTAGTCTCACCCTCACAAATACCAGTTTCGTTGTTCAGACTGAATCCAGGGTTACAGCTACAGAAATAGTTGCCAGGGGTGTTGTGGCATTTTTCGTTCCCCCCACAAATGGCGGCATTCAGGACACACTCATCTTTGTCTGTGAAGTTTGATTAAAAACTAGTATCAGTCATTACTGTCTGCACACATTAGAAATCAATATTTACTTTCACCTCCTCCTGGTAGTTACCAAAGTCATGTGTTAATTAGTTTCTAGTTAGTTAGTATCTCACCTTGACATGTCACTCCCTGGTCAGCCAAAAATGTGTCATTTCCATTGCTAGTCACAAACCCATCCTTACACACACAAGTGTAACCTCCATCAATGTTTTGACATGTGGCATACGGACCACAGTTTTTCACTGTGCACATATCTGCAGGGAAGAGGTGAAGATGTTTCCACAGATGTCCAGAAGAGGCAACACTACCATGCTAAAATGTTACCTCATAAATCAGTGTGCAGAAACAAAACTCAGACACAAGAACGAAAGAAAAGTCATGGTAAGCCAAGACAAAATATGAATGCTCTGTACTCTTGTTTTATGCTAACCAAAACCAAAACCAAAAAAAAATGAATAAAACAAGACATAAATATATCACAAATATATTGATGCATTTCATATCCTTTTTTTTTCTCGCTTTCTCACCTTTCTCACATGTCTCTTTTCCGCTGCTTTTCTTAAATCCAGCATTACATATGCAAGCATAACTCCCCTCATTGTTTTGACATGTGGCGTTGGGACCACAGTCTTCCTCTGTGCACTCATCAATATCTGGGAAAGGGTGAGGGTGGGGACAAGGAAAAGGTGAAGAAGTTTCCACAGATGTCCAGAAGAGGCAACATTAACATGCTAAATGGACCTCTAATGGTAATGCATAAATCAGTGTGCAGAAACAAAACAAGAACAAAAAAACAGTCATGGTGAGCCAAGACAAAAGACATGCTCTGTACTCTTGTTTTATGCTCATCTTAAGAAATACAAATCTAATTTGATTTGATGCATCCCCTCTAATTAATGCAATAAATAAGGCATAAATATATCACAAATGTATTAATACATTTCATATCCTTAACAAAATAATGATTTTTCTTGCTTTCTCACCTTCACATGTCACTTTCTGGCCAACCTTAAATGTCTCTTTTCCACTGCTTGCCTTAAATCCAACCGTACACATGCAAGCATACCCTCCCATATAGTTATGACATTTGGCATGGGGACCACAGTTTATGTTTTCCACTGCACATTCATTGATATCTGCAGAGGGACAATGGTGAAGTCAGTTCAACCTCCAGTCAACATGAACGTGGACCCTTTATGCTACAGGCACACAATACAAGTGGAAATTAATTAATTGAATAAATGAATAAAAAATATATTATTTTATTTATTTATTATGACCAACGCAATAGCGAAGTGCGTTCGAAGTCATATACTGTACATCTAATCAAAGATTGTTCATCGCCCGGATGTTTTTTTTGTTGTTGTTGTTTTTAATCAAATTTTACTTAAACATTTTTTCAGTGTCAATGATTCATGGGACACTATAAGCCCAGGCTGCATACAACTTGATAGTCATCTAGCCCCAGAAGAATGACACAGAAACCATTTATTTTCATTTTTGATCCGTTGCCCACCCGCTGCACCAGACCCCCCAAAAGGAGGGGTCATTTATGAAAACTTGGAGGTGTGAAATTGTACATAATACACAGTAATTAGGGACAAGTGTTCAGAATTAGCTTCAGCTAAAAACACTACGATACATACACAAGATGACTGTTTAAGTCTATCCATGTTGTTTGTATCTGTCCTTACCTACATTTAACTTAATAAAACACATAACAAACCATGATGCATGTGCTATAAAATGGCTTGTTATTCCTACCTTGGCATGTTTCTGAATTTTCAGCAGTGAAGTTGACATTTCCCTTAGTGGACTTGAATCCGGGTTCACACTGACAGTAGTAGCTGCCCTTGGTGTTGAAGCACTCTGCATGGTCACCACATAGTTCTTCTCCCTCATCCTCACACTCATTGATGTCTTTGACCAAACACAGGGGGCAGAGAATCACCATCACAGTAAAAAGAAACCTCGAGTGAATGGCAGGAATGTTGTTATAGAGCCAATCATACATGTAAGTGAATATACATTGGTATATAGGATATCTTACCCATACAGGGGCCTTTTGGATTGAGGGTCATATAACCGTCAGGACAGTCAGTTGCAAAGACTTCAGATTTAACCACAAGGAAAAGCAGGACCAACAGCAATTCTGACAGACAGATCAAGACACATATTGCAAACAGCTTGACGTTTTGTAGATGTTATTTTACTGTAATCCAATATCAGTTCAGCGCTCCAGTTATGATGCAAAACAGACCTCACTGCAACAGCAGCTGCTATAAGAAACACTTGCTATCTCATATCATTAAGCTCATTTCACAAGAGCAGAAGGAAAGAAATCGTCATCATGTCAACTCTTGTCTATTAGCCTGCATAAACTGCAATCCAACTATAGTTAGCTGGGCCTTAGAGAGCAAAAACCCAAAGCATCTGATCTCATCTGATTAAGATGATTTGAGATTGGTGAACATCCCCCTGTGAACTAGAATCCCGAATGTTAACAATTAGAGGCTAGTTTTGAACACCACTGGTTGAGCTATATGTAAGTCAGTTCCACCTTTGTCATGAGTGCTTTTAATTAATTGGATTCTGTTAAAACACTGACATCACTGCTTTGTTGTTTTTGTGGCACACCTTACATTTCCTGTGATTTAGGCTGCGTAACACATTTTAAGCATGATGATAAAATTAAGCATGATGAAAATAATTCATACAGTAGGTGTTGCAGAAGTCCTGCTCCCCTTTTACTCAAAGATAGGAGTTTAATTTGACAATACTCAAGGTTCACTTACTTTTAATCACATGCTACGACCACACAGTCAGTCCACCAAAAACTTTGACCAGCCCACCAAAAACGTTGATATATTACAACCTTTGTATCTTGTTATGTATATTACAACATTTACTGTATGTCAAACATTGACATGTCCTCGTGTGTTACAGAGAGAAGTATACAGTAAGTGGAAATTAACCCAGCCCACATGGTTAGGTGGGTTCTGCCACCCAGAGCAGTGTAGTGATTTCACAGTCTAAAAATATTACTTTAAAGGCGAGAGAGCACACAGCCTCTATTAAGCGTGGGTGATAAAGAGCCAAGCTGGAAGAAAAGAGTCTGTGTTCTCCTTCTCTCTCTCTCTTTATCCCTCTCTGTCAATGGTTCAACCTCAGTAATTCATTCGCTTTCTGCTCTCGGAATTATTAGACCACATTGTCCATGAATCAGGATAGAATCCCGAGGAAAGTTCTTTGGAATGACATCGTTTTTTCCCTCTCCTGCTCTTTTCTTTGAGAGAGCTCCCGGGCTCTGGGTAGGTTTTATGACAAGAAGCATCAGAAACTGACTGACTAACTCTTCTATTAACAACATCCAACTGCAGGCTGAAACTAATGCAAAGACACAAGGGAGATTCACAAAAAGTCTTGTGTTGGCTAAAGTGACAGCAATGCCCATATAAAAGTGAAACTTTCAACAGCTGCTACTTTTACTGTGAACATTTGTTTTTTTTACACACTGGCTATCTTACAGCTTAATGCTTTACATATAAAATGATAAGCCATGAACGCAAAACTGTCTCTTCACTGAATGGAAATACAGTCATACATATACAGACTGATACATATTTAAATTATAGTATGAAAATAAAATCATTGTGTACACAGTATAAACTGATCAAGCTAAAGCCATTAGGTGTGAAATAGATACGGTGAGAAATAGATATTGTGAGAAAGCAGTGTCAGGAAAAGAGAACCAGAATGGCCTAAACAACCATAAACACACTCTATTTCCATGGCAACATGTAGTCCGCACTCACTGTGACAGCAGATGACTCACCCCAAATCAGGAGATGCCCTCTGTATCTCATGGCGACGGAGAAGAATTCACCGTTGCTCTGACTCTGGCCACTCTGCGATTAAAGACCCAAAACTCCACTTCAAGCAAGTTTGCAAAGATTCAAAATGAATCCGCACAATGACACGTGTGGAGCCTCCTGCCGTTCTTTTTTGAATGATTTGTATCGGTCGCCTCCGTAGGTGTCCAGATGTTCTGTGGGCAGCACAACGCCGCACCCTGCCTTGTCTGAGCACACAACACAGAGTGGTTCTCTCTCTCTCGCCGCTGCCCTCCCCCGTGCCTCTGTTTCCAGCTGTCTGACACAGCACTGGGGCCAGCGCTGAATCTCATCTGGAGAGCAGACTGCACCGTCACGCCCTTCAGCTGGCCAGGAACCAAACACACACAGAGAGAGAGAGAGAGAGAGAGAGAGAGAGAGAGAGGAAAGAGAGAGAGAGATAGAGAGAGAGAAAAAGAGAAAGAGAGAGAAGGGGGAAGTGAGGAAGAGAGAGAAAAAGAGGGAGGGGGAGGGGAGGACGAGGAGGGGAAATTACGAAATGTCAGAATGAGGCCAGAAAACGAATGGAGATGTGAGAGTTAGAAGCAAACTTGAGGAGGGGGGGTTTCTAGATGTGATCTCAATCAACCCACACTGTTCTACAACAAAGTTGTGATCGCTTGAGGCCTCGTCAAAAAATAAATTAATTTAAATAATGATAAAAAATAAAGAGAAAAAATAAGAAAAAAAAGAGAAACCCAAACGTGCTCAGTTGGCCTTGCTCCCAGCAGACACTGCTTTCCCTTTCCTCTCCTGACACGGCTACCTATCCTTTGAATGACTGGAGGCCAGGATACCGGGAGCTCAGCAGTGGAACAGAAAACAGTCGGATGGCTTTGATCTGGCGGATGATGAGGATGGCAAGGTTAATACACAATCTAACTTTGTAGCCTACTATTAGCAGAATGAAAGTAATAGAAAACCACACACGTGACCACAAACCTATGCTCCTGATAGGATAGCTGTAGCTCTCCTTTGATGATTTGCTCATCATCTATCAAATGCCTTTTACACCCTGGCCAAAGTAGACTAAAAGAGAAAACATATTTTTTTGCAGTCCCTTTGGCTTATCAACTGTTACAGTATACTGATAAACACATGCTGTATAAAGGACATGCACTTTCAAAATAAGGTGTACATGTACAATGACAATAAACAGTATAATATATTCTATTCTATTCTTTTCTATACTACTGTCTCATTCATATCTGTGGTTCATGACAAATAAACAAATAAGATCTGAAAAAGGATTTAGCTTGATACAGTAAGTGCATTTGAGGACTGTCAGTACCACTTCAGAAAGAAAAGCTTGTTCTGCTACAGTAAGGTGTAGGGGTGACTTTTTGGAGGGAAACAGTCATGCTGCAACCATGTCACTGTCAACGTGACTGCTGCTGATACTGAGGAGAGGAACAGCATGTTCTCTAGAAGCGTCTCTCTGACTACTGAGCAGAATGGTGTGCCATGACGCGTACGTACGCAGAGCAGTGAATTGCTGTTTTTTCTAGTTGAGAGTTGTGAACTTGTGATAGCGTAATTTTCCAAACTACTAGCCGCGGCGTATACCGTATAGATTTAGCAACATTTCTTCAGCTATGAGGTCAATACACAGGGGCAGTTAATATGGTATTATTAATATGGTTTTGTTTCTTTTAACTTGCATAAAACACTGTCCTGCGGCTTATACACAATAAATGCACAGGAAATTGCTGTATTGGTAGAGTGATGCACTGCTTATAGGCCCAAACTGACCTGCTAAACGAGAGCCAACAAGTCAACAATGGGTTTGAGTTTTGGTGAATCTTATAAGAAGCAAGAGGTGTAAAGCAATGGAAGTAATGTAAAGTAATGAAAGAGTACGGCTGACTTTTTACAATGATAGTTTGGTTCTGTGGTACATGGTGAGTAGGAAGAGGAGATAGAGGGAGAGAACGATGACCCAACACTATGGTGATTTGTCATCAACAACCAGAGAGTCTTTTGTACTTTAGCAAACCACTTTCATGGACAAAAAAATACATTGTGGCATTACATTTTACATTTACGTTTTTACAGTTAAAGGGACACTTCAGCGATTAGCATTAAGCGCTGTATCTTTAGAAAACCAGTCATGTTTTTGAATGGTCGTGCATCATTCCCTCAGTTTGCCTTGAGATGGGAGAAATACGGATTTCAATGAAAGCCATGAATAGGACTTCCTGCTTTCAATGATGTAAAATGATGATTTTCACATCATTGAAGCAGGAAGTCCAACATTGAAATCCGTATTTCTCCCATCTAAAGGCAAACTGAGGGAATGATGCACGACCATTCAGAAACATGACTGGTTTTCTAAAGATACAAAGCTTAATGCTAATCGCTGAAGTGTCCCTTTAAGTTGATAGTGACGGTTATGGCTATGGGCACACTTGAGGTTAGGTTTGGTAAGGATTTGCCCATGGCAGTGGTTTGGCTGTTGGTAACCACAGCCATGGGTGTATCCTTTACCACCACGATCACAAGTGCTGTATTGCAGTCCTTCTCACAGCGAATCAAGTTAAATCAAGAAAGCTAATGTTTTAATATTTCTCTGATTTACAGAAAGTCTCTATCTCTTATCACTTTTAAGTTAAAGCCTTTTGAAATTAATATGTCAAAATTGAATGTTTTTGGAAAAAACCTCTGGCGCCTAAAGGGTGAATTTTTATTATTGCTCATTTTGATTTCTGTTCATTCATCACTCACCCCCCATTTAGTTTCAGTCAATAGTCTTAACCTCTGTTATTGAAACAGTCAAACATTGACTCTGAAGTCAGGTCATCTGAGTACTTCTGAGAAAAGGAAGTTCTTTTCACAAAGTCTGTGTTGTACATGTTGTTCAGAACTGACACATCTGCATGGTTAACTATCATATCCTGTCAATGCATTACAATACGGCTCGGGATCATGACGTGAAAACTTGTGTGCGGGCACAGCCATGTTGGCAGCCTCACTCCTTAGTTTACTATGGATTACTATGGATTTACTCCCGCCTATTAGTGTGTTCCTGTTAGTTTTTGCCTTTTTCTTTTTTCCTAGAATGCAAGGCATGTGCCCGAGCCCTATTATATAATATCCCATGTAATTATAGCATAATTCATATTAGAGACACTGGCACTTGACTTGTTGTTTTCATTGACAAATCATCAGTCTGGTCTTTCTCAAGGACAGAAGACATAGTCCATTTACACCACGGAGGACTGGACCCATGTTGATGAGTGTTTGGTAAACCTTCGTCAATTTGCCCCCTGTCTCAAACTTCCCTTTCCCTCCTGACTGTATTTATAGCAAGCACAGTTTTTGCCTTTGTTCAACTTTGTTTTATTTAGCCTGTGACGGAGCACTAAAACAATCAAGACAAGTCCTGTGTGAGTAAACGGAGGAAAAGAAACAAAATGAGCTATAGATGCGGCGAGGGTCCTAAGATTTCAGTCGACTTATGATGCCCGAAGCTCCTCTCTGTTCAAGTGCAGCTCCTCGGCTTGCTTCTGCTTAGTGCACAGTTTCCGTTTTTATCCACCAAGCTTTTATAGCAAGCTCTTCTTGGTTACCACTTCCTCCTCAAAGGTGTAAAAACCACTGAAACATCAATACACACACACACACACACACACACACACACACACACACACACACACACACACATACAACATCAAAACAGACCTAACCGTACATTGGTTTCCTAGGGAACTGTATACAAAACTCTGTCATTAAAAATAACACAGCGGTTTCTATGTGCTTGAACACAGCTATAGCTTGATAAATCAATAATCTGGTTTGAAATCTTTGGTAACTATGTGTGAAAGTCTACGTGTTTTTAAAAGATTGATAGTATTGGTATGTGGTTATGCATGATGATCGTCATATTGAAGTTATTTGAATAGTGTGGTTTATGACAGCGGTCGTCTGATGTTAATGTCAGTCTGTTATGGGGAGAGGGATTTAGCTGTGGCCTACTTTAACTCTGGCAAGCTCTCCAGGAAACTATTAAAAAATCCATGAAGTTTTTTTTTGTTTCCTCTCTGACTGTATCCTCTCCTTTTCTTCTCTTTGTCCAAACTTTCCTTTGACATGTGTTCACAAAAACTTGGGATTAGAAAAGATGCACGCATACACGCACACACACAAACACACAGACACAGACACAGACACAGACACACACACACACACACACGTACACACACAAACACACAGACACACACACACACACACACACACACACAAATATGTATGCATACTTACTCTCTCTCTCTCTCACTCACTCTGTCTCTCTCTCTCACACACACACACACTAAAGTTAGTCTGTACAAGTTGAAAAAAGCTCACCTGATTAGTGTGACATTTCACAAGATTTCTGACGGTCATCTTCTGGTTCACAAGTTAAGCCCTAACGGAAAACATTCTTACCGCCCAGGGAAGATGACACTTTCACCAGCGAATACTTTCACCTTCTAGTCCTGTTGGTTATTAATGCTGGTCCATTACATTGAACTTAAGGGCAAACATTCATTAGATCCCAGAGGTGGAAAACTCCAGCTTCAGAAGGTAAAGGTTCTACCTGTGCACTTAACACAGATGATCTCATCGATTAGCTGCTCAAGCTGGCTGAAGACTTGGAATCAGCTGGTTTAAGTGAATGGTTGGCACAGACATGTGGCAGAACTTTTACTTTCTGAAACTGGACTTTTCCACCTCTGTTAGCAGAAATCAGTATTAGTATCACTACTAGTATTCCAACACCGCTGGAACATGTGACTTTGGTACGCCTTTAGCAACTACAGTGGACAGACACAGTTACAAACGTACATAGATAACCATATATGGAGTCAGAGTAATGACAAGAATCTATATAAGGACTGTTACAGCGCTCCGGTAGGCCACTGAGCCCCTGCGTTTTATTGTGCAGCAGCGGAAAGGGTTCTTTAGTAAATGATTCTGTGTTGGACATCAGGCTCAAGTCAGTCTAGGGCCGTCAATTGATTGTGACTAGATCCATTGCACTATGCCTACAACCATATCAACTCAATGTGTCTGTGGATGTCTTGAAATGTCTCCTGAAAAATCACATCATTTAATAGAATAAGTTAGCCACTCTACTGTTCTCAGAGAGGATTTCATTTTTGCTTGGGTTCCGTGCGGATGGAAAATGCTCCACGTTGGTCACCAATAAAAATCTACAATGCCTGAAATAGCTCCCTCTGACGCAAATGCATGTACAGCTCACAGTTCACACCAATGGTGTGGTAGGCTACCCTTAATAGCAAAACATGTGTTTGATGTGGCTACGTAGCCATATTATCAACATCACTCTTCTCTTGCCTTAAGGCTTGAATAAGCGAAAAGAGACATTTCCTCACCACTCCTTGGGAAAAAATATCAATGTGTGAAAAGCGAGGGGGCAATAGCCATAAATCCATCTTTATGTTATGTGCACTAACAATAGCCTCAGTGAGGAACTTGGATCTGATTCAGAGAAAAAATCTGTGAGGGTACATTCTAGAATAAGTGGTGACTGAGACATGAACAAAGAAGGGAGCATAAACATTCTCGGATTGTATTTTTGAACATTATATTTTTGATAACACAATACGTTGACCTCCTGACTGGATCATTTGGTAATTGGTCAGTTTGAATCTCATCTCCTCTGTGCTGAGACAGAGTAGAAACTTGAGGATGAGAAATGAAACATAGCACAGGAAATGTGGCTTATCCTGAAAACCATCATGACTTAATTTGTCTTAACAAATACTTATGGCAAGCTACCAGAACACTCTCCAGGTATCATGCCAAGCTTTGGAAAAGCTCTAGGTCCTATCGTCTGACAAGTTTGAGTTTGTTTCCCATCTGTATAAAGGTCCCATGATCTTTATAAGTGGGTAATTCAATGCTGGCAGTTGACCTGTTTACAATCAAAGACTCCCCTGTTTACTTTTGAATCTTTGACTGAGAACAATGCATGGCCAATGTGTTGATATGATAATTCAAGTGATCATCTTATATATTATTCATATTACTGTATGTCTGAGAAGCTATAATGAAACTAGATGTACCGCAAAGCGATACACAATATGACCGCCGCTCAGTCCTGCACATTCTCTCCGCAAATATCAATCACGCTTTTGTTTCCATCGCCTACTCCATCCCCTATTGCAACTTTTATGTATGCAAATGAGTGTGTATGAGTGCTTCTCTGTTTATGAGTGTGTGTGTGTGTGTGTCTGCTTGTGTGTGTGTTTTATGTGTCTCTATGTGTATATGTTCACTGTGTTCTCTGCCGTCACTGTCACTCACACACACACATACACACACACACACACAGGCACACACACAGATATACCCACAGAGAGAGAGAGAGAAAGAGAGAACACACACAGAATACACACAGATAACACAGAACGCACACAGACACAGAGAGAGAGAGAGAGAGAGAAAGAAAGAGAACACATACAATACGTGTGTGTGTGTGTGTGTGAGGGTGTGTGTGTGCATGCGTGTGGGCGTGTTTGTGCATGTGTTTATGTAATTTGTTATGTACATGTGTGTGCTGGTGCGTGTGTGTGTAGGTATGTGTCTGTGTGTGTGTATTTGTGTGTGTGTGTGTGTGTGTGTGTGTGTGTGTGTGTGTGTTTGTGCCTGTGCTTGTCTGTGTTTGTGTGTGTGTGTTCCTGCATGTTTGTGTGTGTGTGTGTGTGTGTGTGTGTGTAGCATCCAGCACCCAGAGCAATCATTCTCTTTTAAAACATATATATTTGGAAACTAGTTCATTAAAGGTGTCTAATGGTGTCACTTATATGTTTCTAGGACAAAAACTAGCAGAGATTGAGATGTGTGTTTGGAACAGTTTTTCAAATCCCCAGCGGGGGATTTAGACTCCAGAGGGTTAATACCACCATCTACAGGCCGATGTATACAGTCCTGAATGTACACATAAATCAATTTATTTTATAGCTCCCCATGGATGAAATTCCACAAAACTTGGCATATTCCCAGGGGGTGTCAGGTTCATCATACACATGAAATTTGGTGCAGTTCATAACATCTCATCTGAAGATAGGGGCAATTAAAGCAATATTACATTGCATTTTACATTTTTACCAGGGGGGTGCAAATCACAAATGACTGGTTATAAGCTAAGTTGATGCAAGCTCTTGAGACCAACATACCATTAACATTTTGTCATTCTCGGCGCCACGGTTCAGGTAGTTATGTAGGAAAAACTGTCATTTTTGGGCTTCGGGCAGGGGCAACGCGGGGGTGGAGTGACCCCCGGGGACGAAACAATTTTTTTCCTTAAAAGTCTACTGGGCTACATGCCCACCAAGTTTCATGTGCTCCGGTGTTACGGTGTCCCGGGAATCGTTGACGAAAAATTCAGGATCGATGACGGGGAAAAAAGAATTAAAAAAAAAAAAAAACCTTTGACAACAACTATATGACCGCTTCGCTAGTACGCTAGCGGCGGTCATAGTGATTGGTATATGTAATAACAAAGCGCAATGTGTAGTGTACAAGAAAGTTGCTAAACCATGTAGCCCATTACTCTCCTATTTTGACCATGTCTCCATCTTGCATCATTGAATAGCAAGTGAGGTCAATTCTGGTCATGCAGGTCTACAAACTTCTTTGGTTGTGGTGGTGAAGACCAAAGATGATGTTGTGAAGCGTGGCGGTGCAGCATGAAAAACTTCATTTGGCTCTTTTTAGCCGAGGTACAGTATACTTGTCTAGAACTGAGATGGGACTGAGTCTAGTTTTAGATAGGTCTAGGCTTAGGCCTATAGGATAGTACAGTATCTCAAAATTCTGACATACTAAATTAGTCTGGAGACCAGACTCTCTTCTTCGCAGATCCATTGGCATAACCACGGGGGACACATCGATATCGATAGTCTTGAAACTTAAATGTAATTGCTCTAATGCCCTCTGTTCGCTGATTGGGCGGAGATGCACTTGCCGGAGTAAAAGCTGAATCAAACTATAACAGACGGAGTATGAAGAGAATGAAGTTGAGCGGAAGTACGTAGTCAGGCGGAGCCAGGCCAGTGTGAAACCCCCTTTAACGTTTAGCTTAGCTTAGTTTAGCTTCGGGGTGTACATCACACCTCAACTGTGAACTTCCCATGCGAACTACACGCACACACGTGTACAGCTGCTTTAGTTAAGATCCAAATGAGTGAGGTTCATACCCAGCAGCGCCGGTCATCTGACTGACTGACCTTGCAGACATGGTGAGTCAGTGTGCTATCTTTCACACCGTTGCTGCTGTGTGTTTATCAGAGAGATGTACAGCAGGGAGTGTCTATCCTCCCTATATTTTCGTGTAGCTCACCTCCTCCTCCATGCTGATTTTCAGCAGGTCGCTTTGGCTGTTGTAATGCAGCCTTGGAGGCAGACATTGGCGAGTTCATTTGAAAACTTGTCTGGTGTGTTCGCTAGGGATGCTTCTAATTAGTGGGCTTGCTGCAAGGCAAGCCCATCTATTGTTCTTCTTTGCCCGTTTTTTTGAGAACGCCTCTTCTCCTAGAGCGTTTGAGCTATCGACGCGGTTCAAACACTAAAAAATCAGGCCCGATCCGGTGTAGGTTGCTTGTTAATGTCGGATGGCTGCCGGTTGTCGTTTTTCCAGTATTCCCGTTTTCAGACCCTTGTAGTTCCGCCATGCTCCACCAGAGGCGTTTCCCCATTGATATGAATGGGGGACTGTTCAGGAGTTTACATCACTGCCCCCTGGTGAGCAAGCCCACTCTTTCTGCTCCTCCACGGAGATGCACATTTCTAGTATCTTCTTATGAGTGTACTGGGTCTCATGTGTTCAGAAAAGTACAAATGTCACTTGTCACTACTTCTCTTTCGTTGTGTTCCTCTTTCGTTGAAATTAAGTTAGGCCTACATGTGGAAATGCCTGGTGTGATGCAATCCTTCATGAGGCTAACCATGTACGGTACTTTGTTTGCATGGGCTACAGTAGGCCTACATCCATGGACCATTATTAGCCCATTTAATCCCAATTTTTTCCCAGACATGAAAATCATCAAAATGTATCATGTATCTTTATAATTCATACAATTACATGTTTAATGGCATAGCAGCAAGATTTTTTTTTTTTCGGTCACAATTGTGACCGGCAGGATTAAATGGGCTTTAGTAGCAGAGACTTTCTAATGAGGAGACACAACACTCAAGGAATCCTCCTTAGAAATGCATGGGGGCAATAGCTGCCCGGTAACTGCCCAAAGTGTGTTACACTCCTAAAATAAAAGTGTTGGAAACAACACAAACTGTGTTGTCCCTATCTGGACACAGAGATGTGCTAAAAAAACAACATAAGTTGCGCTATTTAACACATATTGTTGTAACAAATAACAAAAGCAATGTGTTGGAAGCAACACAAACTGTGTTGTCCCTATTTGGACCCTACAAGTTGTGTTGTTTCCAACACATTTGTTTTCAGATGGTCACTGAGTGGGGGGACTTGCTGATAAGGATTTTACTGTATACACACCGCCGCCGACTTGAGCTTCCAAAAGGCTCTGGACGCCCTTCCAAGGACGCCATGGGAAGCTTTGGACGCTTTGGCAGCTCTGACATGGCAGTATTCTATGTTTGATCATGTTTGTTGCTGGTCGTTTGCCGCTGAATCGTGTCATAGCTCATTACCATAAAGTTGAGCCAATTTCAACTTTCTGCTTGAAGGCCCGATCACATTATAGACGGCATGCGCTGCGCTCACCGCTAGGTTGCTCTTGGTTGAGATAATGTTCTACGATTTTTGTTGTTGTTACCGCTCCTATTTCTATGGTTACTGCTGGGCTCCGTGCAAAAGACCATTCACTTACAGCGCGCCGCGGTCAAAGTTGAACATGTTTCAACTTTGACCGCGGCAAGCGCAACAGCGGCAAAGCGGCAAAATGCCGCCGGCGCTGTGCTTTGCTGAGCACAGCGGCAGAGCCGCTTTTGCGCTCTCAACCCATTGAAAGTAATGGTTTTCATAGCGCATGCCGCATATAATGTGATCGGGCCTTGACTCTCCAGACGCCCAAAACGCGATGCCGGCAGATTTGCCGCTGCTAGCAGCTGAAAGAAGCCGGCTTCAATTGAAAGTTAATGACTTCCTGAATCTTTGGAAGCTCAATAGGCGGCGGTGTGAATACAGTTAGTGGTAGTGGCATAAATTAGGCATTGTCACGACTACCTAGCTCAGAGTAGCCATGACATGAAGGGAGACATGAATAAATCAAATAATTTATTAAAGCAACACCATGTAAGTTTTGCTCTCGGGGTCCCCCTACAGTTGGGAAACGGTAATTTCTTATATATGTCGCAAAATCTGTCACGTTACACCAGAAGCAAGTTAGACATAGCGTACAGTATGCTAGACTTGAGGCTGCACATTAAATATTAAATTATGTGGTAGGCCTAGCCTACTACGATACCAGTTATGTGATACATTTGTAAAACTAGGCTTTCAGCTCAGGTCTGTGCACGTTCTCGGTATTGGGATGATGTTGGTCATTGTTGGTCAATTACTTATTTAAAAAAAAAAAAACGATTACGATATTTATGAGCAATAGCGTAGCCTAATCTAGGGTGGTCATGTTAAGCAAAAGGCAAAAGGAGTATAATGGTGCTGCCACCACCACCAGAGCCAAGCAAAGCAAAGCAAAGCAATGCAGCGCAGAGCAAAGCAGAGACAGACCAGCAGGTCAGAGGTGTTTTTGAACAGTCCCGCCAATCAGCTGTTGTCTAGCCCAGGTAGACCAACAAACAGACAGCTCCCCCTTCAGACCTGGGGGAGAGAGACTGCCCAAACTTACACTGTCATAAGGTGGAGTGAGCACACCCAGCACGACAAAGCCGGGCGTGACACATGCTGTTGCATCAGGTTTAAGACACATATCTACCAGCACGGAGAGGAGACCTGTTACTATGAAAATAGTGCCACCTCATTGGGGGATTTGCATGGCCAATAACTAGCTGAAACATACTTCAATGCTATTTTCGGTAACACTTTATAATAAGGGTACATGAATTCTCATGAACTAATGCATGAATTAATGCATGAATTACGCATTAGTTAATCCATTAATATATCATGAATCATTATGACTTAACATGAATTAACTGATTGTCATTAATGAATTAATACATAAATAACTCATCATCTTAAGCATTAAGTACGGTTGGCACATCATCATGAATCATGATTAATTACGCATGATCATGATGACTTTTTGTCAGACAAAATCTTGGACATCACCGTCATGGAGAAAAAAGAAAAGTAATTACACATGAATTCATGTTAACTAAATGTCATGAATTATCATGAGTTAATTCATTAACTCATGCATTAATTATACATGAAAATCTCATTAATAAACATGAATTAATAATATGTCATTAATGACATCAGGTATGGACAACAAATTCATCTTGAGCATTAGGTAGTGGTTAAATCATTATGTATAATGATCAATTACACATGATCATGGTGATTTCTAGGTTTTTGAAATGTACTCCAAGGGGTAAGTAAACTATACATTAAAGGGATAGTTCGGATTTTAAGACACGAAGTTGTATGGGTTCCCTGTCAGCAACGTAGTGCATCAGCACTGACTTACCCCCGACAGCGTCCTGTGAGCCGAGATCCAGCCGGTTTTTGATCGTTTTTGATGCCGGACTATTTTCTTCAGCAAGTTTCTGGGGTCACGAAAGTAAAGTGTTTTTCTTCTCAAAACCATATGCGTTCAACAGAGTGATATATTTGCACCACAAAAACGTTGTCCAGCTGTCAGTAGCGCGCAGTGATAGGAATCGCGAAAAATAAGTAAGTGATAACGAGGTTTGAATTTTTCCTGGACAACGTTTTTGTGGTGCAAATATATCACTCTGTTGAACGCATATGGTTTTGAGAAGAAAAACACTTTACTTTCGTGACCCCAGAAACTTGCCGGACTACTTTCTTCAGCATCAAAAACGATCTAAAACCGGCTGGATCTCGGCTCACAGGACGCTGTCGGGGGTAAGTCAGTGCTGATGCACTACGTTGCTGACAGGGAACCCATACAACTTCGTGTCTTAAAATCCGAACTATCCCTTTAACTCATCATGAACTAATTAAGACCATTTTCAGAGAATATCGAAGAATCCACATCGTTCAAATATAGGCATGTCCTCATTAGCTAAGCATTATCTTTTCATTAGTTAATCATGTCTGCGGCCCCTCAGATAAAGTGATGAACAGGTGGTGCTTTAAATGCATGAAGTTTGAAGTGACCAAAAATGGTCAATTTACATTAATTAATGATGAATTACTCATGAGTTCATCATGTTTGTGGCCCCTCACGTAAAGTGGTAAATGGACCCTTCTTTATCACTGACAAAAGAAGTGGATTCTTCGATATTCTCTGAAAATGGTCTTAATTAGTTCATGATGAGTTAATGTATAGTTTACTTACCCCTTGGAGTACATTTCAAAAACCTAGAAATCACCATGATCATGTGTAATTGATCATTAATCATAATGATTTTACCACTACCTAATGCTCAAGATGAATTTGTTGTCCATACCTGATGTCATTAATGACATACTATTAATTAATGTTTATTAATGAGATTTTCATGTATAATTAATGCATGAGTTAATGAATTAACTGATGACAATTCATGACATTTAGTTAACATGAATTCATGTGTAATTACTTTTCTTTTTTCTCCATGACGGTGATGTCCAAGATTTTGTCTGACAAAAAGTCATCATGATCATGCTTAATTAATCATGAATCATGATGATGTGCCAACCGTACTTAATGCTTAAGATGATGAGTTATTTATGCATTAATTCATTAATGACAATCAGTTAATTCATGTTAAGTCATAATGATTCATGATATATTAATGGATTAACTAATGCGTAATTCATGCATTAATTCATGCATTGGTTCATGAGAATTCATGTACCCTTATTATAAAGTGTTACCCTATTTTCTTCAATTGCCGTCAAATTTAAACCTGCTGTGGGTAATCTGGTTTCAGGAGCTTGATTAGATAATGGGCCTCAAGTGGTAAGCAAACCATTTCTCCTGAAGAATGTAGATGTCATGCATAACAATACTCAGTGCATTCATGCGGATCCTTGTTTAGTATCTTTATTTTAGTACATTTTACTGTTCTTTTTGGTCATGTTGATTTGTTATTTTACCATCCAGTAGACAGTGTATGTTGTGTGTGGTGTCTTATGGGAATTTCCCCTTGGGGATCAATAAAGTATCTATCTATCTATCTATCTATCTATCAAGGCACAAGTAGGCCTACTCCTCACCTCCCTTGTCATCATTCTGTGTTCAGACCTCCTTTGTTTCCCCACAAGCATTCTATTCACGCACTCCATACAATATACATTCTCCTCAGGGACTCTGTGACGCCACCTCTGTTTTCCTGCTGATTGCCTAATGCTGCCCTGGTACCCTGGATGTGCATAAGACCTACAGCCCCAGAGCATTAGCAGCTGTCATTACAATGGTGGTGGATGACTGGCGCCTCTGCTTGGTCACGATCCTGCGTCACACAGATAGCTTAACGCACCTCACATTTCCTGTGACTTACATAATACTCCAAAGGAAATGACTTGATGATCATCATAGTCAAATTCATATACTGTACAGAAAGGCGACTCCCCTTCCCACTGTATGGTTAGATTATTGACTTTTCACTTTTTCTTATGTATACAACATGTAATTCCATGTCAATCAGTTATAAAACAAAATCAATGAATTACGGCTTGTTGTGTGGTGTGTAATTGTGTAAAATAATAGGCCAAGAAGCATGCAGCCATTTCAGGCGAATATCTATAGTATTCTACTGCTCCTTTAGTCATTGTTGATTGTTGATTGTTGATTTGCTTTTTAATCTTCCTGTTTACATTGTTTACATTGTACTGTATGTTGTGTGTGGTGTCTTAAGCTGCTGGGACCTTGAATTTCCCCTTGGGGATCAATAAAGTATCTATCTATCTATCTATCTATCTATCTATCTATCTATGTTGAAAAGTAGGTGTAGTGTGACATCTAGAGGAAGGCAATGAAACAACAATCTACCAATTCTTAAAGGAATACGCCACCCTAAAATGAAATTAAGCCAGTCTCGGTCACTCCCAGAGTTAGAACAGTAAAAAAAACCCGGTTAAAATCCGTCCGGGCATTGTCCTGCTTTGGGAGCAGCGTTTTTAGCTTTAGCTTAGCACAGTTGCTGTAAATGAAGGGTGTCAGTTAGCACGTCCTCCAAAAAAGTTTTTTTTTTCTAAATATATATTGGGAGACATGTGTTCAGAACAAGTACAAATCATACTGCAAAATCGAACGAGGCTATTACCTGGGCAGATATTTACTTGGAACTATATTCAGCCTCATCACAGGTGAAGCACCGCTAGTCTCACGTAGCACTTGAAAACTCCTAACTTCGACTGGAACTTCACAGAATGGGATTCAAGTGCTGCTGCATGAGACCTTGTGCCTATCTAGCAGTGCTTCGCCTGTGATGAGGCCGAATATAGTTCCAAGTAAATATCTGCCTAGCTAATAGCCTCGTTTGATTTTGCATTATGATGTGTACTCGTTTTAAACACATGGCTCCCAAGATACAGTATGCATGTGTCTATATGTGTGTATGTGCATGTTCTGTGTGTATTCTGTGTGTGTTCTCTTTCTTTCTCTCTCTCTCTGTGTCTGTGTGTGTTCTGTGTGTGTTCTCTCTTTCTCTCTCTCTGTGGGTGTATCTGTGTGTGTGCCTGTGTGTGTGTGTGTTTGTGTGTGTGTGTGCGTGCATGTGTGAGTGTGCACACGCGCGCATGTGTGTACGTGTGTGTGTGTGATCTGATATTGGAGTGACAGTGATGGCAGAGAACACAGTGAACATACAGTATACACAGAGACACATAAAACACACACACAAGCATACACACACACACACACACACACACACACATAGACAGAGAAGCACTCATACACAAAAGCAAGCGCACACATGCACACATTTACATACATAAAAGTTGCAGAAGGGGATGGATTAGGCGATGGAAACAAAAGCGTGATTGATAATTGCGGAGAGAATGTGCAGGACTGAGCGGCGGTCATATTGTGTATCGCTTTGCGGTACATCTAGTTTGTACAATACATATCCTTGAGAATACTCTCTGTCAGGATATTTCTAATATTACTGCCTCAGGCAAAATACCCTTAGCTCGTGACAAAAGGGGGTCACATGACCTTTATTAGAAAGTCATGATCATGGAGAGAACAAATGACAGACAAAGCAAAATTGATGCACAGCACAAAGTTAATTTGACTTAGGCAATTTTAAATGTGTCTTAAAATGGCGACAAGGAGAAGGAAATTGTTCTCTGTAGATTAAGTTATTGACATGATCCAGGGGTCATACCCAACTGGTAAGTATAATGAGAATTTTTATAACATTGGTCAGGCTATAGGCTGAATAGTGATCAGTTATGTTTTGTTTTTATTATATTAAGTCAGCCTTGGGCTACTGTATAAGTGAAATGGGTTGGGTTGGTGAAATAGCATGGTCAGGCTATAGGCTGAATAATGATCAGTTATGTTTTATTTTTATTATATTAAGTCAGCCTTGGGCTACTGTATAAGTGAAATAGCAAGCCCATGAAGCTATCATTCAGAATGGATGATATGGCTACTAAACTTTGTCTTTTCAAAATGTTTCAAATAGCCTACATGGTTTTCTTCTAATATTTCCTTGTTTCTTTTCAAACGAATCATTGTACTTGTAGGATCATCTAGCAGCTAGATCATATTATCCTTACCAGTTACTAACAAGTTAATTGTCAGTCCATAAAGCAACAGTAGTGTTTTTCTTGCATTAATGTAGGCTACCTTTAGCTTAGCTTAACATTAGCACCTTTCTTACACTTGAGCTATAAGAAATAGGGTACTTAACTGGAATTAAATAAAGCATTCCTATAATGTCTAAATGCAGCAAAGTCATTAAACTTTTCCTTTTTGAGTACACTCCTTCATGAAGCCACACTACTTACAGACAACATCAGCCCACCAAACCACTGTATCATCATACGACACTGCCCCATATACACAGCACACTACCCCCCCCCCCCCCCCCCCCCCCAACTGTAACTCTTTGGAGTTTATGCATGCTGTTACAGTAATCCTTCACCTCCACCATAAAACATTGTAGCCTGAAAATGATGCAAATAGTATTTACAAATGCAAAGTAGTATTTAGTATTTTCATAAAATTACCAGAGCATTATGCAATAACCCCACAGTGTTATGATGACTAACACTTAAAAGTGATGACCCAGTGTATATCAGTAGGAGTAGGTTTTCATCACAGTAGTCCTTATCCCCAGTACCATTTGTTGAGATTTGTGAAAACTTGGTAGCTTTTTCTCTCCCGGATATACTGGCATGCCCGACATGCATGCTCCTGTGCAAAGTTGACACCAGTCACTCTGAACTGTTTTCGCCAGTTGAAGAATTGGTGATATTCGGTCTCGTTTACCCCGCGCAGATAGTCTGCCAGCTCTTTGGGGCTATTGAAGTCATCAACATGAATGAAGGCATCTCGTGGTATGAACCTCTCATAGGATTCTCTAGGTGGCCCTAAAACAACGGGCACTGTCCCCCAGCGGAGTGGACTGTACAGTTTCTCAGTCATGTAGTCAATTGCTGTGTGGTCAGAACTCTCAAGTGTATTCTCAAAAGAGAGATAGAACTTGCAGCTTTCTATTGTCTGGGTGTACTCCGCATTACTAAGCACACGGTTAACACCACTCCCAAACGTCTCAACTTCAATGTGCTCCTTAAGTTTGTTGTAATATTTCACTCGAGCGTGATTCTTATTCCAGTTGCTTACAATCCAGCAAACAGTGTTTGTTTTTTTGCTTTTGACAGGAGTGGGCTCCTCAGTGTCTTTAGTTTTACGCTGCAGCTGCTCACGCACAGTAATGTCAGCGTCCCTCCGGTAGCTCATGGTGACATTGAACAAATTGTCCAGCCCTGCAATTCTTTTTGAATTCTGGGGAGACTCAAAGAGCATCCATATCCATTTTTGGAAGGAAGGACGTGGCAGATTGGGAAGATTTGACATATTATCATCAATGTCTCTGTGATGGATGAGCACTCCGTCAGCGATGGAATACAGATTCCTGTCATCAGTGAGATGACAGCCATTGATTTGATATTTTGATGCACAAGAGTTCAGGTCAAATTTTGTCTTAAAAGGCCAAAACCATATGAGGAGGGTGGTGACAGTTTCATTTGCACTTTTCTCCTTAGTAGAGTGGACCACTTCAAGTATCTGATGTGCTGACGTATCTTTCCATTGATACATGTAGAATATTATAGGTAAAACTATGACCAAAATTACAAAAGCACTCCAAGAGCGCAGACCTCCGCCAAGCGAAAACATATTATATGTATTTTGCTAACAAACAGACAAAACAAACTCAGATGAAAACATTACCTCCTTGGCAGAGGTAATAATAATTGATATGTGTTTTAAATCAAACCATATGCTCAGAACAACCCTGAAGATTGCTCAGGGCACTGAGTTAGCTCATCGGTGCACTGCAGCTGAGTGACAAGAGGGGTTCAAAATGAGTGTGGAAAATGGCAAGCTGGCAGATCTGTAGCGGCCACTGTCCTGTGTTTGCCTTTGTCCTGTGTTGTCCTACTGCCCAAGAGAGTGCCCCATCGGTCTGACTGCATGTGATTTATTGCCTGTCACAAGGGGGAGATGCACTTTTTGGGGGTTCCAGTAGATGCCATCACACTGTATGAGGGAGAAGAATACAAGAGTACTGTATGTCAGACACAAAGTAAGATACTAGTATTCATCCCCTCACATCTCCTGACATGGATAGAGTCTTCATTGTACTATAAGGATATTCTTTTTCACACCTACAGTATACATTCCAAAAAGTCAGCAGCATCTGATGTTAAAGGAACCGTATGTAAGAAATGTATTTCAATTAATCATAAAATGTATATTAGTCACTAGACATTAAGAAATCATGCTCATTTCAAATACTTATATATATTCAATTATTTGTTATTGGGTTTCACAAACGATTGCATATATTGACACAGTAAAAACGTGAGCATGAATCAAAATGCATTCAGCAAAATCAATGTATCACAAGTGCCACAAATGTACACACACATGAAATAATACCTATACAATATAGAAAACAAACACATATAACAATAATAATAATAACTAGAAATGCGATTCCAAGGAATTACCAGTGCATGAAATGCAAAAATAGATAGATAATGTAGATATGGTTACTAAGGTGTAGCTAAAGTAAACGTGGTGGTTGCATAGTTTAGTGTGAAGGTAGACAGTTTAAAGCTGAAACATTGCCAGTTCTAACTTAACTAATGATTTCTATTCATGTTAAAATGTTAACTATGGTAACAATGATAACCAGGTTGATTGGTTAACTTAGCTACTGATTTCATGCAGTAATGGTAAAAATGTTAACTATGCTAACAGTGCTAACCAGGTTGATTAGCTAACTTAGCTAATGATTTCTAGCAGTTATGCTAAAAATGCTAACTATGCTAGCAATGCTAACTATGGTAACAATGCTAACTTTACTAACAATGCTAACCAGGTTGATTAGCTAACTTAACCAATGATTTCTAGCAGAAATGCTAAAAATGTTAACTTTGCTAACAATGCTAAATTTGCTAACAATGCTAACCAGGTTGATTAGCTAACTAAGTTGATGATTTTTTGCAGTTATGCTAAAAATGCTAACCATGCTAACTAGCTAACTTGCTAGTGAGGACTTTTATTTTGAAACATTTGTTGCTAGGGTATCCATGGTGGCCACTATCAGTAAACAGGAAGTTACTGCAGTATAATCATGTTGGTTGCTATGGAAACGGTCATAAACGCTTAATTTTAATGGTTGTTATGTTGGTTGCTAGGTACATGGAGGTTTCATGTAGTTGACCGGAGGCATAGTGGATGATAACTGACAGTTGGAATGGTTGAACAGTTTAATAGTTGAGTAGTTTCAATGGTTAAATGATTTAATAGTGTATTATTGCAGTGAGGACTTTTATTTTGAAACAGTTGTGGACAGAGAAAACAGTTAAAAGGATATGTAGTCTTCTGAGAGACTGTATGCTTAAAGCCAGAGAAACTGACAGTTGGTGCCCAGGTGGCCGGCCACCTGGCGTAAGATTCTAATTGCTGCCGTGATGTCATAATGAGCAATGTTAAGTCTATGGGGGGAATTGTAATAGTTTTTAACTAATAGTTTAAAAAGTATAAAAGTTACAAAGTTGAAAAATACAAAGCACACATGGCATAAGCAAGACCTACGCAACAAAGTTTGAATGAAGTTTCTACGTTAAACGGTTCAAGCTGAATTGCGTGCGTTAGAAGAAGAACTAGAAATGCAATTCCAAGGAATTACCAGTGCATGAAAATGCAAAAATAGATAGATGATGTAGATATGGTTACTAAGGTGTAGCTAGGGTAAACATGGTGGTTGCATAGTTTACAGAGAGTTGATAGTGTGAAGGTAGACAGTTTAAAGATTAAACATTCCAGTTCTAACTTAACTAATGATTTCTATTCATGTTAAAATGTTGATTAGCTAACTTTGCTAATGATTTCTAGCAGTTACGCTAAAAATGCTAATTATGTTAGCAATGCTAACTTTACTTACAATGCTAACCAGGTTGATTAGCTAACTTAACCGATGATTTCTAGCAGTAATGCTAAAAATGCTAACTATGCTAACAATGCTAAATTTGCTAACAATGCTAACCAGGTTGATTAGCTAACTTAGTTGATGATTTTTTGCAGTTATGCTAAAAATGCTAACTTCGTAACCATGCTAACTAGCTAACTTGCTAGTGAGGACTTTTATTTTGAAACATTTGTTGCTAGGGTATCCATGGTGGCCACTATCAGGAAACAAGAAGTTACTGCAGTAAAATTATGTTGGTTGCTATGGAAACAGTCATAAACACTTCATTTTAATGGTTGCTATGTTGGTTGCTAGGTACATGGAGGTTTCATGTAGTTGACTGGAGGCATAGTGGATGATAACTGACAGTTGGAATGGTTGAACAGTTCAATAGTTGAGTAGTTTCAATGGTTAAATGATTTAATAGTGTATTATTGCAGTGAGGACCTTTATTTTGAAACAGTTGTGGACAGAGGAAGTAGTGAAACAGGATCTGTAGTCTTAATGAGATTGTATGCTTAAAGCCTGAGACAGAAGGTGCCTCTCATAGCGTTTACGCGTCCTCTCTCGCTCCTCACTGATCTACATAAAGAATGATGGAGCGGCAACAATGGGATAGTCTAGCCCTTCTTCTATCTTTCTTTATGTAGATCATTGAGGAGCGAGGGAGGACATATAAACGCTGCTTGAGAGGGACCCACAGTAAATACTTTAAAAGTTGTATGTAGATAGTCTAATTAATGTTGATAGACAGAATGTTTAATGGATGTTGATAGGCAGATTGTTTAATAGATATTGATTGACAGTTTAATGGGTGGATGAGTGAATGGTCTGAAGAAGATGAATGGATAGAAGGTTGGATGGAATGTGCCTTATATTCTTGTTAAGAGAGACACTGATACAGCTCTCTGAGAGTAATTGACACAGGTGTAATCAATTTAACTGGCTAGTCTTAAGAGAGCCAGAGTAGGCTACTCTTAAAGCCTGAGACAGAGTAAATAATTTAAAAGTTGAATGTAGATAGTCTAATTAATGTTGATAGACAGAGAGTTTAATGGATGTTGATAGACAGATTGTTTAATAGATGTTGATAGACAGTTTAATGGGTGGATGAGTGAATGGTCTGAAGAAGATGAATGGATAGAATGTTAGATGGAATGTGCCTTATATTCTTGTAGAATGGAGAGACACAGCTCTCTACTGAGAGTAGTGGATACAGATACAGGTGTAATCAATTTAACTGGCTAGTCTTAAGAGAGCCAGCCTGAGACAGAGTAGATTGTTTAAAAGTTCAATGTAGAGCGTCTAATTGATGTTGTTGATAGGCAGACTGTTTAGAATGGGTGGATGAGTGAATGGTTTGAAGAAGATGAATGGATATAAAGTTGGATGGAATTAGGAGGACTTATTTTGATACTGTTGTGCGCAGAGGATACAGGGGAACAGAATATGTAGTCTTCAGAGAGGAGCCTGAGAGAAACTGACAGTTGGTGCCCAGGTGGCTGACCAGCTGGGGTAACATTCTAATTGCTGCCGTGATGTCATAATGAGCAATGTTAAGTCTATGGGGAAAATGGTGATAGTTTTTAACTAATAGTTTAAAAAGTATAAAAGTTACAAAGTTGAAAAATACAAAGCACATATGGCATAAGCAAGACCTACGCAACAAAGTTTGAATGAAGTTTCTACGTTAAACGGTTGAAGCTGAATTGCGAGCGTTAGAAGAAGAAGTTTAATAACTAGAAATGCAATTCCAAGGAATTACCAGTGCATGAAAATGCAAAAATAGATAGATAATGTAGATATGGTTACTAAGGTGTAGCTAGGGTAAACATGGTGGTTGCATAGTTTACAGAGAGTTGATAGTGTGAAGGTAGACAGTTTAAAGATGAAACATTCCAGTTCTAACTTAACTAATGATTTCTATTCATGTTAAAATGTTGATTAGCTAACTTAGCTAATGATTTCTAGCAGTTATGCTAAAAATGTTAATTATGCTAGCAATGCTAACTTTACTAACAATGCTAACCAGGTTGATTAGCTAACTTAACCGATGATTTCTAGCAGTAATGCTAAAAATGCTAACTATGCTAACAATGCTAAATTTGCTAAAAATGCTAACCAGGTTGATTAGCTAACTTAGTTGATGATTTTTTGCAGTTATGTTAAAAATGCTAACTATGCTAACAATGCTAACTATGCTTACCATGCTAACTAGCTAACTTGCTAGTGAGGACTTTTATTTTGAAACATTTGTTGCTAGGGTATCCATGGTGGCCACTATCAGGAAACAAGAAGTTACTGCAGTATAATCATGTTGGTTGCTATGGAAACAGTCAAAAACACTTAATTTTAATGGTTGCTATGTTGGTTGCTAGGTACATGGAGGTTTCATGTAGTTGACTGGAGGCATAGTGGATGATAACTGACAGTTGGAATGGTTGAACAGTTCAATAGTTGAGTAGTTTCAATGGTTAAATGATTTAATAGTGTATTATTGCAGTGAGGACCTTTATTTTGAAACAGTTGTGGACAGAGGAAGTAGTGAAACAGGATCTGTAGTCTTAATGAGATTGTATGCTTAAAGCCTGAGACAGAAGGTGCCTCTCAAAGCGTTTATGCGTCCTCTCTCGCTCCTCACTGATCTACATGAAGAATGATGGAGCGGCAACAATGGGATAGTCTAGCGGCCCTTCTTCTATCTTTCTTTATGTAGATCATTGAGGATCGAGGAGCGAGGGAGGACATATAAACGCTGCTTGAGAGGGACCCACAGTAAATACTTTAAAAGTTGTATGTAGATAGTCTAATTAATGTTGATAGATAGAATGTTTAATGGATGTTGATAGGCAGATTGTTTAATAGATATTGATTGACAGTTTAATGGGTGGATGAGTGAATGGTCTGAAGAAGATGAATGGATAGAAGGTTGGATGGAATGTGCCTTATATTCTTGTTAAGAGAGACACTGATACAGCTCTCTGAGAGTAGTTGACACAGGTGTAATCAATTTAACTGGCTAGTCTTAAGAGAGCCAGAATATCTTAAAGCCTGAGACAGAGTAAATAATTTAAAAGTTGAATGTAGATAGTCTAATTAATGTTGATAGACAGAGAGTTTAATGGATGTTGATAGACAGATTGTTTAATAGATGTTGATAGACAGTTTAATGGGTGGATGAGAGAATGGTCTGAAGAAGATGAATGGATAGAATGTTGGATGGAATGTGCCTTATATTCTTGTAGAATGGAGAGACACAGCTCTCTACTGAGAGTAGTGGATACAGATACAGGTGTAATCAATTTAACTGGCTAGTCTTAAGAGAGCCAGCCTGAGACAGAGTAGATTGTTTAAAAGTTCAATGTAGAGCGTCTAATTGATGTTGTTGATAGGCAGACTGTTTAGAATGGGTGGATGAGTGAATGGTTTGAAGAAGATGAATGGATATAAAGTTGGATGGAATTAGGAGGACTGTTGTGCGCAGAGGATACAGGGGAACAGAATATGTAGTCTTCAGAGAGGAGCCTGAGAGAAACTGACAGTTGGTGCCCAGGTGGCTGACCAGCTGGGGTAACATTCTAATTGCTGCCGTGATGTCATAATGAGCAATGTTAAGTCTATGGGGGAAATGGTGATAGTTTTTAACTAATAGTTTAAAAAGTATAAAAGTTACAAAGTTGAAAAATACAAAGCACATATGGCATAAGCAAGACCTACGCAACAAAGTTTGAATGAAGTTTCTACTGTAAACGGTTGAAGCTGAATTGCGAGCGTTAGAAGAAGAAGTTTAATAATAACTAGAAATGCAATTCCAAGGAATTACCAGTGCATGAAAATGCAAAAATAGATAGATAATGTAGATATGGTTACTAAGGTGTAGCTAGGGTAGACATGGTGGTTGCATAGTTTACAGAGAGTTGATAGTGTGAAGGTAGACAGTTTAAAGATGAAACGTTCCAGTTCTAACTTAACTAATGATTTCTATTCATGTTAAAATGTTGATTAGCTAACTTAGCTAATGATTTCTAGCAGTTACGCTAAAAATGCTTATTATGCTAGCAATGCTAACTTTACTAAAAATGCTAACCAGGTTGATTAGCTAACTTAACCGATGATTCCTAGCAGTAATGCTAAAAATGCAAACTATGCTAACAATGCTAAATTTGCTAACAATGCTAACCAGGTTGATTAGCTTACTTAGTTTATCATTTTTTGCAGTTATGCTAAAAATGCTAACAATGCTAACTATGCTAACCATGCTAACTAGCTAACTTGCTAGTGAGGACTTTTATTTTGAAACATTTGTTGCTAGGGTATCCATGGTGGCCACTATCAGGAAACAAGAAGTTACTGCAGTATAATCATGTTGGTTGCTATGGAAACGGTCATAAACACTTAATTTTAATGGTTGCTATGTTGGTTGCTAGGTACATGGAGGTTTCATGTAGTTGACTGGAGGCATAGTGGATGATAACTGACAGTTGGAATGGTTGAACAGTTCAATAGTTGAGTAGTTTCAGTGGTTAAATGATTTAATAGTGTATTATTGCAGTGAGGACCTTTATTTTGAAACAGTTGTGGACAGAGGAAGTAGTGAAACAGGATCTGTAGTCTTAATGAGATTGTATGCTTAAAGCCTGAGACAGAAGGTGCCTCTCATATATAGCGTTTACGCGTCCTCTCTCGCTCCTCACTGATCTACATAAAGAATGATGGAGCGGCAACAATGGGATAGTCTAGCCCTTCTTCTATCTTTCTTTATGTAGATCATTGAGGATCGAGGAGCGAGGGAGGACATATAAACACTGCTTGAGAGGGACCCACAGTAAATACTTTAAAAGTTGTATATAGTCTAATTAATGTTGATAGACAGAATGTTTAATGGATGTTGATAGGCAGATTGTTTAATAGATATTGATTGACAGTTTAATGGGTGGATGAGTGAATGGTCTGAAGAAGATGAATGGATAGAAGGTTGGATGGAATGTGCCTTATATTCTTGTTAAGAGAGACACTGATACAGCTCTCTGAGAGTAGTTGACACAGGTGTAATCAATTTAACTGGCTAGTCTTAAGAGAGCCAGCGTGTACTCTTAAAGCCTGAGACAGTAAATAATTTAAAAGTTGAATGTAGATAGTCTAATTAATGTTGATAGACAGAGAGTTTAATGGATGTTGATAGACAGATTGTTTAATAGATGTTGATAGACAGTTTAATGGGTGGATGAGTGAATGGTCTGAAGAAGATGAATGGATAGAATGTTGGATGGAATGTGCCTTATATTCTTGTAGAATGGAGAGACACAGCTCTCTACTGAGAGTAGTGGATACAGATACAGGTGTAATCAATTTAACTGGCTAGTCTTAAGAGAGCCAGCCTGAGACAGAGTAGATTGTTTAAAAGTTCAATGTAGAGCGTCTAATTGATGTTGTTGATAGGCAGACTGTTTAGAATGGGTGGATGAGTGAATGGTTTGAAGAAGATGAATGGATATAAAGTTGGATGGAATTAGGAGGACTTATTTTGATACTGTTGTGCGCAGAGGATACAGGGGAACAGAATATGTAGTCTTCAGAGAGGAGCCTGAGAGAAACTGACAGTTGGTGCCCAGGTGGCTGACCAGCTGGGGTAACATTCTAATTGCTGCCGTGATGTCATAATGAGCAATGTTAAGTCTATGGGGGAAATGGTGATAGTTTTTAACTAATAGTTTAAAAAGTATAAAAGTTACAAAGTTGAAAAATACAAAGCACATATGGCATAAGCAAGACCTACGCAACAAAGTTTGAATGAAGTTTCTACGTTAAACGGTTGAAGCTGAATTGCGAGCGTTAGAAGAAGAAGTTTAATAACTAGAAATGCAATTCCAAGGAATTACCAGTGCATGAAAATGCAAAAAAGATAGATAATGTAGATATGGTTACTAAGGAGTAGCTAGGGTAAACATGGTGGTTGCATAGTTTACAGAGAGTTGATAGTGTGAAGGTAGACAGTTTAAAGTTGAAACATTCCAGTTCTAACTGAACTAATGATTTCTATTCATGTTAAAATGTTGATTAGCTAACTTAGCTAATGATTTCTAGCAGTTGTGCTAAAAATGTTAATTATGCTAGCAATGCTAACTTTACTAACGATGCTAACCAGGTTGATTAGCTAACTTAACCGATGATTTTTTGCAGTTATGCTAAAAATGCTAGCTATGCTAACAATGCTAACCATGCTAACTAGATAACTTGCTAGTGAGGACATTTATTTTGAAACATTTGTTGCTAGGGTATCCATGGTGGCCACTATCAGGAAACAAGAAGTTACTGCAGTATAATCATGTTGGTTGCTATGGAAACAGTCATAAACGCTTAATTTGAATGGTTGCTATGTTGGTTGCTAGGTACATGGAGGTTTCATGTAGTTGACTGGAGGCATAGTTGATGATAACTGACAGTTGGAATGGTTGAACCGTTAAATAGTTGAGTAGTTTCAATGGTTAAATGATTTAATAGTGTATTATGCAGTGAGGACTTTTATTTTGAAACAGTTGTGGACAGAGGAAACAGTTAACAGGATATGTAGTCTTCAGAGAGATTGTATGCTTAAAGCCAGAGAAACTGACAGTTGATACAGGTGTAATCAATTTAACTGGCTAGTCTTAAGAGAGCCAGAGTGTTACTTAAAGCCTGAGACAGAGTAAATCATTTAAAAGTTGAATGAAGATAGTCTAATTAATGTTGATAGAGAGTTTAATGGATGTTGATAGACAGTTTAATGGGTGGATGAGTGAATAGTCTGAAGAAGATGAATGGATAGAAAGTTGGATGGAATGTGCCTTATATTCTTGTAGAATGGAGAGACACAGCTCTACTGAGAGTAGTGGATACAGATACAGGTGTAATCAATTTAACTGGCTAGTCTTAAGAGAGCCAGAGACAGAGCTTGCTTACTTTGCTTAAAGCCTGAGAGTAGATTGTTTAAAAGTTGAATGTAGATCGTCTAATTGATGTTGATAGGCAGACTGTTTAGAATGGGTGGATGAGTGAATGGTTTGAAGAAGATGAATGGATAGAAAGTTGGATGGAATTAGGAAGACTTATGTTGATACAGTTGATACAGGGGAACAGAAAATGTAGTCTCAAGAGCCTGAGAGAGAGAGAGAGCTGCTGCACCTGGACTGGCCACCTGGCGTAACATTCTAATTGCTGCCGTGATGTCATAATGAGCAATGTTAAGTCTATGGGGACATTTTTAATAGTTTTTAATTTATAGTTTAAAAAGTATAAAAGTTACAAAGTTAAAAAATACATTGCGCTGATGTCCTAAGCAAGACCTTCGTAACACAGTTTGAATGAAGTTTCTACGTTAAACGGTTCAAGCTGAATTGCGTGCGTTAGAAGAAGAATAATAAGAAGTAGTAGAAGAAGAAGAAGCCTAGGAAGAACAGTACAGTGCATTTTCATGCACTGTAATAACTAGAAATGCAATTCCAAGGAATTACCAGTGCATGAAAATGCAAAAATAGATAGATAATGTAGATATGGTTACTAAGATGTAGCTAGGGTAAACATGGTGGTTGCATAGTTTACAGAGAGTTGATAGTGTGAAGGTAGACAGTAGATGAAACATTCCAGTTCTAACTTAACTAATGATTTATATTCATGTTAAAATGTTGATTAGCTAACTTAGCTAATGATTTCTAGCAGTTATGCTAAAAATGCTAATTATGCTAGCAATGCTAACTTTACTAACAATGCTAACCAGGTTGATTAGCTAACTTATCCGATGATTTCTAGCAGTAATGCTAAAAATGCTAACTATGCTAACAATGCTAAATTTGCTAACAATGCTAACCAGTTTGATTAGCTAACTTAGTTAATGATTTTTTGCAGTTATGCTAAAAATGCTAACTATGCTAACAATGCTAACCATGCTAACTAGCTAACTTGCTAGTGAGGACTTTTATTTTGAAACATTTGTTGCTAGGGTATCCATGGTGGCCACTATCAGGAAACAAGAAGTTACTGCAGTATAATCATGTTGGTTGCTATGGAAACGGTCATAAACACTTAATTTTAATGGTTGCTATGTTGGTTGCTAGGTACATGGAGGTTTCATGTAGTTGACCGGAGGCATAGTGGATGATAACTGACAGTTGGAATGGTTGAACAGTTCAATAGTTGAGTAGTTTCAATGGTTAAATGATTTAATAGTGTATTATTGCAGTGAGGACTTTTATTTTGAAACAGTTGTGGACAGAGGAAGTAGTGAAACAGGATCTGTAGTCTTAATGAGATTGTATGCTTAAAGTCTTAGACAGAAGGTGCCTCTCATATAGCGTTTACGTGTCTTCTCTCGCTCCTCGATCCTCACTGATCTACATAAAGAATGATGGAGCGGCAACAATGGGATAGTCTAGCCCTTCTTCTATCTTTCTTTATGTAGATCAGTGAGGAGCGAGGAGCGAGGGAGGACATATAAACGCTGCTTGAGAGGCACCCACAGTAAATACTTTAAAAGTTGTATGTAGATAGTCTAATTAATGTTGATAGACAGAATGTTTAATGGATGTTGATAGGCAGATTGTTTAATAGATATTGATTGACAGTTTAATGGGTGGATGAGTGAATGGTCTGAAGAAGATGAATGGATAGAAGGTTGGATGGAATGTGCCTTATATTCTTGTTAAGAGAGACACTGATACAGCTCTGTGAGAGTAGTTGATACAGGTGTAATCAATTTAACTGGCTAGTCTTAAGAGAGCCAGAGAGACAGAGTAAATAATTTAAAAGTTGAATGTAGATAGTCTAATTAATGTTGATAGACAGAGAGTTTAATGGATGTTGATAGGCAGATTGTTTAATAGATGTTGATAGACAGTTTAATGGGTGGATGAGTGAATGGTCTGAAGAAGATGAATGGATAGAAAGTTGGATGGAATGTGCCTTATATTCTTGTAGAGTGGAGAGACACAGCTCTCTACTGAGAGTGGTGGATACAGATACAGGTGTAATCAATTTAACTGGCTAGTCTTAAGATCCAGAGTGTATCCTTAAAGCCTGAGACAGAGTAGATTGTTTAAAAGTTGAATGTAGATCGTCTAATTGATGTTGATAGGCAGACTGTTTAGAATGGGTGGATGAGTGAATGGTTTGAAGAAGATGAATGGATAGAAAGTTGGATGGAATTAGGAAGACTTATGTTGATACAGTTGATACAGGGGAACAGAAAATGTAGTCTCAAGAGAGCCAGTGTGCCTGAGAGAGAGAGAGGAGCTGCTGCACCTGGACTGGCCACCTGGCGTAACATTCTAATTGCTGCCGTGATGTCATAATGAGCAATGTTAAGTCTATGGGGAAATGTTTAATAGTTTTTAATTTACAGTTTAAAAAGTATAAAAGTTACAAAGTTTAAAAATATATTGCACAGGTCTCCTTAGTAAGACCTACGTAGCAAAGTTTGAATCAAGTTTCTACGTTAAACGGTTCAAGCTGAATTGCGAGCGTTAGAAGAAAAAGAAAAATAATAATAACTAGAAATGCAATTCCAAGGAATTACCAGTGCATGAAAATGCAAAAATAGATAGATAATGTAGATATGGTTACTAAGGTGTAGCTAGGGTAAACATGGTGGTTGCATAGTTTACAGAGAGTTGATAGTGTGAAGGTAGACAGTTTAAAGATGAAACATTCCAGTTCTAACTTAACTAATGATTTCTATTCATGTTAAAATGTTGATTAGCTAACTTAGCTAATGATTTCTAACAGTTACGCTAAAAATGCTAATTATGCTAGCAATGCTAACTTTACTAACAATGCTAACCAGGTTGATTAGCTAACTTAACCGATGATTTCTAGCATTAATGCTAAAAATGCTAACTATGCTAACAATGCTAAATTTGCTAACAATGCTAACCAGGTTGATTAGCTAACTTAGTTGATGATTTTTTGCAGTTATGCTAAAAATGCTAACTATGTTAACAATGCTAACTATGCTAACCATGCTAACTTGCTAGTGAGGACTTTTATTTTGAAACATTTGTTGCTAGGGTATCCATGGTGGGCACTATCAGGAAACAAGAAGTTACTGCAGTATAATCATGTTGGTTGCTATGGAAACGGTCATAAACACTTAATTTTAATGGTTGCTATGTTGGTTGCTAGGTACATGGAGGTTTCATGTAGTTGACTGGAGGCATAGTGGATGATAACTGACAGTTGGAATGGTTGAACAGTTCAATAGTTGAGTAGTTTCAATGGTTAAATGATTTAATAGTGTATTATTGCAGTGAGGACTTTTATTTTGAAACAGTTGTGGACAGAGGAAACAGTTAACAGGATATGTAGTCTTCTGAGAGACTGTATGCTTAAAGCCAGAGAAACTGACAGTTGGTGCCCAGGTGGCCGGCCACCTGGCGTAAGATTCTAATTGCTGCCATGATGTCATAATGAGCAATGTTAAGTCTATGGGGGAAATTGTAATAGTTTTTAACTAATAGTTTAAAAAGTATAAAAGTTACAAAGTTGAAAAATACAAAGCACACATGGCATAAGCAAGACCTACGCAACAAAGTTTGAATGAAGTTTATACGTTAAACGGTTCAAGCTGAATTGCGTGCGTTAGAAGAAGAATAATAAAAAGTTGAAGAAGCCTAGGAAGAACAGTACAGTGCATTTTCATGCACTGTAATAAGAAACCTAGGAAGAACAATATAGTGCATTTTCATGCACTATAATAATAAGAAGAATAGGAAGAACAGTACAGTGCATTTTCATGCACTGTAATAATAAGAAGAATAGGAAGAACAGTACAGTGCATTTTCATGCACTGTAATAACTAGAAATGCAATTCCAAGGAATTACCAGTGCATGAAATGCAAAAATAGATAGATAATGTAGATGTGGTTATTAAGGTGTAGCTAGGGTAAACATGGTGGTTGCATAGTTTACAGAGAGTTGATAGTGTGAAGGTAGACAGTTTAAAGCTGAAACATTCCCAGTTCTAACTTAACTAATGATTACTATTCATGTTAAAATGTTAACTATGGTAACAATGATATTCAGGTTGATTGGTTAACTTAGCTACTGATTTCATGCAGTAATGGTAAAAATGTTAACTATGCTAACTATGCTCACAGTGCTAACCAGGTTGATTAGCTAACTTAGCTAATGATTTCTAGCAGTTATGCTAAAAATGCTAACTATGGTAGCAATGCTAACTTAAACTAACAATGCTAACCAGGTTGATTAGCTAACTTAACTGATGATTTCTAGAAATAATGTTAAAAATGCTAACTATGCTAACAATGCTAACATTGCTAACAATGCTAACTTGCTAGTGAGGACTTTTATTTTGAAACATTTGTTGCTAGGGTATCCATGGTGGCCACTATCAGGAAACAAGAAGTTACTGCAGTATAATCATGTTGGTTGCTATGGAAACAGTCATAAACGCTTAATTTTAATGGTTGCTATGTTGGTTGCTAGGTACATGGAGTTTTCGTGTAGTTGACTGGAAGCATAGTTGATAACTGACAGTTGGAATGGTTGAACAGTTAAATAGTTGAGTAGTTACAATGGTTAAATGATTTAATAGTGTATTATTGCAGTGAGGACCTTTATTTTGAAACAGTTGTGGACAGAGGAAGTAGTGAAACAGGATCTGTAGTCTTAATGAGATTGTATGCTTAAAGCCTGAGACAGAAGGTGCCTCTCATATAGCGTTTACGCGTCCTCTCTCGCTCCTCGATCCTCACTGATCTACATAAAGAATGATGGAGCGGCAACAATGGGATAGTCTATCCCTTCTTCTATCTTTCTTTATGTAGATCATTGAGGATCGAGGAGCGAGGGAGGACATATAAACGCTGCTTGAGAGGCACCCACAGTAAATACTTTAAAAGTTGTATGTAGATAGTCTAATTAATGTTGATAGACAGAATGTTTCATGGATGTTGATAGGCAGATTGTTTAATAGATATTGATTGACAGTTTAATGGGTGGATGAGTGAATGGTCTGAAGAAGATGAATGGATAGAAGGTTGGATGGAATGTGCCTTATATTCTTGTTAAGAGAGACACTGATACAGCTCTCTGAGAGTAGTTGACACAGGTGTAATTAATTTAACTGGCTAGTCTTAAGAGAGCCAGATTACTCTTAAAGCCTGAGACAGAGTAAATAATTTAAAAGTTGAATGTAGATAGTCTAATTAATGTTGATAGACAGAGAGTTTAATGGATGTTGATAGACAGATTGTTTAATAGATGTTGATAGACAGTTTAATGGGTGGATGAGTGAATGGTCTGAAGAAGATGAATGGATAGAATGTTGGATGGAATGTGCCTTATATTCTTGTAGAATGGAGAGACACAGCTCTCTACTGAGAGTAGTGGATACAAATACAGGTGTAATCAATTTAACTGGCTAGTCTTAAGAGAGCCAGCCTGAGACAGAGTAGATTATTTAAAAGTTGAATGTAGAGCGTCTAATTGATGTTTATAGGCAGACTGTTTAAAATGGGTGGATGAGTGAATGGTTTGAAGAAGATGAATGGATATAAAGTTGGATGGAATTAGGAGGACTTATTTTGATACTGTTGTGCGCAGAGGATACAGGGGAACAGAATATGTAGTCTTCAGAGAGATTGTAAAGCCTGAGAGAAACTGACAGTTGGTGCCCAGGTGGCCGGCCACCTGGCGTAAGATTCTAATTGCTGCCGTGATGTCATAATGAGCAATGTTAAGTCTATGGGGGAAATTGTAATAGTTTTTAACTAATAGTTTAAAAAGTATAAAAGTTACAAAGTTGAAAAATACAAAGCACACATCGCGTAAGTAAGACCTACGCGACATAGTTTGAATGGAGTTTCTACGTTAAGCGGTTGAAGCTGAATTGCGTGCGTTAGAAGAAGAAGAATAAGAAGCCTAGGAAGAACAGTACAGTGCATTTTCATGCACTGTAATAATAAGAAGAATAGGAAGAACAGTACAGTGCATTTTCATGCACTGTAATAATATTACGCTAGAAATTAAAATGAAGACAGAGAAAGAGAAAAAAAGACAGAATTAAAACAAACAAACAAAAGAACAGGTGGGAAGGAGGGGGGAGGTGGAAGGCATTACAGAAGTAGTCTGAAGGGCTGCCATATCCTGTTGTGTTTCTGACATGAGCCTCTGCTACCGCATGAGTTTCTAGTTTTCACTTAATGCACAGTATAGTTTTTTAAGGTTTGTCTAAAATGGCACAGCGCCTGCTTTAGAGGCCACTGTTCCCACTTAGTTTGACCTGTAATCAAAGGCTTGACCTCTCTGGAAGGCTGAGACACAGCAGGTTCAGTAGAGACCATCAGGATAACTGTGTGATGTACTGACACAGGGCCACAGAGGCTAGAATATAGTTTTTTCTTCCAGGGGGATTGCAAGCAGCTCTAAACTGACCATATATCAGCCCTCTAAGTCATATGTACTAACCTAGAAACGAAATTGAGCCCCAGCACCAGGTCTTGTTAGGTTGGGTGCAAAAGTAGATCAATATAACATGAAATATGAGTGCTGTAGACCATTATTTGCCAAGATATGTCCATGCGTTTTTAAAAATCCCCTATGTAAACTTCCCATAGGACTTTTGGCAATCCAAAATTTACACTGACAATCAAATGTTTTCTGCACATGAACCCCTTTGTGTAGAAGCATAATCTTGGTCTCAAATTAAAGGCAACACTCTGAGGTTTCTTGTAGACCTTTTGGATTGTATGTCAGGTGTCCTGATATAGAGTAACTACACAAAATATGGACTAATTACACAAAAGTCTCTATTTCTATTTTTGCATTTACTTTGTTGGATCAATGGTTGTATATAAGCTGCTAGACTATACATCTGGACAACTCATATTGGATAAAACAACATGAAGATTCAATTTCTATGGATTCTTGTGAATATTTCAGTACCCAATATGTGGCATTTACTTGTTGTAGTGCAGCTACACTGCAGCCAGATGTCAGGGTGGCACCAAAAGCGGAGGAGGGGGAGGAGGGCATTTTTGATTAAGATATAGTACCTATGATTAATCTGACAATGTAAAGCACTAAACAGATAGTACAAAAAATGGTCAATTTTGGATTCCCGAGAGTCCAATCTTTCAGAAAATGTATGACATTATGGGTTGTAACATTGTTATAACTAGAGATGCTCCGATCAGCATTTTGGGGGCCGATCACCGATTACCGATCACCAAAATCATGATCGGCCGATTGCCGATCACTGCCGATCACAGAATGGCAGATTGGCAGGGGAATGACAATCTTAACAATAATCTAGCAGAGTTTGCATCATTTTTAGAAATTAAACTAACTATGAATTAATGTAAGTGGCATAAAAAAAACAGTAGGCCTATAGGCTAGTCAAGATGTTGAAGAACAGATGTTTAGAAAATGAAATAACTTTGGCTATCTTTTCCAAATATGCAGAGTGACATGCATGACAGTTCCATACAGGGAGGGGGTCAGGCAGACCAACACGCATTAGATCACCTAAATGGGATGAGACCAAATTACACATAGCCTACCTACTGAAAAGTATAGCCTCTTAATACACTGACTACATTAAATGAAAAACGTGTTATACCAAAACCTACTGCCACAAAGTACAAAACGAAGGAAACAATGTAAGCTACTGTAAGCAAAAAAATGCAAGGCTTTTTTCTCTTGGAATTCCCCATGACTGAAACATGCCGTTAAATGCCACCAGTTTGAGTCAATGAAGTGCGCTAGTTAAGCTAGCGGGAACATTGGACAGGCGTCTGCGCTTGGGAAGCTAATACCCTATTCTTCAGCTTGTCAACGTAGGCTACACTGTTTAGTAATGCGGGGAGATGCACATTCGTGTTTCATGCCTGCATTTCATGGATCAAGGCAGGTTGAAGCCTACTTACATTGCTCGATATTGCCATGTTTTCACAGTCGGCGACTAAATATCCAAAGTCGGGACAGAAACCATGGGAGTTGTACTGGAATCGCGGTGCGCTCCCGTTAACTCGTTTGATGTAAGGTGTCAATTAGTGGTTGTAAGTCAGTCGGAGTCTTTTTCTAGTTTTGCTGGTACGACAATATCAAACATGTCTTTGCATAGTCTGTGACTAGTTTGTGACTTAAAACTCTATGGTTTTAAGTCACTTGTCTTTGAGTCTGACTAGTCTTTCAAAAATCTTTTAGGCTACAAATATTAGCAAAATCGTAACCTAGGCTAGGCCTATATATTATCCTCCACAACGAGAGGTTGTTCGCGGAGGCAAATACATTCTGAACGTGATGTCTTTCCATCTCTTATTATCCCTATCGTTTAGTAGGCCTACAGTCGGCTGATTGAAGGATGGGGAAGTTGGCTGGTTTTGTTTCTCATACCCTACCCGACATATTCAGTTGTCTGTGGTGTTAAAACGTTGTTGGTGGCTTCCACCTCGAGGGATTTCAGCACGACATACATTGCAAATGGTTAATTTGGTAACTAAAACTTAAGCCTATATTACTCATGTTGTCATTGCTCCTCTCTAGGCTGTGTGCCTGAGCGCCGTGCATGCAAGTGGAAAAAAGTCACGCAAGTAATTTAGGTCACATGATCGGCTTTTTTGATCGGCACTTTTGGTGTTCGCCGATCAAGCCATTTTTAGCCAATATCGGCCGATCATGATCGGCGGCCGATCGATCGGAGCATCACTAGTTATAACCCTCAAAATTGACTGAATGGTGGGGAGAGGTGGTAGAGGGGGGGAACCGACCCACCGGCGGGTCACGTGAAGAGTACTGTGGATTAAGTGGTTTCAAAAATAGCACCCTGCTAATGAATGACATCATTGACACGTTTGAAAGGCTTTTTAGAGCCATTAAGGGACTTAAAAAATACTCAGCCGTGTGTATTTTCCTTGACCCCCCTTTCACATGCAATATTCCGATTTCTACACAAAAAATGATATCCAGAGAAAAGTGGATTTTAGGAGAAACTCCATTCACCTCCATTCATTCTCCACTTGCTCACGACCGCCCTCTAGTTGCAGTACCATGCGGAAGTATTCAGCAAGTGGTCGTTCTCTGGGAACGCACACCTGAGTCCAGTGGAGTGTCGCACAGAGTAATGATTGGCTGTAGGTACCAAGGGGGCAGCGAACGTTCTGAGAGTGTAGACAGTATGGCGGCCGCCATGCTAAGAAGAAGACCGTGGCTGGCTGGCCATTCCATTGAATCCTATGGGGCGTAAGCGCCACTTTGACATCAAATTACGTTAGAGCTGAAGCGTTTTAAGCCTTTATATGAACATTTTCTATTGTCGGGGTACATACTATATTGTGAAATTGACGTAATAATCTCGTAACTGTCTTATCGGCTGAGTAATTAACGCTTTTCCGAAGTCAATGCTAAAGTGTTAAAGGCGCATGCGTCCAGCGAGAGTAAAGCGTCGCCATAGGTCAGACTCGGTCAGACTACGTGCCTACGTCACATGTACGACACCTGAGCCTGCGCAGGAGACAAGAAGACCTAAAAAAAAACGTTGAGATTTGCTTCCTCGGTCTCTGCTGCCGTCTACGTGATAGCTCTGTCCATATCTTTTACTGTCTATGGTAGGTACCCGTCCACCAACATGTACGCGCATGAGAGCTCGTGCCCAACACGGATTTTCGTGCACGGAGCTGGTTCTAAATGCTCCATGAGGCGCCATACTTGAAAATGGCGCTTGCTAACATGCCGAAGCTAATCTACACGGCCTTGACCCCCTGGTAGCTAGGTTCTCTTGCTGCTGCTGTGACACTGTGCTGGAGTTGAGCTGCCATGCAGGTTTGTAAACTGGTGCTAACGCATGTTGAATGTGCAGTGTTATAATTAATTATGACCGCCGCTAGCATAGCTAGCGAAGCGGTCATATAGTTGTTGTCAAACTTTTTTTTTTTTTTTTTTTATATTTATTTTTTCCCGTCATTTTTCGTCAGCGATTCCCGGGACACCGTAACACCGGAGCACATGAAACTTGGTGGGCATCAGTGATGCGCGGGCTGATCCAAATCGAGCGGGTGACCGCGGTCACCCGCGGTTATGGGTCAAGAAAAAATATTTTTAATGATATTCGGGTCATGTTTGGTCGGGTCGGTAAAAAAAATATGCCGTTAATTTTTTGTCATTTATATCGTACATAATTGTCTTTAGAAGAGAAAGACATAATTTGCAGCATTCCCACTGAAACGCGATTCTATCCCCCACATTTTGTCACGAACATGCACTTGTTGTTTCTACGTAGACAGACCCTCGGCTACACTTGACATGCAGTTGTGTTCTGTTCTCAGAGCATATGCTTTCAAAAAAAGTTTCCCAAATCAGGAAATATTTCTTAATTTAATGTCATCAAGGCATATAGCCTACAATTGGTATGAGCATGCAATGTGCGTCCTTGCGCAACTTATAAAGTGGCTCGTTGGAAAGCCCCACGTCTGCTCTTTCGTGCAATAAAGGTTTCATCTCGCTGCAATTTATAATCGCGGACGCACTCAATCGGGCTCTATGGGTTTTGGTTTTTGTTTTGGTCCATTGATGAAGACGTTAATAAAGAGTTTCTTAATAATATTCTATGCCTGCATTTCATGCTTGGGAGAGCTTCAAGGCATTCATGTGAGGAACGGCTGAAACAGAATTTGTATAGGAAAATCCTTAGGCTAATTATGTTCAATGTTGAGTCAAATAGCCTAATTTTTGGATGAACGCTGACACGGAACAAAAAAAAGGTAGACTAAATGCATGTTTCCCAAATTCTGAGCAATTATAGGCTATATATAATTAGGCAATATATATTATTGTTTTACATGCATATGAGATACCAGTTTTGCGTAGCTCAATGACGCTACGACTAAGTTAGACTACTTTTTACAATAAGCGGGTCGGGAAGCGGGTCGGGTCCAGTATTTCAATAATTATTTTTTGCGGTCCGAGTTGCGGTCGGGTTAGTTGTAAACGGCGGGGCGGGGCGGGTCGTTCAGACACGTACCCGCGCATCACTGGTGGGCATGTAGCCCCAGTAGACTTCTGTGTAAAATTTTCGTTTCGTCCCCGGGGGTCACTCCACCCCCGCGCTGCCCCCGCCCGAAGCCCAAAAATGACAGTTTTTCCTACATAACTACCTGAACCGTGGCGCCGAGGATGACAAAATGTTTATGGTATGTTGGCCTCAAGAGCTTGCATCAACTTAGCTTATAACCAGTCATTTGTGATTTGCCCCCCCATGGTAAAAATTGAAAATGCAATGTAATATTGCTTTAATTGCCCCTATCTTCAGATGAGATGTTATGAACTGCACCAAATTTCATGTGTATGATTAACCTGACACCCCCTGGGAATATGCCAAGTTTTGTGGAATTTCATCCGTGGGGGGCTATAAAATAAATGGATTTATGTGTACATTCAGGACTGTATACCCATCGGCCTGTAGATGGTGGTGTTAACCCTCTGGAGTCTAAATCCCCCGCTGGGGATTTGAAAAACTGTTCCAAACACACATCACAATCTCTGCTAGTTTTTGTCCTAGAAATATATAAGTGACACCATTAGAAACCTTTAATGACCTAGTTTCCAAATATATAAAAGAGAATGGTTGCTATGGGTGCTGGATGCTACGGTCATACACACACACACACACACACACACACACACAAACATGCAGGAACACACACACACACACACACACAAACACAGACAAGCACAGGCACATACACACACACACACACACACACACACATAAATACACACACACACACAGACACATACACGCACCAGCACACACGCATATACATAACACATGCACAAACACGCCCACACACATGCACACACACCCTCACACACACACATACACACACACACACACACACACACACACACACACACACACACAGATGCACAGTACACACACACACACCTCACACACACACACACACACACACACACACACACGCACACGCACACACACACACAGTGTGTGTGTAATGTACTATAGCCTGTGTGTGTGTGTGTGTGTGTGTGTGTGTGTGTGTGTGTGTGTGTATGGGTGCGTTTGTGTGCCCGTGTGTGTGTTTGCATGTGTGTATGTGCATGTTCTGTGTGTATTCTGTGTGTGTTCTCTTTCTTTCTCTCTGTCTCTCTCTGTGTCTGTGTGTGTTCTGTGTTATTTGTGTGTATTCTGTGTGTGTTCTCTCTTTCTCTCTCTCTCTCTCTTTCTGTGGGTGTATCTGTGTGTGTGCCTGTGTGTGTGTGTGTGTGTATGTGTGCGTGTGTTTGAGTGTGTGCCTGCATGTGCGTGTGTATGTGTGTGTGTGCACTCGCGCGCATGCCTGTGAGTGTGTGCCTGCATATGTGTGTGTGTGCACTCGCGCGCATGCCTGTGAGTGTGTGCCTGCGTGTGTGTGTGTGATCTGATATTGGAGTGACAGTGACGGCAGAGAACACAGTGAACATATACACATAGAAACACATAAAACACACACACAAGCAGACACACACACACACACACTCATAGACACTAGTCACATTATACAGTTTTAAGCATTCACATACCATATTACCTTATTTTAACATATGTTAAAATATGTTAAAATATAGTATTGTACATTATTCTCATATGTTAAAATATAATATCAAAAATAAACTCAACTGCAATTTAAAAGCCTTGTTAAAATATAGGCCTGATATTGTCAGGCTGTTTTTGGCTCAACTTGCCCCACCTCTTAGCCCATAGCCACCATTTCGGGGAAAAAATGCTTCTCATGACAAGCTAGGCTAAGATTTGTCATTTTGATTAGCCCTCATATAATAGCTTATAAAGGCACCATATCAGATATAATGCGTCTAAATGTTGTTTTATTCTTGTTTTCTCTCAATCATCTTACTTCTGGACAAACATGGAATTCACTCGGATAGCAAAAAAACAGATTAGGCTATTCCAAATATCTTTCTTACCAAATTTTCCTACAGATGTTAGGAAAGGGTCCCCTCCACCTAGAATGCTGTCATGGAATTAAATTTGCTTACCGTATCCTAGAAACCATAGACTGTATGGGTATGGCTCATCTTACCCCTCGGCTCATCTTACCCCTCTCTCCCCTATCTCGGCAGTGGCACCCGCTTCGGACGTTATCAGTCCATTGAATGGGCGTTATCAATCGTAATCAGCCCATAGACAGTAAAAGATATGGACAGAGCCATCACGTGGGCCTACACGTCAGCAGAGACAGAGGAAGCAAATTTCAACGGTTTATTGGGAGCAAAAAGGTAAAAAATCACCGCTCATCCGTGTGAGGTGCAGGATTAAGAGTGACTGGATATCTAAGAGAAGAATCCGCACACTACAAGTCTTTGTGAAAATAGCTTTACTTTACTAGCTTTTACCTCTATCTGAAGAAGGTCTAACGGTTTATTGGGGGAAACAATCCCCTATAGGTCCAGGGCTAAAAGTAGTTTTTATTCTTACCAGTAGGCCTAGTCTACTACTGAATAGGTTGAACTGCGTGCGTAGTGCGACGAGAAATGTTCGTATTGCTGAAATAACTTTTAATGCAACCGTGTCCATTACGCACTACAGATATTTAGGCTATTGTTTTATTTTAGTGTTTTTTGTCCACTACCCATGGCAAACATAGTTTAAACCAGGCCTATTCAACTAGCGGCCCGCGGGCCAGATGTGGCCCGGTTAAAATTTTCTGTGGCCCGCGTGTCTCGTCATGAGAATGAACTCGCTCTGATGGGTGAGCATATTTTGATTGGCGAGTAGCACACTGTCGGCCCGCCCCTATTGGCCAGACTAATGCTTCCAGTCATCTTCACTCGGAGAACACATCACTACACAAACTGACATTTCCAAATGTGTAACTAGTTTTAAATGTTAATTAAATGATAATTAGCGTTGCATTTAAAGGAAAAAGTAAGGCCAGCTCTGCCTCTGTGTATTTCACGATTTCTTACCGCCTGCGCAAATTGAAAGTGTTAGAATCCGGTCTCCGTTCCTCCGAGCCCTCGGGAAAGTTAGTGGTAAAGGAGCTGTGGTTTGAGAAGTGCCTCATGACTTTATATTCCTTCATTACAGCGATGAATTTGTTGCACAATAAACATGAAAGTCTCGTACTTGTTGCAGAGGGTAAAATGAACGATTATCGTTGTCAATTAGACGTTTCTTAGCTTTAGACAGAGCATGTTCACTCCACTCGTGGGAATGGGATTGTTTGTGATTTGCGCAGGCTCGAAGTTTAGAATCTTTGGCAGTAAGAAATCGTGAAATAGATACACAGAGGCAGAGCTGACATTACTTTTTCTTTAAATTCAACGCGAATTATATGAGAGATTGGCGCTGTGCGTTCAAGATAATTAGATTGGAGCCTAATTATATTGAAGGCTATAGTTAAATCAACACTGTGCAATTTTTCCCACTGATGCATGATATGGCAGCTATCAGACATCAGCTATGAAATAATATGGTTAACATGGGTGTTTTCATATACTTTTTTTTATGGATATGGATAGTATATTCTTAGTTTCTATTCCAGTGTTTGTTGACATAGGCTGCTGACATTGCCACTGTATAAAATTCAATTGAATTGAACTGAATATTGCTCTGACTATCAAATATTGTTGGATACAATTATGTTGCGGCGTCTTATTTTATGCGGCCCCCGAAAACCCAGTGATTTTTCCATTCGGCCCTCTTGGTACTGAAGTTGAATAGCCCTGGTTTAAACGTTCGCCGTTACTTAGGTCTATTTCTTTTCGGCTTTCACAATCAGCTAGGTACAGCTGCGCCGATGGTTACCATGAAAACTTGCCATGTCTATACAGAACTGCTTTCAATTCCCTGAGTCGAGGTTTTTTTTTTTGGTCTTCTATTTCCGTCATAGGTCTCCTGCGCAGTCTCAGGTGTCGTACATGTGACGTAGGGAAATGGGAAGAATGGGGAAAAAATGAATAAAGGAGAACCTGGGGCAATAAAAAAATCTGGAGTTCACGCTTATGCCGGCCTATACAAATGTATAACTTACAGCTACTGGATCCTTTTGAATTGGATAAAGCCTACCTTACATTGACAGACTTTGCAAAGATTTGGAAAAGATTTTTGAAAGACTACAGTCTCAGACCCTCTCACATCTAAAGACAATTCATTGAGTTTCTTGTCACAGGCCAGTCTCAGATTAGGATTTTGCAAAGACTGTGCGTCACTATTTACAAGACTGCTGCTAGATTCCTTCAAATTATTTCCGTTGTGCACTATGCTACACGTCATCATCAACAGGAACTCATATGATAGCCTACTCATATCAAAGTCATTTTTTCGCGTTTCTGCAGCATTGTTTCATGTGTGACGTCCCTAACAGATATAGAGCTGTTCTGTCACGTAGAATAATTAGACTAATAATTTATAAGAAATTAGATAACAAATAATCATATAAGCTACAGCTGTCGCCTATTTTGCCCCTTCCTGTTTCGTGTTGGAACGAGGTCACTATTGGTTTTTAATGTTCACGTCACTATTTGCATGAGCCATGACTGAAAAGACTTCCGATAATATCAAACATGCTTGATATTGTCGTAACGGCAAAACTAGAAAAAGACTGACTCCGACGGACTAAAAACCGCTAAGATTGGCAGCTTACACTAAACGATTTAAGTCTACCTTACATTGACAGACTTTGCAAAGATTTGGAAAAGATTTTTGAAAGACTACAGTCTCAGACCCTCTGACATCTAAAGACAATTCATCGAGTTTCACAGGCCAGTCTCAGATTAGGATTTTGCAAAGACAGTGTCACTATTTACAAGACTGCTACTAGATTCCTTCAAATTATTTCCATCGTGCACTAGGCTACACGTCATCATCAACAGGAACTCATATCTCATATCAAAGTCATTTTTTCTCGTTTCTCGTTTCTGCAGCTCATATCCAGTGTTGGTCAAGTTACTTGGAAAAAGTAATTAGTTACTGATTACTTATCCAAAAAAGTAATCCCGTTACTTTACTGATTACTTTTTCTAAAAGTAATTAGTTACTTTACTAATTACTTTACTTAGTTACTTTTCAAAAACACACTAGCTCGGCTACACAACCTGAATGCTATAAAGCAATACACCTTTCAGATTCTTTCTGCATATTCCATCATATAAAATAGAATCAAATGCAGTGTGTTCTGCATAAACGAGTTCTGGAAACTATGAACTGCATGCAACACATTTGTAAATAAAGAACTTGAACGTGAATTCCTTCAGATTATGTTAAATGAACAACGAGCGTCACTGCTGAGTTCCAATTAAACGTTACGCAGTTATTCTGCTCGAATTGCCTGCATGTCATCAAAGATCCTTAAAGCTCTGCTTTAATCCTCTGATGTCATGCTCCAATCTTTCATCGATGCTGCGGATGCGGATGTAACAGAATACATGCTGCATTGTTACAGAAACATTCGAAACGTGCGCGCTGTCGGTGGTAAAAGTAAAACAGTAGCCTATAAGCCCTGTGACAGCGGCCGCATATTCTGCGCCACCCCTCATTCAAACCCACAGAGAATCTGTAATGTATAATTAACCGAAGGGTCGGAACTCCGTTTGGCAAACCTCATAGGCTACTGCAGGGGTTATGTCTGAAAACGACTACAGAGAATGATACAGGCTCTACCTATTATTTACAGACATTTTACTCATTGTCTCGCAAAGACTCCGACGGTACAAAATTAACCCTTATGTCCACCGAAAACAAGTATAAAGCATAAGTTATCGAAATGAAATGAAAGTAGAAAGAAGAATTAAGTGAAGTAAAGATAAGTAAAAGAACTCCCTCCCGAACTATGGGAAAAGTTTAGGAAAACCTCAACTCATGAAGGCCATTAAATGCACCATGGTCATGCTCTCTCCTGCACTCCGTTCTTGCTGATATGCGTCAGTTCTTTACATTTCTAGGAATGCCTTGCACGTTATAGGCGACTGATTGTCAGACAGTCTCACAAAGCAATTAAAATCACGGTTTAGTAACGCAGTAGCGCAGCCTGCTTGCAGGAAAGTAAAGGTAATCTAATTACTGTTTTGCGATTGTAATCCCTTACTTTCAAAAAGTAATCAGATTACAGTAACGCGTTACTTCTACTTCTAATTACTGGTTAGCACTGACCTTTTCCAACAGAATGGCAAAGACTTTCTTCTGATAGTGGATCATTATTCGGACTTCTGGGAGTTTGATCTCCTCCCAGATCTCTAGGCCGAAACCACGATCAAGCGCTGCAAAGCACAGTTTGCAGAAGACTGGGAGTTTGAACACATCACGTCATCTCCGTATCACCCCAAGGCCAATGGCAAAGCTGAAGCCGCAGTCAAGATAGCAAAGAACTTATGCAAGAAAGCTCGCCGTGAGGGCGAGGATGCCTGGAAAGCGATCCTACAGTGGCGCAACACGCCGACCGAAGGGATGGACAGTAGTTCGGCGCAGCGCCTGATGTCAAGGCGTCTTAAGACAGCGCTACCGGTGGCCAATAAGCTGTTGGAACTGTGTGTGGTGTCTGGAGTGTTGGAGAAACTGTGTCACAGGAAGCAGATCTCCAAAGCCAGCTATGACAGCTCAGCGAAGGACCTACCAGAGCTCACGGTAGGCCAAGGGGTACGAATGAAGCCAATGCCTGGTGATCGGACTGGCATCTGGAGACGGGGATCCTGCGTGCAGAGGGTCGCCCCACGGTCCTACCTGGTCGAGGTAGAGGGATCGCTATACCGCAGAAACAGGGTAGATCTGCGGCCGGCAGAGCAAACTACACCACAAAACTCAGACAGTCATGTGCAGAGCGGCTTGCTGAGGGAGCTGAGAGAGGAACTCCCTATGAACCAAAAGGGGCCAGAGTCACCAATCGTGGAGCCTGGTGGTCACACAGCATGCGCTTCCCCACCTAGGCATGTCGACAGCTCAGCTGTGGATCCAACATCCACACCGACAAGGCCTCCAGTTACGTCGCACTATGGTCGGCTGACCAAGGCACCAAACAGACTTGATCTTTGAATAGTTTGTTTGTGCACCATTCAAAAACAAAAACAAAACAAAAAAAACAAGGGAGAGACAAATGTACAACTGTATTCTGTTGCCAGTGTGATGGCAGATGTTATTTTGTTTTGTTTTTTTGTATTCAGTATAGGCCTTAGTTCTGTTCCGTTTTGTATTCAGTGTGCCTTAGTTATACTGGTAGCCTAACTAGGTTTAAGTTCTGTGCCTCAGTACATATACTTGTATACAGGTAGCATAACTTTTATTATGTAAAAGGAAGATGTTACAGGATGTACTGCCACCTAGTGGTTGTTTATGCTTTACTACACCTAGTGGTTGTGTATGCGCTACTTCACGTGGAGATTAACATGAATAGTCAAGTACACCAGCACTCTTGTGTCCTCGTTCTTGCAACAATAGGAAGAGGTCTTTGTTTAGCCGCACAACATAAACATTAGGCGTGCGTGTGACAATGTGCTCCGTGATCATGTGACCTGCTCTGCTGCAGCCAGCGGTTTCTCTCACTTCTGTTGCACTCCTCCTGATTCAGTGAATTTATGGGGTTTCAATGTGTGATTTCGAGTGTGCCCCGCCTCCCCCCAAGTAATTCATAATTAATACTCGATAATGTAAATTTGCACATCATTAAAACAACAGTCACGATAATATCGCAAACGATATCGCCCACCCCTAGCGGGAACGCAGGCTTGGCCTTAACGGTGCGACCCTAGACCATCCCGCTAGGCAAAAATATTTTTGCCCGCTAGGGTGCGTCTAGATTTCTAAGCTAATAAACTGTCAGAACACATACAATTTTACAAAAAACTAATTTCACTGTCGACGAAGTCTGGAGCTCTCGTTAGCCTTGTACAGTTAGATGGGTTAATAGGGTTAAACGATTGATGTGCAGTATGAGACATGCCCGGATGCTCATGCTAATAGCGCTATGGAACAATCGGTAAAAATTGGCTAAGTTTGGAATGTTTCGGGTCTGGATAGGGTCACCCCCTTGTCCATGACTCTACTGTAGCTTATGGTCATACTTAACATATCCATGTAGGCCTAATACCAAATTTCCACTATAACTTAAAGCCAGTAATGCTTAAAGACTCATTCCTGCAATGAAACATCAGCCAGGGCTGCCAAGTCTCACGCTTTGAGCGTGACAGTCACGCAATTTGACCCATTCTCACACCACACGCCATACTTGACATTTCTCACTTTCTCATTTCCCCATTCAGTGCACTATATTTTTTCATGATGATAAACGTTGGTCATTGCCTTGCCATAGTTCGAGCTCTGATTGACTGATAGCAATAACCAATCCATCAGTCCTTTGTGCCTAAATCTCACCAACCACGGAAGCAGTGTTGGGAAGGTTACTTTAGAAATGTAATGTGTTACAGTTACAAGTTACTCTGTTTAAAATGTAATAGTAGTGTAACTATTTGAATTACTTTTTCTGAGTAACGTAACTAATTACTTTTGATTACTTTTTGATTACTTTTCCGATTTTTGAATGATATATATAGTCCCCAAATCCATGCGAAGATTTCGGCCTTGGTCTTCAGGCTGCCAAGCAGTTCTGTACAAGCCCACAAGGCAGGAAGGGCATTCAATACATGAATTAGCATCAAATTTTTTGTGAGGATAATATAATGATAATCATAACACGTTTACAGGCAGGCATGTAGGCCTACGCTGATGGCGCTGTAGACGTGATAGAGCCTATCAGAAGGTCCCGTATCAAACTATGGCTGTGGAGGGAAACAGTTCTTTTTACATACAATATTCTTCGCAAAGTTTTGCTGACAATATTGAGATGTAATTCAAATTGTAATTTTGAAAAATCTCAAAAGTACCTGTAATTGAATTACAATTTTTTCTACAGTAACTATAATATATTACTGTTACTGTATGAGCCATATCAACTCTGCTTTATTTTCATGTTATTTTGCCCCGTGCCACTAGGGGGCTGTACTTGCTGTGTGGCTCAGTTGACCTCGGGTCAGCCAAGTTAGGCCATTTAACCTGGTTGAACCTAATCACAGGTGTTGTTGATTGGGAAGCAAACAGTTTTTCGACTGTGCCCGTGTGTTATGTGCTCGTGTGCTATGTGCTATGTATTTTAGCTTAGTGAGAAATCGGTTTGTTATTTTGGTTACATGTATTATGAGTTAATGTTATTGCTGCTGTGTGATTTTAGAAGGAAAATAAACCTTCATATTATTCTATCGCTGAACTCTCCGTTTGCTATATTGGAGCGCGCTGGGCGCACGTCGGAAACGTTAAGCTATCAACAACCAGTACTACTCAGTTTAGGACTTAGGCAGTACAGTTACATTGATTTTGTAATTAAATTACGTAACTCAATTACATGTAATGCGTTACTCCCCAACACTGCACGGAAGGCATCACGCAATATAAACAAATCAGAAGCAACATAAGGCGGGTCTTGGCGCCTCTAACTTATCTTTCAAACACACAACAGCGCCGACTCCGACGATTAGATTTAAAACGTTCTACTGTTTGCTAGATTTTGTTCACTGTTGATTCGCTGTTTCTCCTTGATTTTCCAAGTTAACGTTAAAGGGATATTCCGCCATTTTTGGAAATAAGCTCATTTCCCACCTCCCCTCGAGCAAAACAATCCACATTTACCTTGTTCCCGTTCATCCAGCCATTCTGTGAGTCTGGCGATACAACTTTTAGCTTCAGCCTAGCATAGATCATTGAATAGGATTAGACCATTAGCTTCTCACCTGCTAGCATCATGTTTAAAGGTGACTAAGATTTCTGGTAATTTTCCCATTTAAAACATGTCTCCTCTCAAGTTAGAAAGTGCAATAGACCAACTGAAAATGAAACCTGGCGTTTTTCTAGGCTGATTTGCAGAGGTGTGGACTCGAGTCATGTGACTTGGACTCGAGTCAGACTCGAGTCATGAATTTGATGACTTTAGACTCGACTTGACAAAATATAAAAAGACTTGCAACTCGACTTGGACTTTAACATCAATGACTCGGACTTTCACTTGGACTTGCGCCTATTGACTTGTAAAGACTTGCTACTTCCCATAAAAAAACGAAAGACAAAAAGATAAAATGTAGACACGGACTGATCTATCTATATTTATGTGTGTGCGCCTGTGCGTGAGACAATGCGCGTATTCGGCACAAAATCCAATCAAATCACTTACTGTAGATTGTTTTGATTCGACAGCGGCCAACCACGCGGAACAAGATAGACAACACGCAGGGCCAGACAACGAACGTGAATGCGCCAGCAAAATGATACCTAAGATTATTTCGTTAATTCGTTTGCCTACAAAAATTACGTGGAGACCAACAAGAAACGACTGACTCTGTCGAACTTGTTAAATTCCTCCCAGCTTCATCCTAGCCTGCTTTTGACATGCCTGGTAGGCTACTATGAAACAAAACTGGTAGCCTACCCTACTGATTCTGGTGTCTAATTGATGGATTTAACCACGATTAGGATTAGGCTTTTAAAAGGTGGAACATTTTCACCTCAAACATGCGCTGTATCATATAGCCACTGCGTCTTTTTGTGTACATTCACATTAAATCCATTCCACTAACATTATCAGGAGGAGAATAGGCTACTATAACGTTTTATTTTGAGCACTGGTTGTTACTCATTGGATACATATCAAACTCCATGTCATGGTAGAGTAAGTTAAGCACCCACCCAATTAAACATGACCAAGGAAAAAGTGAACAGGACAACAATGCCATGCCACGGTAGCCTACCTAAATCATAGAAGTTAACATTGCAAGATATTTTCTATGACATCAGAAATATTTTCTTTACCTTGTCAGTTTTTTGAACATTCATTTTATTTAATGAAAACATATATCCTTGAACTATGTGACTATTTTTCTAACCGAATGAAACCTAATTACGTTCACGTACTTCTTAAAGTGACAGGCACTCAATTAGACATACACACCACCCTGTAATATCATTAAAGACAAGTGTAATCAATATGAAGTATTCAAATTACTGAATATTTTTAGCTATAAGTAATTATGCAGATCCTAAAATGCTATAAATTGTTAACAAAATATGTCAAGTTTATGAATTCAAAATATGAAATAGACACAAGACACACCATTTTCTGTGTGTGTGGACTGGAGGTTTGAGCAGAGACTAGGATTGCCACTGCTGTGAGTTATCTGTATCCCCCTTATGGCAATACGGCTTTGCCTATTTTTGTAATGTAATAAACATGGTCACACGTTTTAAAACTATTTCAGCTTGTGTAGGCCTATCAGTGGTTTCTTAACAAATTGAGCACATATGTTAACACACAGGGCCTATATTTCATTGAGAATGTGCTAGAGATACCATTTGACATTTCTGCTAGACAGATTTGCATCTCAATCTAATCTCTTCAGCACACACAAATTCAATTGACAAAATACCTGTTTCACTCGATTTTTAAAAAGACTCGAAAGTCAGACCGTAGGACTTGGGACTTGACTTGAGACTTATTGGACTTGACTCGGGACTTGCCTGTCTTGACTCGGGACTTGACTCGGGACTTGAGGGCAATGAATTGAGACTAACTTGTGACTTGCCAAACAATGACTTTGTCCCACCTCTGCTGATTTGACATGGAACTATCTGGCGTAATAATCAAGGGAAGTTGCAAACGTACCATGGGCACAGTGATATCTGAAAATAGTCCCCATAGACAACAAGCAGTAAGTAGTTTGTGATAATATCACTGCGTTTGCAACTTCCCTTGATTATTACGCCAGATGAGAGTGTAGTTCCATGTCAAATCAACAGCCCTGCATCAGCATTGCCCCTGCTAGATTAATATTCTGTTGATTTGTGCTACGGTATATAAATAAATGCTACTAACTGTACCTTGTTCAGGCAAATCTCACTTGAATGGAATGCTTCAGTCAGAGAGGGTTAAAGCGGAGCAGTAATGAAGGATCTTTGCTTCAGTTAACAAGCTTTCAGTTCTGTGTCGTGCATCAGACTTCTGGTATCATGAAAAAAGAAAAGCAGAAATGAGAAATAAAACTAACTATTTATGAACCAGGAGTCTATTGCAGTTCAAACTAGGATTACCTTTGTGCTAATTGTTTTTTTTTTTTGTGTGGGAAGTTTCGAGTTGCACTTTAGTGGCAGGCTTAAATGAGCATGTAGGCTACTATTATTCATCTTTTACTCACAGATCACACAGTACTAGTATTAGCACACACTAATCTATGTTTAAAATGTGATTATTGAAACAGCTACTATAAATGATTGAAACTACTGCACACACACAGACTAAAAATACAAAATAGGGCCTGTCTGAAACGTAAGGCAGCTGCCAGCTGCCTCAAAACGTGTAATGTGTCACTTCCTGTCGCAGGACATCAAGGCGCCAGTTGTGAAGTTTGTGTATGTATCAGTTATATATGTAACTTTGTATCAGATGCTATATCAACACAGAATGTTGTTTTCCATGTATTTATTATTTATAAACGATATTGAATAAACTATACATTTTAAGATGAAGAGAGGGAGCTGGAGCACACTGATTGCTAGCAGTCTTTCATTTCAGTGCAAACACTTCTAACATTTCGACACTACTGTGTCTGCTGAGGAAGTCACAGTAGTCTCAGAAGTCACGTGTGCACTCTGACCAGAATCGAGTTTGACAACGTTAGGCTACACTTGTACGTTTGGCCTTGCATTCTAAGAAAGAATAAAAAACTGTGTGAAGCCTGCTCCTACCACAAAATTCTCTCCAACTATAAAGATGCACTTTTTTCACTTGTTCTTATGCAGTCGCCTGTAAACAATAAAATAGGAAGAATTTATAATTTTGTTTACCTGTCTGGCAATTGTCTAATTTCATTCCAGTTTTGCAATGATCATGGAGGATCGCCTGGTTAACACCAAACCAGTTCTCAAATTTTAATTGCTAACAGGTTCATTTGGTTGCCACCTGTCCCGGTTTCACCTGATTGTCCCGGTTTTTAATGGTCTGTCCAGGAAAAAAAAATATATTCTCCCGGGACACTGAATGTTCCGTTTTTTCTATATGATACGTAAAATTAGTATTTCTGTTTAATCTGATATTGTGTTGGTAGCTTACATTTATCCACTACATGCAAATTATTCGCTGCACAGACTTGCAAGATTTGTGCGCAAGCTTACTGGCTCTAATGACGTAGGCTACTGTAGCACTTACTCTACGGCTCAGGCAAGTCAGTGCAGTGTGGCGGCGAGAGAGAAGCAGCAGATCGTTAGTCGGAGTGTGTCGAAGAAACTGTAACAATGTAAAAATGGGTGGAGAGACCGAGGACGAGGATGCTACAGGACCTGACAGTGACAGGCCAGTCAAGAAACGATGTAAAAGGTCTACAAGCTTTAACGATAACTGGTTACAGTAAAGCAAGAGAAATACGCAATGTGGCTAAAACCCTGCCCAGGCGAACCGTTTTATGCTAGTTGCTCTTTATGTTCAGTCAAAATCATGGTGAAATATGAAGGTAAAACAGCTTTACACGACCATGCCAAGTCAAAAAAGCATCAGAATCAAATTGACCCCAAGAACACCAACGTAACTATTTTTTTTACAGGACATTGGAAACATATTTGTGTGCAAATTTCATGTTTACTCTGTTGTACCCTTCAAATGAGGAAAAGTCATGAAACTTGAAGCAAAACAAGAAAAGTGAACCATATATTTTATGATGTTAAACATTGCTTGGGGTCAAATTGACCCCAAGGACAACATGAGAGTTAAGGATGATTCAAGAAATGTACCAAAGTGACTGAGAAAAACTGTAACAACAGGATATCACAGACAATGCCTGGCTTTAGGACAATGCTTTGTTATGGTCTCTCCCAAAACCTTTACTTTGTTGCAATTGTTTTGGAGGTGTATGCTTCCTGGCTGTATGGCTTTTATACGATATGTTCGCATGAAACTTACTGCAACATGATGCTACTGTGCTATATGGTGGGGATGGTGTTCTCCTTCCAGAGAACCTTTCAAATCTGACCAAAGTCATACTAGGGTTTAACCATAAACCATGATAAAATCATAGTCACAAAAACGTTTTTTTTTTTTTTATATTTCCCGTAAAAGCATTTAAAAAAAAAAAAAAAAAAAAAAACCTATAGGCCTATACATATGGACTATACATGTATATAGTAATGGTTAACCGTATAAAGCAATGAGCAATGGCAATTTGAATAATTAGACTTTGAATAATCTACTTCCCTGTTATGCTTTTACCTGCTCTTTGCTTTTGTTTATGTAAAGCATGTTGAAATACCCTTGTGTACAATATATGTATCAAATTACTGAAACTATTACTCACTCATACTGTACACATTGTAGTCCTAAAGTTTCATGTAGACGTCAATCAGACACAGTAAAACCATGAGGAAATGCCTGCAATATCCACATACATAGATTAAGTAAAGGAACAAGAATTACCTCGTAGAATATGTTCCAATGGCATTGAGAAGACCTTTGACCCTGTTTTAACAAAAATGGTAATTCAATTGCTTCCTGCCTGGTAAATGGCTTGCACATGATATACAGTGGAACAGCACACCGGAGGGGAGAGGAAATAGTGCATACTTACCACAAAAGAGACTGTGGCTGGGTGTGGTCTGAACCACTCAAATTACGGATGTTATGTCCTCTTCACAATTAAAGTTCCATGTAGGCTAATGTTAGGTTGTCATATTATAATCATATGTCACCATGTAGGAAGTGGCCGTACTGTATAGGCTACTTTGCAAGCATCCGCGTGCTTGCTGCCGAGAAAGTCTCACACAGAGAAGTTCAGTTGTGAAGGGAAAGGAGGAGGGGCAGCCAGGGCATTAACCTTTGTAGCACATCTCCCTAGTCGAGGGGTCGGGAACCTTTTTAGCATGAGAGCCATTTTACCATTATTTTTTATAGGTTATCAGCCACATATATAAGCCACAAAAAGATGGTTACAAGGTAAAGTTTGGATATTTTACTTACAGATACTTTCAACATTTTTTTTTTTTTAAACACAATGTTTTTTAAAAGTAATGTGCAAGTAACTTGAAATGTAAATTGGGATGACAGAAGTATAGGTCTTTAGGCTTCTTAACACCACCCCCTATTTGCCCAGAGTCTTCTGGTATGCAAAGTAAAAATCACGGTTAACAACACAACTCTCAACTAGATGTACCTCACAGCGGTACAAAATATGACCGCTGCTCAGTGCTGCACATTCTCTCCACAAACATAAACTAGAAAAGCACCTCCGCCTGTATTGTTCCTCTAAGCTATCAGGATACAACTCATGAATAACGTTACGGTATGCACTCCGATATAATGTCCATGAAAAGCCTGCTTTACCTCTTTATAGTCTTTTAGTTTGGCTTCTGCCATTCCTAAGCGTGCAAATGTTTTTATTAGTGCTGTCAATCGATTAAAAAAAATAATCGTGATTAATCTCATGAATGTCCTAGTTAACTCGTGATTAATCACATATTAATCGCACATTTATATCTGTTCAAAATGTCCCTTGATTTATCATTTTAATACTCATATCTAAGTAAAGTGGATAGGCTTGCTTTGTGCAAATGTTTTTTTTATTATTATTATTAGTGCAAACCATAGTATAGTGTTACAGCCATTCATGTCTGTATAATACTGTCCATAAGTAGGCTATTGGGACAGATGACACAATGCTGGCAGCACCACTGAGCAAGAAACAAACATCTCTCCTCCTAGAAGTTCAGATACGGCAATAACATAAAAAAAGCTCTTAATTGTTGTAGCCTAATTCAAGCCTAATTCAAACATAGTTCTTCTCTCAGCAATTGAACTCTTATACACACCGAATGTGCACGAATGCACACACACTCACACTCACACACACACACAAACACCGAATGTGCATCAACGCGCGCGTGCGCACACACACGCACGCAGGCAGGCACACAGTGCCAGTTCAGACCTCCATGGGGCCCTAGGCAAAATCCTGCTAAGGGGCCCTCCTTACTACCTGAACTCTGAGGGCCAAAATATAACCATTTTAAAATAAATATATATATATATATATATATATATATATTTAATGTATATTATGTGACATAACAGTGTTCCTAATACAATCATCCCAAAACAGAAATGACCAAATATAATATTTTTCCCCATAAAGGACCTTCACAGCAAATGTAAATATAATGTATAAATAGGCAATAAAACTACGGTTTTGATACTCAGAAATTTGTGGTTTGACACAGTTCTTTTTTGTAAGGGTCTAGACCGTTCTTTACCTGTGTGTCTGCAGTAGGCCTAGGCTACGAGCCAAAGACATCTGAACTGGCTCTCCTGATTCCCTTCAATATTTTTTTCAAACGTAGACTATTTTAAACAATAATTGTAATACTTCATATGTCTAATTTACGATATGTATATTGCCCGTGCGGCACAGCAAATCAAAGTGTTTTTTTATGATTTATTTGTGAATTTTTCAATATACAAATATGAAAACAGAGGTCCTCTCAAATATGGAGGGAAAGAAGTACAGGAATTCAATTTGCAGAGTGAGGCACTACTAACAAAGGTGAGATATACAATGTACCCTACCCCTTTTAAAGACAAGACAAGAAAAAAAAGAAAATAATAATAATAATAATAATAATAATAATAATAATAATAATAACAATAATAATAATAATAAAAAGGAACACACAAGGGACATACAAGAAAAACTAAGTAAGACAGACAAAACAACAACAACAACAACAACAACAACAACAAATGTATTCAAATTAAAGAGCTGCTGTGCTACATGCTACTTGTACTGGGAAAGCAGACTACAGCAAATCAAAGTTAATAGGCCTAAAGGCTACTTTCCATTTTGCATACGTTCAGTTGTAGGGTATCTAAACCAACTAAAAGCTCGACTAAAATATTGTAAACCCATTTATTTGAAATGTATAGTATGGGAAGAGTGAAATCACAGATTGGTTTCGACCTGTTCTCGCAGTCGCATCTGCTGTTTCATCCCGAGCTGCACGTAATTATGAGCGCATTTAAAGAAGTGGGTTTTTTTCTTCTTCTTTTAATGTAGCCAGTCGCCGCATTCAAAAACGGAACATGGGATTATACTGTACATTATCACAACTTTGCCATGACTGGGAAAGGCTGTCAAGCAAGCGACGACAGATTCACTTCAGATTCAGGGGATTCACTTCCTTGTGTGGTCGACCTAAGCTAGGTCAGCAACACGCGCTGGAGAGATGTGTGTAGACATCAAACCATGAGACGAACGCAAGATTACCCAACTGCTGTTCCTGCTTTTCATTCTCGTTAAGTTTATTCTTTTTTCGGATTCACGTTCATCTTCTTGTAATGTAGCTTATGAAACACTGTCGCTGTGTCTGCATATGCCTACCTGTCTGTCACTAACTTGGCTCAAGGGAAGACAGAGGAGGGGGCCTTCATTTACTTGCGGGGCCCTACGCAACTTGCGTAGTGTGCGTATAGGGAGAACCGGCCCTGCAGGCACAAGGCAGATAACGTTAGCCTAAAGTTACAGTAGGAAGGGGAGAGAAGCGCCAGAGGAATGTCGCACAAAGACAAACGCATACCAGAGCTGCCAACTTTTCAAAAAACCTCAGAGTGAGATTTTGTCGGGGGTGACCAATAGTTTGTCCCGCACTCGATGTCAGGAAATTGGATTTGATTTGGTGTTGTAGTCTGCCTACCCATGTTGTGCCTTGCATTCTGGTGGTTTGTAGGGCCCAAAGCCAGGGGCGGCCTACTGGAGATGGGAGACATTGGTTAGATTCTGTGAAGCAAAGACATACTGTGCAGTAGCTAGGGTTGGGTACCTATCGCAATTGAACCGATATTTGTACCGGTGCCGGTTCAACGGTAGGCTACTTTTTTTTGGTACCGTACCCTTACTGGATCTGTAACACCTTGTTTGTAACAACTACAACATTTTATTAAAAGTTTCAAAAAGTTTTTATCACAATACAAACAATTAAAATAGACTCAATCAAAGTCAAACACTGAAAAAATAATTAGTCCATTAGAGTTATGTGATGATAAAGCTATTTTAGGCCATGTTCCTGAAAAAGGCAATCCTTCCGATTTTTTTGCGTGCAATTTAACAGTAGCCTAGATCAGTGGTTCCCAAACTTTCCCCCCACAGACCACCTTCTACATTACACACGCTTGAACACACACACACACACTGTAACACACACACACACACACATGCAAACTCTTCAACACACACACTGCAACTCACACAAACACTCCAATATACGTACACACATGCACATGCAATGATAAGAGAGAGAGAGAGAGAGAGGTACATGGACATCTTACTCATCTTTTAGTGGTGTGTGTGTGTGTGTGTGTGTGTGTGTGTGTGTGTGTGTGTGTGTGTGTGTGTGTGTGTGTGTGTGTGTGTGTGTGTGTGTGTGTGTGTGTGTGTGTGTGTGTGACCAGATCAACAGATAGAGATCTCTTTCAGGTGAACTGAAACCCCCCTCACAAACACATCACCCCATACTGTACACACACACACACACACACACACATAACATATTTTAAACCTTATTTTAGAGATTTGGGATTTTAGAGATCTCACATGATCTCTGACATTTGCCTCTCTTCCTGTTAACATCAGCAGAACATGAGATAAGATCTACACCTTGGTGTGTGTGTGTGTGTGTAAGTGTTTGTGGTTTTGCATGTGTGTGTGCCACCTCCTAAACTCACCGCTCCTACCTGGACAAACTGTTCAGACGACTCAAAAACCAGTCATGTTTTTGAATGGTCGTGCATTCCCTCAGTTTGCCTTGAGATGGGAGACATATGGATTTCAATGAAGCCCATAGGACTTCCTGCTTTCAATGATGTAAAATGATGATTTTTACATCATTGAAAGCAGGAAGTCCAACATTGTATGTCCGTATTTCTCCCATCTCAAGGCAAACTGAGGGAATGATGCACAACCATTCAAAAACATGACTGTTTTTTTAAAGATACAAAGCTTAATGCTAATCGGTGAAGTGTCCCTTTAAATGTAGCATATTAAATTAGCCATAGTAACTTTTGTTTTTGAGGCAGACATAACGTTACACTCAGACATGACCTCAGATGGTGCACTCCGCTCCTGATGCACATGAAATACCGAAATTTAGCACCGTTCGATTTCACGGGAACCAATACCCGGTAATACAGACGTGTCGGTCGGTACCGGTAAAAGTACATGGTTAGGTACCCAATCCTAGCAGTAACTAAAGGTCCATCCCCAGGAAATGTTGGATGTTGTGATTTCCTGTAGGCTTTTCAGGTGGATTTTGGGGTGGTATGCCAAAGATGTGCAACAACTGAAACTACTCTGATCCATGCTCATCTGGCCATGACTTGTAGGGCCTTCTAGACCTGAGCTGAACTATTGCGTTGCCTCAATGTCTATGTAGCACAAATAGCCGTACGCAATTACAGTGTTTAAGATTTTACTTTAAGTACGGTTGGCACATCATCATGAATCATGATTAATTAAGCATGATCATGATGACTTTTTGTCAGACAACATTTTGGACATCACCGTCATGGAGAAAAAAGAAAAGTAATTACACATGAATTCATTTTAACTAAATGTCATGAATTATCATGAGTTAATTCATTAACTCATGCATTAATTATACATAAAAATCTCATGAATAAACATGAATTAATAGTATGTCATTAATGACATCAGGTATGGACAACAAATTCATCTTGAGCATTAGGTACAGTGGGTAAATCATTATGAATAATGATCAATTACACATGATCATGGTGATTTCTAGGTTTTTGAAATGTGCTCCAAGGGGTAAGTAAACTATACATTAACTCATCATGAACTAATTGAGACCATTTTCAGAGAATATCGAAGAATCCACATCGTTCAAATATAGGCATGTCCTCATTAGCTAAGCATTATCTTTTCATTAGTTAATCATGTCTGTGGCCCCTCAGATAAAGTGATGAACAGGTGGTGCTTTAAATGCATGAAGTTTGAAGTCATGCAAAAATGGTCAATTTACATTAATTAATGATGAATTACTCATGAGTTCATCATGTTTGTAGCCCCTCACCTAAAGTGGTAAATGGACCCTTCTTTATCACTGACGAAAGAAGTGAAAGAAATAAATTGTTATATTACATGAATCAAAGATTAAGTGCTCATGAGTTCATCATGTGTGTGGCCCCTTAACTGAAGTGGTAAACAGGTGCTTATTTAACATTGATGAATAGTGTTATTAACAATGAAGAAACTGATATTTCATTTGTTATTTTTAATTCCTGCCAACAGGTGCATCAGTGCATGAATCCTACACACATCAAAACACTACTTTCCATACAAAGTTGTAGGATCGAGTGGACCTACTGGCTGGCAAAGCGCCACAACAAAGGCCCTCTAGGATGCTTAATAAAAGACATCCACACCCAGTTCCCCTGCTAAAGATGTTCTGCCCTATTATTTTGAGCATTTATTCGTTTTCACTATAACTTTAAATAAGTTTATAGGTTTAAACCTTTGGAGCACATTTCAAAAACCTAGAAATCACCATGATCATGTGTAATTGATCATTATTCATAATGATTTACCCACTGTACCTAATGCTCAAGATGAATTTGTTGTCCATACCTGATGTCATTAATGACATACTATTAATTCATGTTTATTAATGAGATTTTTATGTATAATTAATGCATGAGTTAATGAATTAACTCATGATAATTCATGACATTTAGTTAACATGAATTCATGTGTAATTACTTTTCTTTTTTCTCTATGACGGTGATGTCCAAAATGTTGTCTGACAAAAAGTCATCATGATCATGCTTAATTAATCATGATTCATGATGATGTGCCAACCGTACTTAATGCTTAAGATGATGAGTTATTTATGTATTAATTCATTAATGACAATCAGTGAATTCATGTTAAGTCATAATGATTCATGATATATTAATGGATTAACTAATGCGTAATTCATGCATTAATTCATGCATTAGTTCATGAGAATTCATGTACCCTTATTATAAAGTGTTACCGGATTTAGGTACATACTGTAGACCTGTGACGATTTGTTGATAAGTTAATGAAAGAATTGTACAATGAAGAATATGAATATGAATGAGTATCAGCCTTTTTTTCAGGTCTAAAGTGAAACAGTGATAACATATATTTGTTTTATAACCCTTTCTTTTCAAGACACAATCAACAGTCAAAAATAAACTGATTCTATCAAGCCAGCAAGCCTTACAGCAATTCCCGCAGAAGAGAGCCTGGTTGTTAGGCCTCAAGTAGCCTTTTGGGGGAGCCAGCACACCACAAATACGGGACTACAGGCCCACCCTCTTCCTTCCTCCCTTTCCTTCCGCCCTTTCTTTGGTCCGCAACAACTGGATAACGGTCCTCTCTCTCTTATGTAAACAGGGCAAAGGGCTGCAACAGGGACATAGTTGGATAACCTGGCATGAGTCCACTCCTACTGCCGTTATTATGTAGAGGGGGTATCATTTTGGAAATGGCAGGCACTCTGTTCTCTCCCCGCCACCCTCTCTCTCCATCTCTCTCAGTGCTAATGGAGCTTTGGGGGGACCAGAGTGGCTAACCCTGGCTTTTACAGGCTTCCGCTGGCCCACGCAGGCCCTGTTACAGAGAGACATGGCTGTAGTGAGTGACCATGGAATTAGAATAGGCTCTTCTCGTTCGTCTTTTTTATCTATCCTCCCTTCCTTCCTTCCTTCCTTCCTTCCTCGGTCCTCCAGCTCGTTCCCACTGATCTATAAAGAACACTAGATAGGCTATCCCAATGTTGCCGCACCATCATTCCCTATAGATCAGTGGGAACGAGCCGGAGGACTGAGGATCAAGGACAGAGGTCTAGCGGATATCCGTTGCTAAGTTCCAACCAAACGATCCTATCTTCGCAACAATGCCCTGTTCCAAACGTAATAAACAGCACAAGCATTGCCAGAGGAAGTAACTTAATGGAATTTGGTCAACCATTTGGTAATATATTCCTTTAATATTCCATCACTGTGAAATAAATGATGAAGTACTCATGCTCTGACTAATGTCTATAGGAGTCAGAATAATCTAGGTCCCATGAAGAGTAGGATGCTTTGTGTGTGGAACGATGTTGTATGGTGCTGATGGTCTGGTTGTGCAGAAGATATTGGGAGACTGCACCAAAGTAACCCGTACGTCTTGGGAATGCCGCACAAAGGCTGGGTCTTTCTTTGGACGGTTGAAAGTGATGAGCTGTGTGAGCAGATAAGGGTGGGTGGATTCGAAATGCACTCATTATCGTCAGTAAGTAAATGACAAAAAAACAACAGGCAATTAGGCAGGCCGAAGACAAGTCAGGAGGCATCAACAGACACAGGAGAACTGAAGTTGGAGAAGAGAGCGAGACAAATGACAAAAGTTCGTTTTGCACCGTGTAGGATGGAAGAGGGCGAACAAAACAGTAACCAGAGGGGACAGCCGTGTGTCAGTTTGTTGTGCGAATTCATGGTTATTCATATAACTCATGCATTTTAATGGATTAGAAATATCTGCAGTTCCACTTTGACACTACCGGGTCTGACTGTGTCTGGTATTTTTATCATATTAGAAAGTCCTCTCTTCAGAGGTGCCTGCCATTAAGGAGGCTTTCTTTCTCTCTGGTAAATACATTTGTCTCACGGCAAGACACCATTTATTTATCAAATTTATTTATGATCCGCTTTTCATACACAGCTAGGCTGGGTAAAGCCTGCCTGATCTACCAGCGATTTCGGTCTGCAGCTCAGGCTGGAAACCTGCACATCTATCTCTCCTGCTTTCTGTTCACATCTTCTGGGTCCAATCACAAACTAGCTTACCCTAAAGGCTCACCCAGATCGTTGGTCTGATTGGTTGAAGGACCATCCAAAAGCCATTTGAGCTATGCCCATTGATCACGTCTCTTGTGCAGTAGAAATACAGCGCAGACTCCTCAGACTAATATTCAATTTTAAATGATTGAGCTTAGTATGGTGATAGCCAGACTAATACACAGAGGCAATGCAGTGTGCTTTTCAAAAATATGCGACACAATGTTGCCCATGTTACACAAGCATACTTTCTTTGACATGGTACTGTAGTTCTCCAGTTGGTGTCCACAAAGAGACAGACTTACTTCAGTAGTTGTAGCTGGACTATCTTGATGTGTCTGTAGTGTTTATTTCTGTGTGGTTGCGCTCACAGCAGGAACGCAACGGGACCTCACGACGAGAATCTCTGAAAATGTATTTTGTGCCAGATTTCGTGTTTATGCTCACAAACTACCCTACGCTGCGTGTGTGAATGGCCTGCTTGTCTTTGTAAGCTCCCTCTGTGTTTGTGTGTGTGTGTATGTACACATTTCAACTGAGATTACCAGTATCCTGTGTGTGTGTGTGTGTGTGTGTGTGTGCGTGTGTGTGGATGTGGGTGTGGATGTGTGCATGCATGTAGTTGTGGGTGAATAGCCTGCTTGTCTTTGTAAGCACCCTGTGTGAGTGTTTTTCTATTGTAATTACCAGTATCCCCTGTGTGCGTATATGTGCGCGTGTGTGTGTTTGTGTGTGTGTGTGCGTGTGTGTGTGTGTGTGTGCGTGTCTGTGTGTGTGTGTGTGTCTGTGTGTGTGTGTGTGTGTGTTTCAGTAGTAATTACAGACACTCTCTGCAGTGCATCAGGATGGCAGCCCCGCGGAGAAGCTGCCTCGGCTGTGAAACCCCGTCCTGCCGTGACCGACACTTACACACACACACACATGCACACACACACAGACACACACACACACACACACACACACACACACACACACACACACACACACACAAAACACACACGCAGTCAGTGCCTACGGTCCCCCAGCTGATTTCACACTTCTGCCCCCTCACGTCCATTCAGTGCCCACCTCTCTGCCTGTATTTCTGCCACTGCCACTGCCATCGCAAACACACACACACACACACACACAAACACACACACACACACCTCTCTCCCTCTTGCTCTCACTCTGTATCTCTCTCCCTCTCTCCTCTCTAGTCACAGTCGGCCCCCCCAACCCCCTCTGCCTCTGGCCTCTGTCTCTCTCTCTCCACCCACCCCACTGCCTGTCCTCTCTCTCTCTCTCTCTCCCTCTCTCTCTCTCTCTCCATCCCCCACCACTCATACCACTGGCCTCTCTCTCTCTCTCTCTCTCTCTCTCTCCCCACATCCCCCTCCACTCACCCTGACTGCCTGGCCTCTCCCTTTCTCCGCGTCATTCCACGTTTCCTTTCCAGGGAAATCAGGGCCCGATCACACTGGTGGGCCATCAGCTTTGCTTCACTGCTCCCCCCCCCCCCCACACTCGGTGGTTGCCCAGCTTCCTGAGTCACCTCTTCCCAGGGATCCTTCCCAGAACATGGCGGGCACCCCTGCCGTCCGCCTCCCTCCTCCCGGCCTTCCCATGCGTGTGATTTCACTCCTGGGGTTGAAGAGTGTATCTGCAGCAAGGCAGCGTTCCTCCTCTCTATATGCAGCGGGGTCACAGTCACTCACACGCTCGCTCACTCACTCACTCTCTCTCTCTCACACGCTTGCTCTCACTCACTCTCTCTCTCTCTTTTTCTCTCTTTCTCTCTCTCCCTCTCTCTCACTCACTTGCTTACTCTCTCTCTCTCTCTCTCTATCTCTCTCTCACTCACTCACTCGTCCAGAGGCTGGTCCAGTCGCTTGACTTGTTCCTTCGCTCCCTCAAATCGCTTACTTGTTCTCTCGCTCCCTACCCCCACACTGCCCGCTCCTCATCATCTCCGTCAGTCTGCCTCCCTCTTTCCCTCTTTCCCTCTCTCTCTCTCTCCATCCCCCCATCCTCCCATCCTCCTCTTCTCCCCTCGCCACTCCCCCCATCCTGTTTTCCTGTAATGTCACGGCCCACTGCTGAGCGCCACGGAGTTGATGGAGGGAAGAAATGGAGGATTGAGCAAGGCGAGGAGAACTGACAAGACCGAGTGTGTGTGTGTGTGTGCGTGTGTGTGCGCACGTGTGTGTGAGTGTGTGCGCGCGCATATGGATGTGACTTAGTGAGCATGTGTGAGTGCGTGTGTGTGTGTGTGTGTGTGTGTGCGTGTGTGTGTGTGTGTGTGTGTGCGTGTGCATATGGATGTGACTTAGTGTGTGTGTGTGTGTACGTGTGTACGTGTGTGTGCGCGTGCATATGGATGTGACTTAGTGTGTGTGTGTGCGTGCTTGAGTGTCTGTGTGTGTGTGTGTATGTGTGTGACTGTGTGTGTGTGTGTGTGTGCGCATGCATATGGATGTGAGTGAGGGTGCGTGTGTATATTTAAGTGTGTGTGTGAATGTAATTGGGTATCAAGATGATGGTGGTGTGCGTGTGTGAATATGGCTGTTTGTGGATGAGAGCATGCACATTTGTGAGCATGTGTGCATGTGTGTGTCTGGTGCAATTCTAATGGAAGGTGTGGATGTTTGTGTGTACATGTATGACATATGTGCTTGTGTGTGTGTGTGTGTGTGTGTGTGTGTGTGTGTGTGTGTGTGTGTGTGTGTATGAGTAAGACAAAAAAAAAATGAAAATGACAGAGAGAGGCACAGCTATTTTGCCTGTGGGAGAGTCGTTGGTGGAAAGTGGTTTTGCCCGGTGAAAACACAGCAGGCATTTTGTGCGCCACCCCCCACCCACTCACACCACACACACACACAGACACACACACACACACACACACACACACACACACACACATACACACACACTCCCCCAAAAGAAATGCTTGGGGGGCCTTGTGTCTGGTGCAGCAGACTCCCCTGGCTCTCAGCAGAGTTCAATGAGATCCCAGAGGAAGTGGCCCTGTCTCTCTCACACACACACACACACACACACCATACACACACACACACACTCCCTGTCTCTCCGGCACACAGAGCCCCTCCGTGTTGCGCGCACGTCCACCAGCAGTGGGGACGCCTGCTGCCGCACCGAAAAGAGCAACACACACACACACACACACACTCACACACACTCGCACGCTGTCACTGGCTGCCATTCCGCGGCGCCCATAATTCCCTATTCATCCAGACAGCCCAAGACACAGCTGCGATGGTCAAAGCCAGCGCCATCTCTCGAATAAGCTCGCATCGAAACCGATTTTGCAATCGGAGAAGATTTAGTGTGTGTTTGTGTGTGTGTCTGTGTCGAAGAATTTGAATGTACGCGTCTGTCTTAGAGTGTGAATAGAATTTGTTCATTCATGTTAGATGCAAGCTAGCTAAACAATAAATGTTGAGTAAAACTCACAGAAAGTAACAACTAACCCTAATGAACTGATACGCTATCCTATATAACTGAAACGAGAATAATTTTACACCCAATTGACCAAAAACAAAATACCAGTTCACTGAGAGCCAGTGTTTGCATTTTTTTTTGCTAGCGGTAGTGGCAATAAAAAAGACATGAAGGGTGTGTGTGTGTGTGTGTGTGTGTGTGTCTCTCTCTCTCTCTCTCTCTCTCTCTCTCTCTCTCTCTCTCTCTGTGTGTGTGTCTGTGTGTGTGCGAGTTTGTGTGTGCCTCTCTCTCTCTGTGTGTGTGTGTCTGTATATGTGTGTGTGTGTGTGTGTGTGTGTGTGTGTGTGTGTGTGTGTGTGTGTGTGTGTAGCAGGGGGGGGAGGGCTCAGGGCGCTGTTGGTCTGACATGTGATGATCTTGAGAGGAAGAGGGAATTGGGTGGTCTCGTCCAGGTTATTAGTTAGGCTCTGGTAGACCATGTAATAGTCTCACAGAGCAACAGGAAACCAGTCTTCCACGTGTGGACTCAGCCTGTCTGACATAGAGATATGCAAGATACAACCCTCATTCCTGTACACACACACACACACACACACACATTCACACCCACAAATGCTTACACATACACTCTCATTTCCAAATCTGTTTACAGGTGTGTATGAGTCTGTGTGTGCGTGTGTGTGTGCGCGTGTGTGTGTGTGTGTGTGTGTGTGTGTGTCAGCACTGGTGGAACTAGGTCCGCAGTATGCTTGCATATTTGCTGAATGTGCTCTTCCTGCTCCAGGGATAGAAAAGGCCTTACATTTCCCTTTCCCCCCGTTCTCCCCTCTCCTCATCTGCATCACCGTATCCCCGCGCCAGCCTGATCAGCTGCACCTAATGACTTAGGCTGGCGTGGCCTGAGGAGTCCCATTCCACTGTGGCTTAAGGGCTGGGTGGGAAAGCTGGGCGGGGGGGGGGGGGTGTATGTGTGTGTGTGTGGGGGGGGGGGGGGTCACAGTGGTCATCAGGCATAAGGGGGAGTCAATTAGTCCAGCGTGAGACCTGCGAGAGGAGGGGACGTGAGTCACGTATGGAGGAGAGGAGTGGGGAGGAGGAGAAGGGCGGCCATTTTAATCAAGAGCGATAATGACGGAAAATTGCCCGCTACTCCATCTGGGCCCCGATACTGCTGTCGGAGTAAAAATAGCCCGATTAAGTCCTATTAAGGAGCGCCGGCGGCTTTCGAGCCCCGCCAGCGGCCTGGCGCGTGTCCTCGCCGTCGCCGTGGAGATCCTCCTTTTGTCCTTCAGCGGCGGCGAGGAGTCACTCTCGAGGGCCTAAGGGCCTGCTCCAGGGGAGCGCCGACAGGGAGCGTCCGCCGGGCCCGCCGGCCGTCTCGTGATGGCACTAGACGAGGTTCCGGCCGTGTGCGGGTGGACGTCTGGCGTGCTTGACTCGACCACTCGACCTGTAGTGTTTTCCCGACGACTGCTCTTTCGCAAACGGGCTGCTGCTGCTGCTGCTGCTATTGCTGCTGCTGCTCAAAGTGGTGCTGGAGTTACTTTTCGCACTTGGAGGAGTTTTCAACGCCATAAGACCGACCCTGACCGCAGCGTACAACAGGTCACTCATTGAGAGTGTTCTCTCATTTAGCGTTGTGTCCTTGGCACGGGAGCCTCTGGATTAAACACAGGAACAAGCTGACTCAGGTGATCAACCAGGCCCGCAAGATCGCTGAAGAAAAAAAACGAATGCAACTCCAGAACCTCTATAATTGGTCCACGTCCACGAACACACCTGAGGCCTGTACTGACCCACCCCTTTCACTCGTCATTCCAGCTGTTGCCATCTAGGAGGAGACTCAAGGTACATATACAGATACAAATAAACATTTATGCCCTCAGAGAACTAATAACAATGTTAGTAAGCTCATGAACGCTGCTGCTGTTGAAGCATATATTTGAAGTCTTTTATATATTTTATGCACTATTTTTCACTGCATTGCCAAAAGACAAATTTCCATTTATGTTAATTTAATGGACAATAAAGCTTTCTTATCTAGTTCTTTTAATTTTTGCACGCCTGCAGTTCAATCGGAGCAGGAATTGCAGTTTCACTGCAGCAGGGTGTGCATTAGGTGTCATGTAAGACAACACATACACTCACATACACACACACATTCATGTTCACACCTATACACACGTTCATGTTATCACATCCCCTCACAAAAATACATACATGTCAACACACACACACACACACACACACACACACACTTACACAGTGATGGATGCATTGAACCGCACATCGCACACACACACACACACACACA
>NC_084996.1:32032789-32040289 GCF_963854185.1 Sardina pilchardus
AGCGCGCTCTCTCTCTCTCTCTCTGCCTCTCTCAGCTTAAGCCACACTGCAATCCAGCACTCCACTGAGCACGGTTAGAGGAGACGTGTGTGTGTGTGTGTGTTGCGTGTGTGTGTGTGTGTGTGTGTGTGTGTCTGTGAGTGTGTGTTTTACCTCCGTCGTCGCAACACAGGATTAATGGGATGCCGGCTACTGTACACACCACACATGCAGGTTTTTTTTTATTTTATTATTATTATTTTTACGACTCCTCGCAAACATGTATCACGGCTCTTTGGGGAGACATGCGGAGCGTGCTCTGTGTTCCATCAACCAATTTATCTTTTAATTAATGTGGACCATTTTTTTTCCTTTCGCTTTTTTTTTTTATATGAGTGGCAGATTTAATATGGATTTGTTAGTGTTGGTGAGATGGAACATTTTATAAGCATATTTTAGTCAGCCTTATGCATAAAAACCTATAGTTAATCAAAGTGTACTGACTTTGAGATGCATTTATGATAAAGGCGTTTAAAGTCAAGCTGAGCTATACTGATTTGCAAAGGATTATGGTAATTGTAGTGTTTTTAATTAGGGGCTCTTCTTTTCTGATTTATGAAGATGTATGTTTCTCTTGTATGTTTTTATGGTACACAATTATTTTCTCATCTGCTTGTGTGATTGTGTGTGTGTGTATGTATGTATGAGTGTGTGTCTGTGTGTGTGTGTGTGTGTGTGTGTGTGTGTGTGTGTGTGTGTGCGTGTGTGTGTGCGTGTGTGTGTGCGTGCGTGTGTGCGTGTGTGTGTGTGTGACAGAGAAAGAGACAGAGACAAAAAGATGGAAAGAAAGAGAGAAAGAGCTAGACAGACAGGCCTCTGGGGCCTCAATCACCTGTAGATTCCACTGGACTGTGAATGACCATCCATCACTCACCTGGTCCCATCACACACTCCCACCTCCTCATGCCCCCATCATATACACACACCTCCTCATACCCCCATCATAAATACACACCTCCTCATGCCCCCATCACACACCTCCTCATACCCCCATCATATACACACACCTCCTCATGCCCCCATCACACACACCCACCTCCTCATGCCCCATCTTCTCATGCCCCCATCACTCACACACACACACACACACACACACACACACCACCTCATGCCCCCAACCCCCTTGCTCACTCCTCGTTCCCCACTCCTCCATCTCCCCCTCCTCCTACTCGTCTCCTCCTCCTCCTCCTCCTCCACCTCCTCTTCCTCCTCCTCGTCTCCCACTCCCATGTGCCACACGCCTACTGTCAGCGCGGTGCAGCGACACACCTTCAGAATAGCCATCTGTGTTCCTGTCATCAGCAGCTTTCTCCAATTACTTTAGCCGCTGTCGCTGCTCCCGCCGCCGCGCCGCGCACCCGTGACGCCGGCTTTTTCTAGCGCGTAGGCACTGGCGCAGGAGCCCACTGACAGATGAGAGAGAGTGAGGGAAAGAATTCATTATCACCTGACGGGCCCCGGCTAATTAGCATGCAGTAATGCAAGCGATGAGGACTTCATTTCTGCGGCTTATTTATGATTTTATGAAAATGAATGATCAGTTATGGTGGCTTTGGGGATAGACTATAGGCTACACGCTTACACATAATTCATCGCGCATAATGAATTTCCGTCACCTTTTCCGAAAGGTTTCGCTCATGAATTATAAACCTGCTCATAATTTTATGGGAATTTGAGTTGTTGTGGGATTAAGTAACTCTGTTGTGGACTTTAATAACTCTTTTAGTAACTTGGCAACTAATAATAAAGTCTTTGTCACTGTTTGTTGTGTGTGTGTGTGTGTTTAGGAGGGCATGTCTTTCACGTATCCTAACCAAGAAGCTTAAACTTTGGTCTGCTCTAATGATATGTTTGCACATGGCTTTAAAAAAAAAAAAAAATGAAAAAAAAAAAATCAACCCACTAGTCAATAGTGTTTATTTCCCAGGTGAAAGCAATTAGAGAGCAATTGGGCGAGACATTTATTAAAACGAAGCAAAAAAAACGGAATTTCCCATGAGAGAATGAGAGATGATGATGCAGAAGACTTTTCATACAAGAGATAATGATATACAGCATGACTTAGAAAACATAGCGAATATAATGGTACTAATTAACACTCCATAGTCATTAATGTTATTGCTCATGGTAATGGGAACAGTATTCTCTGCTGCTGTGTGTGCATGGGCAGGTGAAGAGCTGCTCAAGGTAGCAACTGTTCCTTGGGGGGGAAAATATGTTATTTGACTACCGGTATGTTTACTCTTTCCTTCATGTTCCCTCTCTGTTCTATATGATCTCCCACTCACACAGTAGCTTGGGCCACCAGAGAATTGCAAGTAGGGTTGCAGAAATGTGAAAGGTTTCCACTGCGGCAAATGTCCTCGGACTGATTTTATGGTGTTTGTGGTGCCTTGCCACCCTAGTTGCTACCCAGAGCCACATAGTCACATAGATAATGTTGTGGAGTAGCTGCTCCCTGGCTTTTGGAGTGTCTGTAAATTGGATGTCATTTTAAACAGCAATCTGGCTGACTTTAATATTTCAGCGCAGGACTGAATGGAAATCTAAATGTGTGTGTGAATGTGGTTACATGGGACACTGGCATGAGTGTGAGTGTGTGTGTGTGTGTGTGTGTGTGTGTGTGTGTGTGTGTGTGTGTGTGTGTGTGTGTGTCTTTACATAATGTTGAATCTGCCTTTGAGACACGGTAAACTTTATACATGCCTGAATCTCACAGAATCTTAGAAGTCACTTGCCTTAAGCCGTGCCCATTTTCCACAGCCATCATGTGAGACTTGATGTGACAGCTCTGTGATCTATACAGTTGAACAAAACCCACAATGCCTCCTGGAAAAGCCTCCAATTTGGCTGGATGCCTGCAGGAAATGTCTACCCTTGACAAACATGCACAGTTGTCATCCCTCCAGGAGTAGGAATTGGTAGAGCAAGCAAAGTTGGTTAGAAGTTTGAATATTGAATGCAAACCATTTTCCCACCAACTTAGTGGGAAATTGCAATCACCCTTGGAAGTTGCAGTTCCTAGCGTTTCCGGTACTTGCCTAAGGTGCCAACTTCCAAGGGGAGAGCCATGGAAATGTAACAGAGAGTGGACACACTCCCACCTAACCCACTGAAATGCAATTTTTTTTTTAGCGGAGGAGGTGTACAAAACAGCTTGGTCACTTCAGGGACTAACTGCGCCTAGACTGCCACTGGGCACCGTAGATGTCTGAAACACTGTGTGTGATGAATAGAAAGACTGACTGTGGACACGGGCCAATTTAATAGTCCTCCGCTTATTTCACTCTGGGAAAGCAATTAATAGCACAGCGCAACAAAGACCACTCAATCTGGGGGCAAAAATTAAAATCTATGGGTTGCATTTTCATCATGAGCAGGGGAAAGCAGTGAATATCTGGCTGAGGCAGGCTGCTGCAAATAGTCTTACGTAAGGTTGTTTGACTTGATGGATACTTTGCCAGACAAATACAATATATATATATATATACAGTGAGGAGCACATTTATTTGATACCATGCTAAAACAGGAATATAAAATCATCATTTGACAATTGATCTTAATGCCTTAATTAAAAAAATGAGTAAAAATCAAACCGCCAAGGACACCAATTTTCTTTGTGATTGAAGAATGTATCGTACATAGATAAATGTTTTCGTAAAATGCTAGGGGAAGGAAGTATTTGACCCCCTATGTAACCCTATGGGAATTTAACACATAGGGTTAACATAGGGGCAGGCAGATTTTTATTTTTAAAGGCCAGCTATTTCATGGATCTAGGATATTATGCATCCCGATAAATTTCCCTTGGCCTTTGGAATTAAAATAGCCCCACATCATCACATACCCTTGACCATAGCTAGAGATTGGCATGGTGCTTTTTCCAGTAGGCCTATTAGGCTGTTTGATTTGCATTGAGCTCAATGAGCATCAAACAGGCTAATAGGCCTACTGGAAAAAGCACCATGCCAATCTCTAGCTATGGTGAAAGGTATGTAATGATGTGGGGCTATTTTAATTCCAACTGCCAAGGGAACTTTATCAGGATGCATAATATCCTGAATCCATGAAATAGCTGGCCTTAAAAAATAAAAATCTGCCTGCCCCTATGTTAACCCTATGTGTTAAATTCCCATAGGGTTACATTGGGGGTCAAATACTTCCTTCCCCCTAGCATTTAGGAGGAACATTTATTTATTTACGAAACATTCTTCAATCACAAAGAAAATTGGGGAGCTTAGTGGTTTTATTTTTACTCAATTTTTGAATTAAGACATTAAGATCAATTGTGAAATGATGATTTTATATTCCTCTTTTTAGGCAACTTTAGCATGGTATCAAATACATTTTCTCCTCACTGTATATATATATATATATGAAATTCAAAAAGAAGGAAACTTTTTCCAGCATTTAATAAACCTCGAGAGCCCTTGGTGATGCCCAAGGTCTATGTGTTTCCTGTTTTTTTTTTTTTTTAATAATAATTATTATTTTACTGTGCAATTACATGGCGCTGTCGAAGGACTGATGCCGGCCGGAGAAGAACAGGTGATCAATCAGGCCCTAATGAGACTCCAGGAGAGCCTGCCGAAGATTGACTGCTGCTCGTATCCAGGGCAACTCATTCACTTCCTAATCAGAGCCCTCCCGGGGGTTGTGCATGCGAATACGACCACTGCGGCCTGCTTGCCACGGGACACCGTGTCCCTGATCACCCCCTCCTCCCCTCCCCTCTCCTACCCTCTCCTCAGCTCCTTTCCCTCTCCTCTCCTCCCCTCTCCTCAGCTCCTTTCCCTCTCCTCAGCTCCTTTCCCTCTCCTCCCCTCTCCTCAGCTCCTTTCCCTCTCCTCCCCTCCCCCCTCCTCAGCTCCTTTCATCCTTCCTGCCGCACGTTCCGGAATGATCTGTAGTCTTTGCCGTCACTGCTTTTAATAGTTTTCTTTTTTTTTTTCCTGAAGGCAAAATTAACAGCCAGGAGGTTAACAGGTTAAGAAAAAAGGGAGGTGGGGGGAAGAGTCACGCTGAATGGGTCAGAATTAAAAAAGAGAAAGAGATTGAATGAGTTATTTAATGAAATCAAAATTGTAAGTATCTAAAAGGTGATTTAATTAAAGGAGGGGGCATACTGTACTTTAATTGGATTTTCCCAGACCTCTTCATTTGATCAGTGTGTTTTTTTTCCCCTCCATTAGAAACTAGAGGATAGGTTGCTAAAGCTTTTTTTCACTTTCCTCTCTCCTCAGTGCTTAATGGTTCATTTGTATGCTGAATGGAGCTCGTTGCTTGTTTCTATCATTATGGTGATTATGGAAGTTTGGCCTTTCATACACCCACACGCTCTACGCCATCTTGGATCCAACGGAAATACTCACTCGTGCCTTTATACTACTACTGCCCCTGTGCACCCAGTGCAAAGCATTGTGGGTAAATTAGATGTACTGTTGCAAGCGCACATGTCTTTCTATTTTGAGCAATCCCTCTGTGTGTGGATGTGTGTGTGTGTGTGTGTGTGTGTGTGTGTGTGTATGTGAGAGAGTGAGTGTGTGTGTGTGTGTGTGTGTGTGTATGTGAGAGAGTGAGTGTGTGTGTGTGTGTGTGTGTGTGTGTGTGTGTGTGTGTTATCCATTCATGAGGATCCCAATGCTTAAGCTTAATGGCATTAAATCCCTTTGTCTTTTCACAAAAAGAACCGTCAGCTGTCACTTAAATCCATAAAAACATGGGCAGACCATTGTGTAATTTTGAAACCTGTCTCCATTGCATTATATGGAGAGAGAGAGAGAGAGAGAGAGAAAGAGAGAGAGAAAGAGAAATTAGACATCATGAAATATTCATCAGAGAAAAAACCACGGGCATTTTTGTGATGCTTGGAATTGGATACATGCAACCTGCAAGAGTGTGAGAGAGGGAGAGAGAGACAAGTCTGGGAGGGGGTGGCTTTGGTGGGGGATGTGAGAGAGAGCACGACTATAGAGATGGGGGAAATTTGTGCTCTGCTCTAAAGCACACCCTGGGGAATGGGCTTTGAGTGAAAAGTTATTGTATGTGTGTGTGTATGTGTGTGTGGTGTGTGTGTGTGTGTGTGTGTGTGCGTGTGTGTGTGCCAAAATCCCCTTCACACTCGCTCTGTCCTCACTTGTACAGCAACCTGCGTGGCACCGCCCTCCTCTAACACTGTTGTCTCGGCGCCCAGCGGGTTGCCTCCACACCCGTGGGTCCGCTGCCGAGGCAATGGAGGACATCTGCCTCATTTCCACCAACTGCCTGCCATGTTGCTTCCCTTCCCTTCCCTCCCCACCAAGGCCGCTCGTCCTCCCGATGCCCAGAAGGAATGGCTGATCACTTGTTTACAAGATTCGTATTAATGCAGAGTCAGAGGAGAGCGCAGCTCTCACACATACATACATACGAGGTTGCAAGGCTTGGCGGTGTGACATATGTGGTAAATAAACTATATGCTTAACTACATTAAGTTTAAGAGAGCATAAACATGGACTGAAGTATTCAATGCATTTTACTTTCCGGTTATTGGTCTATAATTTGCATTCAATTTCAGCTGTGTGTGGGAGTTTTATCCCTCCCCCCCCCCTCCAGACAGACAAACACTCTCAACAGATGTGCTCGGAAATAGACCCTGTAAAAGTGTTGTTTGTGTATAGTAGTTTTGGAGCTGCTCCATATTCCATAGTGGTGTGTTTTTCTTGTTAAAGGAGTTCAAATGTTAAGCGCAATATTTATATCCATGCACAGCTCTTGCAACCATGCAAATTTACGACACAGTAAGGGGGTAAAAAAAACAAGTTTGTGGACAAATAAACACTAACAAACTCATCAACAGGCGTTCCTGTTTGGCCATTCGACACCTGTTCTGCTTCTCGCCAGGAAACGTGTCCTCCTCTCAAAGCTGGTGCTATCCCTCCAAACTGAACCGAATCTTCCACTAGAGTAATATGCGCCCGCAGTTTCATTATCAAGTCTGGTGCCACGGAAGGAGCACAAGCACATTTTCACAGCTGCTAGCTCCACATTTGGCTGGTGGTTTTGTCGCCGTCAAAGTCGTCCATATGCCTCGTTTTCTTTTTCTTTTTTTTTTTTTGAAGGGAAGCATTTTTTTACCTATTTTGGAGTTAACACCACATAGAAAGACATGATGTGTGATATAGATATTCAGCTACATCTTAGAGGTCCTATCATTTTGTCTGTTCAAAAGAGAAATGTTTCAAGAAAAAAAACGAAATTGAAGGTGTTTTTCCTTCCAAATTGTTCTGTACCATCTGTGCATTTTCATTGTCTGTTTCGTGTGTCTTAGCGTATTTTTGCTTTGCATTTGTGGGTACTACTGTATGGCCCCTGTGATCCTATGATAATTTATGTGTTGGTTTAGATGGAATGGCCATTCACAAGCTGGATTGGGAAAACAGCATCATTCTGTCAATTCAGCTTAGTGGTCAAATATAGTAA
>NC_084996.1:32045289-32067789 GCF_963854185.1 Sardina pilchardus
GCGCGCGCGCTGGGCTTATTAATTTATGCCATTATTTAAACACCGGTTAGCATTGGCATCGCATTAGCACAGACCTTGAGGATGGCTCTCGCTCTCGCTCTTGCTCTCGCTCTCTTGATTTGAATTCGAAAGGCACTCTCGCTGCTGCTGCTGCTGTGGTAAGCAGATGGCTCAGGCTCGGTACTCTTACGTGCCGCTTACGTGTGTAAGTGTGTGTGTGTGTGTGTGTGTGTGTGTGTTTGCTTCAGCTGATTTTTATGATTTTTTTCCCCTGCCCTCCCACTCGAGTGATGCCTCACTGCCTGCAGGGTGTGTGTATATGAGTGTGTGTTAAGGTGGGACTGCTGGGCTGTGTGTGTGTGTGTGTGTGTGTGTTTCCAGATCCACTAGGTGTCTCTCTTCAGACAGGCAGGGCAGAGAGGGGTCACTGAGTGTCAGGGCACTGGGAGGCTCAGCTCGCTCGTGTCGTCCTCTCGGGTCCCTTCGCCTTCTCTCTCAACTACCGTTACTCTCACTCCCCCTTTCTTTCTGTCCATCTCTATCTCTATCTCTCTCTCTCCCTCTCTCCATCTCTCTCTCTCTCTACCACTAATACTACTGTTCATTCTGTCTCTGTCTCTACTACTCTGTCTGTCTCTTTGTGTGTGTCTCTCTCTCTACCACTAATACTACAGTTCATTCTGTCTCTGTCTCTACTACTCTGTCTCTTTCTCTCTCCCTCTCTCTCTTTCTCTCTCTACCACTAATACTACTGTTCATTCTGTCTCTGTCTGCACCACTCTGTCTCTTTGTGTGTGTCTCTCTCTCTACTCTACTCTACTGAATATCTCTCCATCTCTCCGGCTTTCAGTTCCTCTCTGCCATATCTCTGTTTTCTCTCTTCCTCTATCTCTGGCTCCTCTGCTTCTCTCTGCTAAGCCTCTGACTCTCCCTCTGTATGAGTGTGTGTCTGTGTGTGTGTGTGTGTGTGTGTGTGTGTGTGTGTGTGTGTGTGTGTGTGTGTGTGTGTGTGTGCCTCTGAGTCTCCCTCTGTATGTGTGTCTGTGTCTGTGCTTCTGAGTCTCTTTTTGAATGAGTGTGTGCCCGTGTCTGTGTGTGTATGAGTTTGTGTCTGCATCTGTGTGTGTGTGTGTGTGTGTGTGTGTGTGTGTGTGTGTGTGTGTGTGTGTGTGTGTGTGTGTGTGTGTGTGTGTGTGTGTGTGTGTGTGTGTGTCTGTGTGTCTGTGTGTGTGTGTGTGTCTCTTTCCATCTCTTTATCCATCTGTCTGCACATTGCCCGTCTGGGTCCAAAAGTGACATTGAGCTCTGGGCTTGTGGGACCGCGGTACAGGAGAAAACATACTGTATAAACATTTCATTTCATTTCTTACAGGGGGTTTTCATTTGCAATTATACGGCCTTAATTTGACCTTGAATTGAGCAAAACCCTTAGTTACTTCTTACGAAATGAAATACACAAGGTCCACAGGGTGATTAGCGTTATTTCCAAAGTTCATCGAAATTCAAGAGGCCGTTAAGGAGTTTCAAGTTTACAGAATAAAAGGCAATCTCCAAGGTTTATTCAAGGCCCTTCACAACGGGTCTGTGTTGACTCTGCGGGGCCTTCTAAGAATTACCTCTTAAGCGTAAACACTTGGGTGAAAGTATGGTTGGAAAATGTGTGTATTTGAAAATGCAGACATTCAGCTGTATGTTAACAATCTTTTCATGACTGCTTAGTTGGCGGCAGTACAGTACATGCTGGGTTTTCGTGTACTTTTTGAGTAGTTGTATCGCTTGTTTTAGGCCAGAACTGTTCCAGCAATATTTTGTGTGTCTAGCTCACGAACAAAGCAAAAAAAAAAAACAATTAGGAGAGGAGTTGCAAAGATAAACACGTCTGTAAAAGTCTCAAGACACTCAAAGTACCATAGCACATTATTTAAAAAATAATTTTCAGATGTAGTTAAGGGGTCAAACTTACCAATTGAAGTGAAAAATCGAGTGGTTTTGCCAATTAAAAAAAAAAACACACTCAAAGATAATTTCCGATATTAATGAAGGTTGTCCTGTTTTGGAGCCCTATTATATTGGTGGGGATGGTTCATTATTCGTGTTTGAAAAGGCACCCACAAGCACTGATGATCAGTATGCTCTGGCTCTTCTGGATAATGTATTCCCACGTGCTCAAAGCTTGAAAACACGTGAAGGGAGCCAATATATATTTTTCAGAGTACATTTGGACGTGTAATTGATCTTTTTTTCTCCTTTTGAAACCTGTCACAGTCGGACGCTCGTCTCGTCTCCGTCGCTGAAGAGCTCATTTACGCCGTGTTTTTCTTTTTCTTTTTTTTTTCTCTTTTCTCGGCGCGTCCCCCTCCGCCGAGAGTCTCCTCGGGAGCGAGAGAGGAAGAATGGCACCAGATGAAGCCGCATCATCTCTCCGTCTATATCTAACGCCGCGTCTGTCGCTCCTCGCGTCCCTCTTTATCTTCTCCCTCTTTCATTCTCTCTCTCTCTCTCTCTCTCTCCCCCCTTTCTCTCGCCCTGTCTCTGTTCTGCTTTTGTGTGTGTGTGTGTGTGTGTGTGTGTGTGTGTGTGTGTGTGTGTGTGTGTTCTGCAGCAGGACATGCGGGCAGCATAATTAACTTTCATTATCACTGCACTGGAACAGAGAGAGACAGGATGAGGATGGAGAGGGAAGCACATGAATAGCAGATAGAAAATATGCCTTTCACTCGTCTCTGCTACTCTACACAGTGTGTGTGTGTGTGTGTGTGTGTGTGAGTGTGGCCCTCAATCTGTGCTCTGTATTTATGTGTGTATGCATGTGTTCATTTCCTGTGTGTGTATGTGTGTGTGTGTGTGTGTGTGTGTGTGTGTGTGTGTGTGTGTGTGTGTGTGTGGCCCTCTCTCTGTACTCTGTACATATGTGTGTATGTACTGTATGTGTGAAAGGGTCTTCTGTGTGTGTGTGTGTGTGTGTGCCTGTCTTTATGTGTTCTTTGTGACTGTGAGAGTGAGTCTGTGTGTGGGCAGGAGGGATAGTGTGTTTGAGTGTATGTACACCCATCTTTGTGTGTGTGTCTGTCTGTCAGTCTGTATGTACAGTATGTGTGTATGCATGTGTTCATCTCCTGTGTTTGTGTGTGTGTGTGGCCCTTCTCTGTGCTCTGAATGTATGTGTGCATGCATGTGTTCATTTCCTATGTGCGTGAGTGTGTGTCTGTCTGTTTGTGTGTGTATGCATGTGTTTTTTGTGTGTGTTTGTGTGTGTGTGCATGTGTGGCCCTCTGTCTGTGCTCTGTATGTGTGTGTGTGTGACCCTGCTCTGATATATGTGCATGTGTGTGTGTATGTGTGGCCTTCTCTCTGTGCTCTGTATGTATGTTCATGTGTGTGTGTGTGTGTGTGTGTGTGTGTGTGTGGCCCTCTGTCTGTGCTCTGTATATATGTGTGTGTGTGTGTGTGTGTGTGTGTGTGTGTGACCCTGCTCTGATATATGTGCGTGTGTGTGTGTGTGTGTGTGTGTGGTATGCCCACCCTCCTCTGTCAGTAAACACTAGTAATGGGCTGGGTGTCGTGCCCGCTGCACCCCCTGCTCCTGCCCTCACTAATTGATTTGAATGCATTTCAATGCTTCACTCGTCTCCCTTCTCTCGTTTTCAAACTCCTTCTGCTTCCTTCCTTTTTTTCCTCTACGTCTAATTCTTCTCCCTCTCTTCCTCCCATCCCTCCCTCTCACTTTGTCCCCCTCTCTTGTTCTCGTTCTCCCGCATTTCCTCTCATGCTCTACCTTTTCCAGTCCACCGATTTCTCTCTCTCTCTCTCTCTCTTTCTCCCTTTCTCTCTTTCTTCCTTTCTCTCTTTCTTTCCTCTCCCAGTTTGTTTCTCCCTCCGTCTGCTGGGTGCTTGTTAATAGTTTGCCGCCTCATTGGTGGGCCAGATGTTTCTTCTGATGAAACACGAGGAATGCGGCGCCGGACACAATCTCGTCCGCGCGCGCTCACGCCTTCCCTCCATTATTGGCCACGGCTAATGTAAACAAGCGGCGACACGCCGCGCGGGGAGGAGAGAAAAAACGCCACCACCGGCACCGCCGCGAAACCGTTTCCGACCGTACGGGCCTAGCGTAGATTAACAGCATGGAAATAGCATATTATGGAACACGCTGCAGCCAGTTTGTCGACCAGCATATTCCATTAGAGAGTCACTGAAGCCCTCGGCCGGGAGAATGCCAGTTGTATTCAGGGAGCAACAAATCATATTGCCGAGGCTGCAAGACGGGGGATACACACACACACACACACACACACACACCCTCCTGTTCTGCATTGAAAGAAATAAGCAGCGGCCACATTGGAATGACACTATGAATTACTATTATTCCGGCTCATGTATACCCTATGGCTTCCTCCTCTTTGTCTCCCTGGTGTGGAGCCGATGAGCATGTTAGGGCTAGCCGGCTGCTACTGCGGCGGCGGCCATGTTGAGTTGAGTCAAGTCTCTCCTTTCTCCCTCCGACTGCTGCTGCTGCTGCTGTCTACCTGTGGGAGGGGAGTGTGGTAAGTGCTGGCTGGCGTGACGTAGAAAAGGGCCTAATTTGGGGGGTGATTGATGGTTTAATATTGCTGCCTGCAACCTCGCTGCCCCCGCCTACCCAATGAAGCTGCAGGCGAGCGCGATGCTAAGGGAATGTGTGTGTGTAATGTCACATTCTATTCCTTCAGCCCAACACGGTGGAGGATATTAAAACCAATTCGGTGTGTGTGTGTGTGTGTGTGTGTGTGTGTGTGTGTTTGTGTGGGGGGTGGATAGTTAGTGTTTGTTCAAAGTGTTCGTTTTTGTACGTGGATATGGTGTTTGTGTATTGATATAGTATAATGACTGTGTTAAGTGCTCTTGTGCGTGTGTATGTGTGTGTGTGTGTGTGTGTGTGTGTGGGGAGGGGGTGGCCTTGTGTACTGTATGTGTACAGGTTGGCAAGTGTGTGTTTTCAGTATTAAGTGCAGTTGTGAGGGTTGTATGTGTGTATGTGTGTTTTGTGTGTGTGTGAGACAAAGAAAGTGAAACTAGAGAGTAGAATAGGAAGACTGAGAGTGAGTGAGTGAGTGAGTGAGTGAGTGAGTGAGTGAGTGAGTGAGTGAGTGAGTGAGTGTGTGTGTGTGTGTGTGTGTGTGTGTGTGTGTGTGTGTGTGTGTTTGTGCGTCCTCTCTTACAGTTTCTTTCTGATAACTGCCGTGTGTCGAGGAGTCTGATGCACGTTAGACCTTGTTAACAGCGAGTCCATTGTTAGCCAGGTGTCGTGAAACGTGTCGACGAGGACAGAGCTGCGGCCCCACCCGTCTCAGCAGCCAGGTAAAGGCCAGGGAACATGAATATGGCGGATATTGCCCATCACGTCTGACAAACACTCAAATGACTCCCTTTCTCTCCGCTCTCCACCCTCCGTATCCCTTCTCTCGCCGACCGCACACAAATACAAAATAAATGGCGTCGCCATTCTTCCTCCACTGTTCTCCTCCTGCTTTGTTTGCTCCTCACTTGTCACAGCTGTCATTCTTTTTTTTTTCTCCCCGGTAACGAGTTTTTCTTTGTCCCCTTTGTGTTTTTTGTGTGTGTGTGTGTGTGTGTGTGTGTGTGTGAGAGAGTTTATGTGTGAACACAGTTTGCTTCAAATTGCCTTCAGTCAATGCATTCATTATATTTGTCTGTTTCTTCTCCGTACTGAGTGTGCTTTTGTGCCTTTTCCCCCTCTTTAATGTGTGGGCCGTGTGGCCGTACTCCCACAAGTGTTTGTGTTGTTGTTGTTGTTGTTTTGTTGTTGTTGTTTTGGCCTGACCTCCGCTTCCTGTTCCTCTCTGCGTTTGGAATCTTTTTAAAGATGGAGGCTGCCTGAAGAGAGTTCCAGAATGTGTCTGAGATGATGGCGTATTTCAAAAGCTGGCGTGCTGCGTGTCCCCGCACGCACCCCTTTTGATCAGCATCACTTTCATTGATTGGCCCGGGAGTCAATAAAAATGTATCATGGAGTAGCTACTGTAACGTGTGAGAGTGCTGCTGATGAAAATACACTCTGGGTATTATGGGCAGTAGGAGCGCAAATATTTACCCCCCTTGTAATTCAGAAACAGCAGCAAAGTACATAGTAATCAAAAAGGATAATATGAAATTTATGAACATTTGTCTCTCTCCCTCTCCACTCTCTCTCTCCCTCTCTTGCTCTCTCCTTCTATCTCTCCCTCCCTCTCTCTCCCCCCCCACCCCCCCGCCTGCCTCTCTCTGCATCTCTCTCATCTTCGCTTGCTCAAATTGCGCCTGTGCTAATATGTTTTTAATGTTTGTGTGTAGTGGTCGACATGTCTAATTTGTTTTTGTCTAAGCCCTGTGCCTGTATGTACTGGGGACATCAAAGCTGTAAAAATAGCATTTCCCATTAAGCAGTTTTTCTCCCTCATTTGTTTTCCCCGTCGCTTCGCCGTCAACACTCTGTCCTCGTGGTGTTTTATTTGAAAAAAAAAAGAAGAGGAGAGAAGAAGAGGCCGTGTGAAGTTGGGGGAAGCTATGGAGCCTACGGTGCCGTTTCCTGTGCGGATTGCGTACGACAACGACGGCGACAGCTGGCTTTTCAAAAAGCCGCCACACAAGCAGCAGCAGCTATGGTTTTTTTGAGGAGTTTCGCGTGTGAAGATGCACTGGGAAAAAAAATAAAAAAATCTCATGGTTGTCAGGATCACAGACTCGCTCACATGTTCTGGGAGATGATGGAAGGGTTGCCAGCAGTTCAGAACACAGCTGATTTAATAATGTTGAAGCCTGATAGTTGGACTTCGGTGGTATCACACAGATACGGTTGCACCGAGGCACTTTGGCTGTGCTACCCACAGTTTTCTACCACCCTACCGCATCTCTAATTGATAGAGTGCGTTTGCATTTTGTAAAACCTCCAGGAGGGAATGGAGACTGGAGTCGATGTGTAGGTTGTTCCACACAGTTTATATAAGCTGTAATTTGTGGCTCTCGTATAGTATCTGGTACACGAGAGCTTGACTACAGCACAAATATTCAGAGCACGAGAGTAGAGAGCGAGAAAAGACATTATATAAAGTTGGCAACAACAACATACTTAACAGTTCCTCTCTTTCTGGTGGAGTTAAACATCTTTTAGAATAAATTGCTGACTTTATGAGAGCGTAGAGGACAAATGGCTATATAGTTTGTAGCAACCTTGTTTCTTGGCAAAAATGTCCTTCCAGGCTTTGAACTGTATTGGAGGTGTTAAATCGATACAGCAATTCTTTTGTACTCCTAGGATTGGATTTGTATCTCTGAATGGCTATTCTGGGGGGATATTTGAATAAAACATGGCGCCCTTTTTGGCTCCAGCGCACGTGCTGTCCCCCCCTGGCCCCCGGCGTTGTCTGGACATTGCGCTCATTGCGCTCAAATCCCTAACAGGATGGGGGACAACATGTATCCCTGCAGGAGCCTAATACCTCCCTAAAACAAGCTCGACTTAACATGGAGGAAGTGATAATAACTTTCGCTCCATGCGTACGAGGACCAGATGGCGTACAGGAGTGGCCACGCTACCCCATACTGTCCGTTGGAGTCCCAGTGGAACGCAGTCGTATGCCCTCTCCAGCTCCACACAACACGTGTCTCGCCTGGGTTGGCAAAGGCCCCGTGTCCCTGTGTCCCCGCGCTTTAAAAACGAGATGGTGGAAGCTTATTTCATCCAGGTAAAGGTTCCTCCTGGTACAGATTAGTTAGTTCTGGGTTAGCTAATTCCTCCTGGTAAAGGTTAGTTCCTGCTGGTATAGATTAGTTAGTTCCTCCTGGTATGGCTAAGTTAGTTCCTCTTGGTATAGATGAGTTAGTTCCCCCTGGTATGGGTTAGTTGGCTTCTCCTGGTAAAGGTTAATTAGTTCCTCCTGGCATGAGTTAGTTAGTTCCTCCTGGTATGGCTAAATTAGTTCATCCCGGTAAAGGTTAGTCAGTTCCTCCTGATATGGGATAGTTAGCTCCTCCTGGTATAGATTAGATAGTTCCTCTAGTTTACTCTGGTATTGGTTAGTTAGTTCATCCTAGTATAGCTAAGTTAGTTCATCCTGGTAAAGGTTAGTTAGTTCGTCGTGGTATATAGATTTATCTAAACTATCTGGGAAACACATTTTGGCCGTGTTTACAGTTGCAGGCCTTGATGCACAATTCAGATTTTCAAGGCCGGAACATTCTGTGCCGTAGAGCAACTTTGGTTGAAAATAAATCTCTTCATTACCTTTTGCTGAATTATTGCCACGTCCCTGGTTCATCGTTAATTTCTTTTAATTCCCCTGTGCTGCAGCTCTCGCTTGTAACTTTGTTAATTTCTCCAACTGAATATTCAAACTTTACTTTCTACCATTCTCCTGTGCAACTCTCACTGGTCACTCCAGCTCTACCATAAACCACCTACCCTCTGATCCCCATTTTTACCTCCGCCAAGGAGATTATGTTTTCCTCAGGGTTTGTTTATCTAGGGTTTGTCTGTCTGTCTGTCTGTCTGTTTGTCTGTTACAGTTGCAAGATAACTCAAAAACTTGTGGATGGATTTCGATGAAATTTTCAGGAAAGGTCTGAAATGACCCAAAGGAAGAAACGATGAAATTGGCAGTGATCCAGATCACCGCCTTGATTCAGGAGGCACTTGGCGGTGGTCTGCGCTCTCAGAGTGCTTTTCTAGTTAAATGTTGTTTTCAAAATAATTTATCTTTATTATTTCACTATTTTCGTGTAGTTAATTAGCCTATTCATTAGCCCTTTATTTAGGATGGGGACTATAAGGAATGCCGACCTGTCGGCCTATTGTTTGATGTCATCCTCTGTTGATTTATGAATGAACTTTAGCAAAAAGCTGCAGTCGAGTACACTGAGCCCTTAAGGCTGCTAAATCTGGTGGCTTTATTTAAACTAATAATCAAATATGCATAACTGTGTCCAACACAACTAATAATGGCTGGTTTCATGTCTGCTGTCCTCCCCACCAGTCTGTCAGTGATCATATATACTTGCATTCTGTGTGGCACCCAGTTGCTTGGGGATGGCTTCAAACAAGTATTTGTGAGTATATGAGTGTAAGGTAGTGTGGAGATGAGTCCCACAAGAAATGAATATTGCACCATCACTCATTTCAACAGTTGACAAGGTCATAAAAATCCAATTTAATGGCCAAGAAACACGCTGTCAATGTAATTTCTACAGTATGTATTGGGCTAATTGAGACGTCCATGATTAACTGTATCAGATGAGTTTGGGTCAGCACACTAATTTTGATGCTATTTTAACAGGCAACAAACTGCAATTCAGAGGTTATAACATCTCATCAAATGTCTTCTGTAAGGGCAATCTAAAATTGATACTATTTTAACAGGCAACAAACTAATATTCAGAGGTTATAACATCCCATCAAATGTCTTCTGTAAGGGCAATCTAAAATTGCCATAATTGCAAATGATTTTGCAACTATATGTAAATAACTAAGCTGTTTGCCACATTTCAAGGACCACCTCATCATTTCCTAATAACAGTGGGGTCCCGGGAGGTGCCTGCTGTGTATTTTGTAAACCTTTTAAGCATATCATTTTTTTGTTGATGACAAATGACTTCAATTTACTGAGAATTTATGGTGGGTGAAGATCTTGACTCACAGCAGTGCTGTTCACTGCACTGATGCTGAATCTGCAGTATCAGTCGGAGAGCCTTGTCTGGATGTAATTCTCACATGTACGTAAGGGCACCGTGGATGGCTTTCATTATTTTGTTATTAGCCGTGATTCTGTTTGGCAATGGGTGGGTGACGGTCCTGAGTGATTGTGAGAATAGGTGGCGTGAAGAGGGCCTCATTTGGGAGAGGAAGAGAGAGAGAGAGAGAGAGAGAGAGAGAGAGATAGAGAGAGAGAGAGAAAGAGAGAAAAAAGCACATGCAAATCACAGAGCGCCATGACCAGAATGTATTATTCTAGGGCACTTCATGTTGCTGTGGTAACTATTTAGGAGTCAGTATGTCTGCAGAGGGGGTGCAGATGGATGAGGTATTGTGTGTGCGTGCGTGTGTGTGCTGTGTGTTTCTTGTGTGTTTATTATTTATCAGTAAGTAAGTAAGTAAGTAAAATTTATTTATAAAGCACATTTACACACAGCATAAGCTGACCAAAGTGCTGTACAGTGAAAGACTAAAAAGGACACAAAATAATACAAAGTAATACAAAGAACATTTGCTAAAACATATATGAAATAATAACATTCAAGACAGGACAGGGCACACAGCACAGAACATATGGAGAAGAAACAGAAAGTACAGGATTAGGGAACAGGAAAGGCCAGGGAGTACAGGTGGGTTTTTAGCCTGGATTTGAAGGCAGAGATGGAGGGGGCGGATCTAATATCCAGGGGGAGCTGGTTCCACAGACGTGGGGCAGCAACAGCAAAGGCTCTGTCACCCCGCTGTTTGAGCCGTGAGCGCGGCACATGTAAGAGCCCTTTGTTGGTCGATCGAAGGGACCTTTGGGTAGAGTGGAGCTGGACAAGGTTGGTGATGTATGCTGGGGCCAGCCCATTTAGTGCCTTAAAAACAAATAATAAAACTTTAAACTGGACCCTAAAAAGAACTGGGAGCCAGTGTAGGGAGGCTAGAATTGGCATGATGTGCTCACGTCTCCTGGTGCCAGTCAGGAGGCGTGCAGCTGAATTTTGGACCAACTGCAGACGTCTGAGTGAGGATTGGGGGAGACCGAGGTAAAGGGAGTTGCAATAATCCAGCCGTGTTGTTATAAAGGCGTGGATAACTTTCTCAAGGTCTTTGTGACATAGGAAGGATTTGAGGCGGGAGATCATTCTGAGCTGGTAAAAACTATTTTTGACAACAGTGCTGATTTGTTTGTCAAGGCAGAGTTCAGAATCAAGAATGACCCCCAGGTTCCTAGCATGGGATTTGACAGATGGGGTAAGATGACCTAGGTTTTGCTCTACAGTGCATCTTGCCTTGGGAGGACCAAAAATTATGATTTCAGTCTTATCACTGTTCAGCTGGAGGAAGTTGTTGGCCATCCAACTTTTAATGTCTTCAAGACAGACCAAGAGTGATTGTATGGAGTCCCTAGATTTTAGAGGCAAGTACAGCTGAGAGTCATCCGCATAAAGGTGAAAAGAGATGTTATGCTTTCTAATGATGTCACCCAGCGGGAGCATGTACAGGCTGAAGAGCATAGGACCCAAGATGGACCCCTGGGGGACCCCATACGAGACAGGAGCAGATGAGGAGGAGAACTGACCAATGGACACAGAAAATGTCCTCTGTGTGAGATAGGAACGGAACCAAAGTAGTGCAGAGTCCCTAATGCCAACCAGCTGATCAAGGCGGGTGAGGAGGATGTTGTGATCAACTGTGTCAAAAGCGGCACTAAGATCCAGTAATATCAGAATAGCATTGTCACCTGAATCTAGTGTGAGAAGCAGGTCATTGGTTACCTTAAGCAGGGCTGTTTCAGTGCTATGCAGGGGTCTGAATCCTGACTGGAAAGGTTCTAGTATGTTATGGGTGGCCAGGAAGGGAGTCAGCTGTGACAGAACAGTTTTTTCCAGAACTTTAGAAATAAAGGGAAGCTTAGAGATGGGACGATAATTTTTTAAGCATTTGGCATCAAGGTTGTGTTTTTTAAGCAAGGGTTGGACAACCGCATGCTTAAAACATGCAGGGACAGTGCCAGAGGCAAGGCATGAGTTTAAAATTATCTGAATGGAGGAGCCAACTGTATCAAAGACATCCTTCATAATAGAGGAGGGTATAGCATCATGAGGTGATGTAGTTGGTTTCATGTGGTATACTAAGTCCCTCAGCTCAGTGAAGGAGATCGGTTGAAACTGGTTGAAAATAGCTTCTACACCTGAGCAATCAGGTGGAGTAACAGGAGAAGAGTGGGTAAATAATGACCTAATGTTCTCAATTTTGTTAGTGAAAAACTTAAGAAATTTCTCACAGGTGTCAGTAGATACATCAGCAACTGGAGAATTTGGGGGGTTGATAACAGAGTTTAAAGTACTAAATAAAATGTTGGGTCTGTTTGAGTGTTTACTGATAAGGTCAGAGAGATGCTTTGCTCTGGCTTTTTTTGCAGCTGTCTGGAAAGAAGCTAATGCAGATTTAAACATTTCAAAGGAGACAGTGAGTTGGTCCTTTTTCCATCTCCTTTCAGCTTTACGACATGCCTGCCTGAGAGAGCGTGTGGCATCATCTAACCAAAAGTGAGATTTTAGTTTGGGGCGAGTGTACTTGAGAGGAGCTACAGAGTTAAGTATAGAAGAGCAAGAGGAGTGGAAAAGGGTGACTAGCTCATCAGGGCTAGAGGAGGATGAAGCTGCTGTTGCAATGGAAGAAGCAACAGTTTTACTCAGAAAGCTATCAGAAAACTGAGTTGCAGTAAGAGAGTGTATATGGCGGGAATAACGGCCCTGAGCTGTAGCAGTTTGCAGGGGACTGGAGAGGGTGATGTCAAACATAATAGGCTTATGATCCGAAAATGTAGCATCCTCAATCACAATATTTCCAACAGTTAAACCATAAGACAAAATGAGGTCAAGTGTATGTCCCAGTTTATGAGTAGCTTTATTTATGTGTTGCGTAAAGCCAAGTGCGTCTATTACACCACGAAATTCGCTAACCAAAGGTTTGTCTGGACAGCAGACGTGGATATTAAAATCGCCAAGTATGAGAAGACGATCATATAATGACACAAGATTGGAGAGAAAGTCAGAGAATTCGGTGATAAAGTCTTTGTCAGGCTTAAACTTATCAGTGTGTAAATGTCAAGGTTGTATGAGTGTGAGTGTCTGTGTGTGTTTGTAATTGTGTGTGTGAGTTTACATGATGCATATACTGTACTGTCCAAGTTGTTAGTTTTGAGTATAACTCTTTTTTTGTTTTTTTTTTGTTTTTCCCAAACATGATGGACATATTTTCTAATCCAAGGCCTGCGCGCTTTTTAAAAGCTGCATCTTTTTACGTGCAAATCATTTTTTAATTGGAAGCGAAGATGAGCGGCACCCATGATGAGGCGCCCTGCAACGAGGATGATAAAAAAGTAATACTGCGAGCAGGAGCGAGCGAGAACAACAAGTCAGCGAGAGAGAGAAGAGCGAGGGAGAGCAGAGGGATAGATGGAGGAGTAGAGGAGGTGAGATAAACAAGAGGGAAGGGAAGGAGATGGAGTGAGAGAAGAGACAAAGGAAAATAGAGGAAAAAGTGCTGTGGATGCTAGGCTGGAAACTGCTGGATGTGAGTATAGATCGTGAGTACGAGAGAGAGAGAGAGAGAGAGAGAGAGAAATAACAAGGGATAGCAACTGTGATGAGAGAGAGAGAAAGACAAAGGAAAAGAGAGAAAAAGAAGAGGGGAGCATCAAGAGAAGGGAGGAGCAAAAGATAGAGTGCTGTGGATGCTAGGCTAGAAACTGCTGGATGTGAGTGTAGATTGTGTGAGTGAGAGAGAGAGAGAGCAGGAAATAGATAGAGAGAGAGAGAGAGAGAACAAGGGCTAGAAATTGTGATGTGTACATATAAGGAGGAGCAAAAAGTAGAGTGCTGTGGATGCTAGGCTGGAAACTGCTGGATGTGAGCGTACTGTAGATTTAGAGTACGAGAGAGAGAGAGAGCGTTAGGCGAAAGAGACAGCAGGAAATAGATAGAGAGAGAGAACAAGTGATAGCGATTGTGATGTGTATATATAGGGAGGAGCAAAAAGTAGAGTGTTAGGCTGGACACTGCTGGATGTGAGTGTACTGTAGATTGTGAGTACGAGAAAGAGAGTATTAGGGGAAAGAGAGAGCAGGAAATAGATAGATAGAGAGAGAGAGAGAACAAGGGATAGCAATTGCGATGTGTATATATAGATTTCTACGGGGGTGGATATCAAGCCATCTGCGTGATGCGCAATGAATCGGTGCTATTAATGTAAGCGTGGTGTGTGTGCGTGGTGTGTGTGTGTGTGTGGTGTGTGTGCAGCCCTCCGGTGTTTGCTGTCCAGAGGTGCCCCTGCGCCCCCCCCCCCCCCCCCCCCCCCCACAGCCTCATATCATTACCCGTCATTACACCCTCGGCTTGGCACGGGCCGGGCACATCCATCACTCCGTCTCCGTCTCCGCTACCACCGCCATCGCTGTCACTTCCCGCCAGGTCTGCTCCCACTCACACCTCTATCTGGTGCTGGACCTGTATCTGTTTCTCTTGCTATTCTCGGGAGTTCACTTAGGGTAGTTCTCATTTTCAGTGGTGCTGAGAGAAGCTACTCGAAGCTCCCAGAAGCTGCCACAGAGGACAACAAAAGCTCCCGGTCTTCTGTGGTTTTATTGTTGATGGTTGGCCCCGTCCACTCTCAGCCCTGCCAATATGCTTTCATTTTTTTACCTTGATATTTTTAATAGTATCATTTAGTAAAATGTTCTAGATGCTACTACTTCTGTATCACGCTTCACCTGCTTCCTACTCTCAAATTGATGCTGCGCACCATGTCTGTCAAGTCTGTCAATTCTGTCAGTCTGTTGAAGCCACACTTCCAGCTGCTAAAAAATGCTCCTGTGTGTGTGTGTGTGTGTATGTGTGTGTGTGTGTGTTATTTTGGTTAGAGTTCAGTGTGACTTTCGTGTCTAAATCCGTTTCCCCCGTCTATCCCTGCAAAAAAAGGAAAACAGTTTTTCACCCTTCCTTTGACGTCCTTTCGCAAATGTCGCTCATCCAGGTCACGAATATGTCACGTTCTCCTCACACGCCAAGCAGCCTTGTGTGTGAGCGTGCCCAGACTGTGAAAACCGCGAGAGCCACAAACAGGTGAAAGCACAGAGGTCACGCATCACATGGCCTTGCGGAATCAGTGTGGGCGTCGCTCGGGGGGTGGGGGTGGGGGGTCAATTACCCCACACAGCTCATTACTCCCAGATCTGTCCCTCCACGCCGATCCTCGCGGAGCAGCAGCGCGCTGGCCTATCGTTTACAGGTGAGGGGAGTTTGCATGAATTAACCTCGCCTCAGCCTCCAAGGCCTCCTCATCCCGGCCGTATCAGCCTTCTCATTGCCGCGCTCAAGTGCTTTACTTATGCTCTATCTCCTGCCGCCGCTATCGCTTATCTAATGTCTTTCAGCCTCTCCGTATCTCCCGCAACCTTTTTCATAACGCTCGCCCGCAGCGCACCTTTTCCCCCCTCGTATCTCCACCACAGTACGCTGACACCGCAACGCACTCTCTCTCTTTCTCTCTCTCTCTCTCTCTCCCTCTCTCTCTCTCTCTCTCTCTCGCGCGCGCGTTCGCCTTCTCTATCTCTCCCTCAGATTTCATTATACTGCTCTAGCTCAGTCCTTAAAAAACATGAGCGCCATTCACTCCCCATACGCTTCTCTTAGAGGTGTCTCTGAAAAAAAAAATAAAAAAAATGAAGCTTCCGCTTTTTTTCGACGTTTTTTTTTTTTTCTTTCCCGCTCTCGTCAAGTCAAGTCGCTTCTTTTTGCGCTTCCCATGGATTAGCGTCGGGGAGATGATGGCTGACTGATGAGGGTGGGCGGACTGGGACAGCGCGCGGTGTGCGACGACATGGAGGAGCAGACAGTAATGAGAAAGAAAGGGAAGATCACACACTTATCGCACAGAGGGGAGATCATCGGCGACGACACCACTCCGAGAGAAAAAGGGCCAATCAAACTGGCACGTGGATTTGTCAGTTTACAGGCTTTCATTCAATCTTTTCTCCCTCCTCTCCTCACTCTCTTCTCCTGCACTCTGTCACTCTCTCCTTCCATCTCTGTCTCTCTGTCTCTCTTTCTCTCTCTCTCCCTTCTTCCCCCCTTCTCTTGTGCTGTCTCACACACACTATTTTTCTCCCGGCCTAATGAAAGCTCTGTGTGTATATGTACTTCATTGATTGTAATTGAATTTGGATGGACCAGGCTCTTCAGACGATTGTCTGCAGTGGGGGCCCAGTGATGGATTCTAGGCCTCTGCCCTCGTCAGCTCAGATTAATGGTAGGAGACCACAGTGGAAGGGGCTGGTGCACCGATCAATTCCTCAATCATGCCATATTTACACATAATCTCATCTGGAGAGGGGGATAGAGAGAATATAGAGAGGAGAGGAGAGAGGAGAACGAGAGAGAAGAAGCGGTATGGAGAGAGGAAGAAAGGATATGTGAGGATGAGGGAGATGGGGATGAGATGAGAAAAGAGAAATGAAAAATAAAGGCGAAAGAGAAGAACAACAGACAAAAAGAGCGACTAAAACAAGAGTTACAGTAAGTAGAGCATGAGAATGATATGAAGGAGAAATAAAAAAAGACAGAAAGAAAGAAAGGATAAAATAGGAGAAGTAGAGAGTGTGAATGATATGGAGGAGAAAGAAAAGAGAGAAAGAAATATTAAAGCAAGAGTAAAGTAGAGAGTGAGAAAGAAAGGGGGCAGTGTGAAGGAGAGGCTATAATTAGCCCTGCTAGCTTGTTTGTTTTTAATGAGGAAGAGATCTCTTCTGAGGTGCCCCAGCCCTACAGGGAGGCCCAGGTGAGGAGAGGTAAGTCCGGGAGAGGGAGAGAGAGAGAGAGGCACCGTTTCCCACGTGCAGGCGCAGAGAGAGGACAAAAAGGATTTCTCAAAATGTGACTTCTGAGTCCTTTCCCGTACTCTTGCTTAATAAAAGACAACTCCGACAACTTGAAACAAAGTCGCAATAAGCCGAGATCAATTCACCCTCCATGATTTCTGTCAACATCACCGGGCGAGCCCTGTGACCGCTTCCTTCCGCCCGGCGTTGGGATTGCGTTTGGGGACCCGAGATCCCCTAACCTTTCCCCAAAGCCAGTGAGCAGGTGGGTGATTTATGGGGCTCGCCGCGGAGTCCATCTCTCCGCCGTGGCGCGCCGGTCTCCCGAGGCGTCGCCCTAAGCTGCGGAGCGGCTAGACTGTGACAGACAGTACACTCGCGCGGATCAGGGACCATCAGTATGGGCGAGGAGTACGCCGGGATCTAAGGCACGGATCACATTTCCGCTGATGTAGCACTGACAGGTTTGTGCCAGAGAAACTTCAAGTGTGTGGGGGGAAAAGGGGGGGGGGGGGGGGCTGTGGTGTCTGAGTATGTCTGTGCATGTGTGTGTGTGTGTGTGTGTGTGAGAGAGATAAGTGTTACATCTAACATTACCCTTTTTTGAAAATGTGGGTTTGTATATCTCTGCGTGTCATGATCTGTGTTAGAGCAGTATTCACACACACATACTATATATATATATGTGTGTGTGTGTGTGTGAATACTGCTCTAATCTCTCTGTCTTTAGCATTTATTTGAACGTGTTCTTGTAGTTGCCATCTGTGTGTCTGTACAGTGTTTTTCCATATCTGCATCTTGCCTCTGTATGGGTTGTTCTGATTCCAGCTAGTGTATGCCTGCATGTGTGCAGCACTGCATATTGCATGTGTGTGTGTGTGTGTGTGTGTGTGTGTGTGTGTGTGTGTGTGTGTGAGTGAGCACCTGCTCATGTGACTGTCAGAGAGTGATATATGAGTGGGTTTCAGGAAGCGGGGAAGCTGAAGAGAGCAAGCGATAGCCGGGCGAATATGTTTGGCCTGTTAACACAAATGTGTTTGTGTGGGCGTGAATTAACATGTACGTGGGCTGGGAGAGGGAGAAATATGCAAAACTGCTGAAACAAAAGCAGCCAACTTCTCGACTCGGAGAAATAAAAAATAAAAAATAGGAAAGAATAGCTTCTCTGTGACTTTTTTGACCGAACAATAATTTTATTATTTTATAAAGTGAATGCAAGAGTTATCTTTCTTTTCTATGCGCTAATGCTTCAGCTTATTCTCTTAAGAGAATATTCACTCAAACAGGCCGTTTGGCAATAGCCAGCTGCCAAAATAATAGTATTTTTTATTCTAACCCTTTCATATCAAATGCTGAGGGGTTCCTCTAAGACTTTAGTCCTCTTAGCCCAAGTGGAGGCAAAATTGGAATTTTGTTGATCGAGTTTGGAGACATAACAGTGTGAAGGATTATTTGATGTTTTTTAGTGCTGTAGCTGGATTGGGTGCGGTATTGCTTGCTAAAAGTGCCATAAGTGGTTGTTGCAGTGGCTGGCAGCGTTGATGACCGTAGTGAGATGTCGGTGGCGGTGATTTACGATCCTGAATCATTTTGCCAAAAAAAAAATAAAAAAAATAACCAAAGTCTGTTAATGAATCTTCAGTGCAATGTGTGCCAGCTCGTCATTCAGTTCCTGCAGTGTTCCTTCCTGGGAACCCCCCCGGGAGCTCCCCCTAGTGGTGGTGGGGTGCGCGCAGGTTGCTTTGAAGGAAGAGAAGTCAGGGGGTTGAGGTGGGGCTGTGGAGGCACATTTACACACACACATACACACACACACACACACACACACACACACACACACACACACACACACACACACACACACACACTGCTGTCAGCCTCCAGCCTCCAGTGAGGCACTGGAGTAACCCTGGGAAAGGGTGTGTTTGGAGGGGGGAACCTCTGGCAGTTTTTCACTTGCTCTCAGCTTTGTTCGCTTCAGCTTGGGCCCTGCATTACCAAGAATGATCGCACATTTCATTTCTCTGGTGTGTTTGTGTGTGTGTGTGTGATAGAAAGAGAGAGAGAGGGAGAGAGAGAGAGAATGAGGGGGAGAGAGAGAACATCTCTTGAGTGTGTGCGGCAGGTTGTTGGCAAGGAAAAGGTTCATGAGGAGAGATTTTGAACTTCTTCATGTTAGAAGTCATTTTGATCAATGTCTACTGCAGCTACCTTTAGCTTGAGGGCAGTGTGAACGGCTGATAGATGAATTCCTTTGTGCGAGCTCTGCTATGCAAGTGAGTAAGTGAGTGTAGAAGTCTGTGTGTGTGTGTGTGTGTGTGTGTGTGTGTGTGTGTAGAATGCGTAGGAGTACGGTGTGAATAACTACATTTTACTCTTTTTCTCCGCAGCTGCTGCACGGTCGGTGAATAGGAACATTGCGTACCCGGCGAGAAAATCCAGCCGTTAACGCTTTTTAATGGCCTCTCCGTTTCTTCCCCGGCTGGCATACGGAGCCGCATGATGAAAGTGGACGACCGCAGAACCCTCTGGTCAGAGGGGCTATTGGAGACCCCTCTGCCCCTAGCTGCCCCGCCCAGGCCAGGGAACCAGCCAATGGCATGGGGCAGAAGGGGGTGCCTTTAAAGCAACAGTAAATCCGATTAAATCTGAATGCCATGATCCACCACCCCCTGCCCTCACACACACAGACGTCCATCTCCAGCCGTCAACCCCCCCCCCCCCCCCCCCCCCCCCCCCCCTTTACCCCCCACTGACACTGTTGATGTCCACAGAAGTGCTCTGGTAGGCTGTGCTGGTAAGCACTTAAAAGCTGTTTTTCATTATACCAAGATCCCATATTCTCATATGAGTAAGTGGATGGTTTTGTTCCCTCTGAGGTGAGATGGGGGTAGCCGGGGGAAGATGGTGGTGGTGGCGGTAGTGGTGGTGGTGGTTTGGAGGGGGGGGGGGTCTGTGTGGCGTTCTTGACTTATCCGCTCAAAGCATCTAGCCGAGGTACGGATGAGGAAGATGGCAGGAGACACGCGTCACGGAGGGGAAGCTGGGTTGTGTCGTGGGGAGATACTCCGAGGAGACACTCAGCAGTGGCGCGGCCATCACTTTGGAGCAGTTTGGATGTTAAAAGCCCACCCTCCGGAAGGATGGGCAGAATCCCGATAGAGCAACACAACACAACACAACACAACACAACACAACACAACACAACACAACACAACACAACACAACACAACACAACACAACACAACACAACACAACACAACACAACACAGCACAGCACAGCACAGCACAGCACAGCACAGCACAGCACAGCACAGCACAGCACAGCACAACACAACACACTCTGGCGTCAATACAGTGTACAGTGATTTTCTGTTACCAGAATAAAAAAAGCCACAGAGTCAAATAAAAGATCACATAATAGGTAGTAATATAACATGATAGGTATTCGATTTCTGATTTCTGATTTTCGGATTAAGCAACCATTAAAGTTAAAGTCGACTGCTACTTAGCAGATGATTACAGTTTTTGCCTATTGCTTACACACGTTTTGCAGCATTTGGCTCATTATGTCAAAACTCTACACACAGCTATATAAGACATAGCACTTGGGGATAAACAACTCACATCTATGCCAAAATGAAACACTGCAATCAAAACATAACACTCCTTTCTAAAAACTAAATTCTTGCAACAAAACTAAACACACAAGCACCATTTGAATTATCCTACATATCACCAGTAACACACTGATGTGCTTTACATGAAACACTGGCGTCTTTGTATTTTGTTTTTTAATCTTTTTTGGTCATTTTCTCAGACCTCGTCTTCTGTAAAACTCAAAAGTTGTAATCAATCAAGAGTTTTTACAAAAAACAAACATTCTTACAGAAATAAAGAGAAATAGAAACATCAAATATAGCAACAAAACAAAAGGAAAAAAACAATTACTGGATCATTTGCGATTGAAAAAACAACAACATACATATTTGTTTTGTGTGTGTGTGTGTGTGTGTGTCTGTCTGTGAGTGTGTATGTGCGTGTGAGTGTGTATACAGTATGTGCAAGTTACTGTAGTGTGTATGTGGTGGGGGCTGGGGGGGGGGGGGGGGTGGATCCCCAATGTCTTCACAGGAACTTTCCACCGCCATGCAGAAAATACTGTAATTCCTCAATTGCATTTAGAAATGGGCTGTAAGGGGGCAGGTATACAACTTTTGATATATGAAATTGATATGGTTGTTGAACCCATCTCAGACCAGAGCAGCCCTGATGTCATCTGAGACACATCTCTGCACTGGTCCTTGTCTTTGTCCTTGTCCTCTTCCACGTCCGACAGCTCTCTCTCCTTGTCCTCCTATACTTCTTACTCTCATTGGGTGCCTCTCATTTGGTCTTTTATACACCCTCCCTTCCTTCCTCGATCCTCGTCCTCACTGATCTAGATAAAGAATGATGGGGTGACAACAATGGGATAGTCTATCCAGTGCTAGTTATAGATCAGTGGGAACGCCCCTCGAGGATCAAGCATCAAGGATCGAGGAGAGATGTTGAGAGGCACCCATAGTTCTCAAAATGGCTTACCTGAGGCCTATTTGTAGTGCTAAGGTTCAGACCGATTGGTGTTATGTTTTCTGTGCACGTGTTTTCAGGTGTATAAGTAAGTGCTTGCAATTGCCAGATGAGTTTAGCATTTTGAACAAAGTGTTTTCCCAATGATACCAGGGGATTTTGTTTTTGCACAAAGTGTTTAATGTAAGAAAAAGTGTGTAGTGTTCTGCAAAAAGGGTTTTGCAGAAAGAAAATGTGTGTAGTGTTTCGCAAAAAGTGTTTTGCAGAAAGAAAATGTGTGTAGTGTTTCGCAAAAAGTGTTTTGCAGAATTGCAAACAATGTGCAAAGCAGAGAATGTGTTTAAGCTATGGTTACACTGTGTGTAAAGTATAATACAAGAACTTTAGGTATTGAGACTTTGGTGTAAGCATTTGATTTTAGTGTGTAAGCAATAGGCAAAAACTGTAATACGGTCAGCTACACTGTGCAAAGTTTTTCTGAAATGCTGCACATGAATAATGACTATCCTGTCGTCTGTGCAGGCGCTGGCTGAAAAATACTGAGATCCACTTAGAATCCATAATCCTCACCACCAATCTTGGCCTTACAGGGTGCGAATGTACAGTAACATTTTCATGTTCAGGGCCTGAATTGGTAATTGTGATGAGGGCATCAGTTTAATTATAGTTTCAATGCAAAGTACAAGGTATCTGTGCACAGTTGTGTAACCTGATAATTTGTGGGTTTTGCAGAGTTCACACTCTCCAGTCTCACAGACGAGGGCAAGATGACGACAGGTTACACGTCGGTTATAACCTCTTTATTCACAGCCAAATCAGACGACACACAGTAGCCTAACACTCCAGCTCCACTCTACTCCAAAATGATCCGGTAGGAGAAATCACCCACCCAACACTCAAATGTATGGGGAGCACAGTTGTAGACCAAGACCTTCACTGTAGTCTGTGTAGTCTGCACATTAATGTAAAACACATTGGTGTAAAACACCAAACCTCTCACACCAATTACAGGCCAGCTTGGTAGGAGGCCACTGCCATTACTTTGTGACACATCCTTATGGGTTTGAGGATAAAAAAAATCGCCAGTGTGAGAGAATCTTCCTTTTCTCTCTTGCTTGCTTGGTTTTCTCTGACTCTCTCTATTTGTCTCTCTCTCTCTCTCTCTCTCTTTCTGCCCCTCAAGACGTGCTTAACCTTCACAGCCAAAGCGATTCTCCTCCTGTGACGTGTCTCACGCTGCCATCTTCTGTGGGGGGCTTTCTGTAAGGGTGGCTAGAGAAGCCGGCTATGCTTTGAGGACATGTCAGCGTCAGATGAATAGTAGTCACAGCTGTTG
>NC_084996.1:32072789-32092789 GCF_963854185.1 Sardina pilchardus
CACCTCGTAGCACATTCTGCTAATTTCCACAGTGCAGGAGGGACCGTGCCTGATCGCGGTGGAGGGCCGGGGAGGAGCGTGGTAATGGAGAGGATGATGGCCATTCTAAATGAATATGAGAATAGGTGTTGTGCAGGAGATGTGCAGAGTATTGTACCACTTACAGTAGTGTGGAGGGACCATCTCGCTCTCTCTCTCTCTCTATCTCCCTCTCTTTCTCTTTCACTTTTCCTCTCTCTCCATCTCTCTTTACTCTCTTTCGCTATCTCTTTCTCTCTCTTTTTTTCTCCTGGCGCCCCACTAATTGTATTTCATGACTAATTGGTGTATTAGTGGAACACATTTAAGGGCGCACAGGCAAGCTTTAGGGGACACCCCGAGCTCATTACATCCTCATATCCGAGGCAGAAGACTATGTTTGGACGAGCCAGAGACTCCGCACAAGTGGTCAGGTGAGGATGGCAATTAAGAAAGTGCATCATTTCCAAAAACCAAGAGGAAAATGCGCTTTCATATAAGCATAATTTAGCAGCTCTCTCTCTCTCCAACGCCCGGGCCCCCAAATTACCGCAGTTCCACGGCGCTATCTCCTTTGATTTCACATGCACAGGGCAGGCGCCGACAGGAGACGGAAAGAAATATTAAGAGACGAGAGGAAGAGAGGAGTTGATTGAGAGAGAGGGAGAGCGGGAGAGATCCTGGGAGAAGGAGTGAGAGTGAAAGAGTGTCTTCGTGTTCATTAGCTATCAAAGTCTCCGTCTTCTGTGTTTTGTTTGCATATTCATCACATAGTTCTGTGCGGCTCACAGCTCTGCTAAAAAAGGAGTCGGTGATAACCTGACCAACGTACCTCTTTTGATGATGAAGGCCAATTACTTATCTTTTTGGAGAGGCAACATAAAATGGCAAAATGTTCCCATACGAGGTATCTTGAGGTATCTATCTTGTAGTGTAAACTTAGTTTTTACAGTTACTGGATACTGGGCAACAGGGTAACTGGGGATGAATGAATGAAGTAAATAATGAATTAATATGTCTCTATACAGTATCTCATTCTCCCTTTGTTACTGCTTCTCTCACACACACACTCTGCTTCTGGTCCACTTGACTCTCCTATCTCCACAACATATCATTCACTTTTCAGCAGAATAACATTAGAAAGTAATATTTCCAGATAGAGTGCATTGATCCCCCCCATCAAAGTACCTTGGCTCCTCCCCTGCCAATTTGCGAGTGGTAAAACTAATATCGTCTTTAATCAGATGCAATTAGCGCACCGAGTTAAGATCTCATGCCAATTAAAACTCATTAGACTCCTAATATCGTTACAGGAGTCTTGAGTGACTGATGCCGGTGGAGGCTTATGGCTGGGGCGGGTATGAGTGTGGGTGGTGTCGGAGGTGGGGGCCAGGAGCTTCCCTGAGGGATGACAGTTGTGTGAGAGACTGGGTTCCTCACAACATGGAACAAGACATGCTATGCTATGCTACGCTTCATTATATGCTATGCTACGCTATGCTATGATGATATGTAATAGGGTTCCTCACAACAAGGAACCAGACATGCTATGCTATGCTATGCTACGCTGTATGCTATGCTACGCTATGTTGTTACTGTAATAGAGACTGGGTTCTTCACAACATGCAGGGATGGGCAATATGTGTATTTCAGACACATGACACTATTTTGTCATTTGTATTTTATTGAGATGATGAAAATGCCTTCGGATTTTGTATCAAAATACTTCAGTGTCGTGTATTTTTCTATTTTCAAAATATGGTAAAATACTTTCTGAGTCGCTATGATGACTATTTATCTACTGTATCTAACTATCTGAATGCAACACTGTTTAAGACATTTGTTGTGCTTAAAGGCATGAACTGAGGAGACACCACTAGCTAAGATTACACACACTCCTTTGCTCACAAAAGGAGAGCACAAAGACGTGAGTTCACAAGCATAGATCGCAACTCTTGAGTTTGTTATTTATCTTGCTTTTTCTGTTTTCCAGGTTACTGTAATGTGATTTTTTATTTTTTATTTGTACTTTTTTTGTGTTTACATTCGCCCTCAGCATGGAATTTGCTGCAAAACAAACTTAAAATGCGCTCATTTATCTCTTTGGATGCTTTTAAATAAAAAATGAATGAGCTTAACACTAGCTTTAACTAACACTAGCTTTAACACTAGTGTAAAATGTGTCTTTGTACAACTTCTCTGTGTTGTATGTCTGTAAGTGTTAGAAACTATGTGTTTTAAGATTGCTGCTGCCTGTCTTGGCCAGGTCTCCCTTGTAAAAGAGTTGTTTAATCTCAATGGGATTCTAACCTGGTTAAATAAATAATAATAAAAAAAAACATTGATATAGGTTGTGAATGTGCACTGTGATGAAACTCCCCATAAGAGTGGTAGTGATGGTGTTAAATCACTTAAAAGGTTAAACCAGAGAGGGTTAAAGCGGAGCTAATAATAGTAATGAAGGATCTTTGGTTAAAGTCCTTCCTAGTTTAAATTTTTAAATAACTGATCCATTTGTAAAGTTTGTCTTTGAGTTATTGTTGCTGATTCATAGTGGGCAATATATTACACCAATAGAGTAGAAAGCCTAAGTATACTTAAAGAAGGTCCTTGAGTTACCGAACATTTCTCAGGGCAGAGGTCTATGTTGGGATGTCTAACATGAGGGGTCAGCATATCTAATCTGTTGGCTGATTGTTGAAGGAGTCTCTTGCTTTCAGACGTCTTTCCAGAACATCAACTTTGACTTTGCTTTGGTCCGCAACTGGTTTACAGATTACCCACTCTTTACTGCACTCAACCTCCCCTTGAATCCAATTGAATTCTTCTCTGCCTGGTGCTGGAAGGTCTACGACCGTCATCCCCATCACAGCATAGCCCTTTTACAGGCAATGGATAAGGCATGTGGGGATATTGACCAGGCGATCATGTCCAGCCTGGACAAGATATTTGCCCACTGCCTTGGATTATAGGACATTGAACCCACTCTTCACTGCACTCGACCTCCCCCCAAACTCTCCATTCTTGGATCCAATAGAAGAGTTCTTCTCTGCCTGGTGCTTGAAGGTCTATGACCGTCATCCCCCCCAAAAACACTTTTGTTTGTTTTGATGTGTGTATATAAACACAAAGGTCTGGATCCATGCATGTTTACAGAACTATGAGAAAAGTATGACCTCAAACTGACATAGCCTACCTTGTGCACAGAGACAGCAAAAGCCAGATGTGTTTTTTCTTCATAGCTTTTTGCAGTATTTTGTAAATACAAAAACACAATATTTTATTTTGATAAATTTTTTTGGTGGGTATTTGATATTTTACTGGAAATACAGTACATCTTGATGTATTTGTGCCCATCCCTGACGACATGGAATCAGACATGTTATGCTATGCTACGCTATGCCGTATGCTATGCTATGCTATGCTATGCTATGATAATAGAGACTGGGTTCCTCACAATGGAACCATTGGTTTGGTTTGGTTCCTCCATGGAACTAAACACATAGATTAATATACGTTCCAAGGCCGTAGCCATGGTGTCAACATTGGGAGGAACCAAATGTGCATGGGGTGAGTGGTTCATTACTGACCCGTTAAGCAAACTTTTAGGCTACTGTCACACAATTACAGTTGCATCATAAATATATGTTAATATTACCGTTTCAAACATGTCCTTGCCGAAGTGAAGTGCAAGTATTGGTGTGGTCTGGGAACAGCTCCTAACTTCATGCGATGGGCTTTAAGGTAATGTGGTGTTTTTTCATGATTCAAAGGATGTATTCATGGTTTCATAAGCTGTAATATTAATAATATACAGTACAAATAATACTGTAGGCTTTTGGGACTACTGCACTTGCTGTAAGCGTTTCTGGGCCTACTGCATTTTCTGTGAGTGTTTCAAGGTCATTACATATCTTGAGCCGAACAGACCAACAGTCAGAGGACTGGGGTGTGTGAGAGCACCTTGTTTACCAGGAGAAGACATCTCCTTTTGTTCGGTGGTCAAGGGAGAGGTGATGTCATCAACTGGGGGGGGCAGAGCAAGGACAAGCGCCAGGTGGATACTGCCGGTTATGAAGTAAACAAGATAAGAAGAACCCTTCTTACACCCAGTTGGACAGAACCAGAAAAACGAGATTACACAGTATGCATATTATGATAGGAAGGTGATTTCCACCAATACACTTGACCTTGCTCGACGCTGATTGGCTAAAGGGTGTTTTGGGGCATGCCGTGAGAAGGGCACTTCTCAGGGCCAAGTAGTATAAAAGATAGTCCACAGCCATCCACAGGTAGAATCTCATCGGGGGGCCCCAGCGGATGGCACCTCACCAATCCCTATTGCCTGACGGTTGGTCTGAACATTGTTTGGGCTGTACTATCACTGCAATACGGGAAATAAAGATCTGATCAGTCTTCAGAGATCTCCTGTCTGCATTGTCTCCTTTGGACGCCTGGTTCCAGTGTGCTAATTAGTATACAGTAGTTAAGTGTTAATTGATCATTGGACATTTTCCACAATAGTAATTATGTAAGAAATGTATTTCATGCAAACGTGCAAGGAACCGTATGTAGGAAACTGCAATTACTTTCAAATTACGGTAGAGCGGTATTGCTGGTTTTGTCTCCAGTGGCCCCGCCCCCTTCCTGCTTTGCTAGCAGGATGATTCGCTCCACTACGAGTTTGTTTACCCTCTAAATCATTTGAAGGTGTTATATTACAGTAGATAGAAATCTTGCATAGTGTACCTTTAAGTTCAGTTTGTAGTAGCTAGTAGTTCAGCACCCGTTCTTGACGCTATGCAATTTTAAACATGGCATCTTATCTACAAAACCGACCACACATGGATGAGAGTGCATTTTGCCTGCCACTGGAATGCAGAATGGCGACCTGTAGACCTACTTTTCATATTCCAGCATATGCATTTATGGTAACGTTGAGGGGAAAGTGGGAATGCCACGAAAGATCATGGGAGGACAAATGCGATTGATTACTGTAGGTATTCTTATATGAAAACGGTGCAAGTCTGTTTTGAGGTGGACACATTTAAAAGCAGATGTAATCCAAATTGTGGATAAATGCATCAATCAGAGAGACTTTCAGAAACAACAGAAACACTGTTCAGACTAGAGCACCAGTTTTGCTTCTTTGTGCCACACTACCGGTCAAATGTTTTGGGTCACTTAGAAATTTCCATTCCACTTCATTATGGACAGAATACCAGATGAGATCAGTTGCATTGATTTTTATAATCAGGGCAACAGTTTTCAGATGACATTATGTACTTACATAATTGCGAAAGGGCTCTCGACTGTTGTAGAAAGTAATGGCTGATCTTTAATTCAAATCTACATTGCCCATTATCAGCAACCAGTCATCTAATGCTCCAAAGGCATGTTCTGTTTACTAATCTGATATAGTTTTAAAACACTAACTGAGAAAACACTGGAGAACTCTTTTGCAATTACATAAAATGTAATCTGAATACTGCTGCTCTGATTAAAAAAAAGAAAATGCAACTGATTTCAGCTAGTACTGTACTTTCTTTGTACTGGAATGGAATGGACATTTCTAAGTGACCCCAAACGTTTGGCCGGTAGTGCCCCCAGTCCCCCTCAAAGTATATGATGGCTATGGCCTTGATACTGTCATGCTGCTTATTCACTTAGCTGCATATCTGCACGATGCACACACACACACACACACACACACACACACACACACGCGCACACGCGCACACACACACACGTACTCACAGAAGCATATACACACACAGAGACATACACACACATAACACTATTGTGCTAACCTGCATGTGCACATACACACACACACGGACACACACGAATATACTTTCTTGACCACACATACAATATATGCAGCCTGATGCACACACACACACACACACACACACACACACACACTATTATCTGAGATAGGAAGCAGCACTGCCATCATCCTATTTCCCTTCTCCTCTCCTGTGTTTGTCCTTTCCTGCAGCCTCCTTGGCACGGTCTCCTCCTCCTCTGTGCTGTCTTATCCCCCCTCTTCTCCTCTCCACAGTCTTATCCCCCCTCTTCTCCTCTCCACTCCTTTCTCTCTCTCTCTCTCTCTCTCTCTCTCTCTCTCTCTCTCTCTCTCTCTCTCTCTCCTCTGTGCTGTCTTATTCCTCCCTTTTTTCTTTTCTCTCTCTCCCCTCTGTGCTGTCCCCCCTCTTCTCTTCTCCACTCCTTTCTCTCTCTCTCTCCTCTGTGCTGTCTTATTCCCCCTTTCTCTCTCTCTCCTCTATGCTGCCCCTTCTCTTCTCCACTCCACTCCTCTCTCTCTCTCTCTCTCTCCCTCGCTCTCTCCTCTGTGCTGTCTTATTTCCCCCTCTTCTCTTCTCCACTCCTCTCTCTCTCTCTCTCTCTCTCTGTCTCTCTCTCTCCTCGTCTCTTCTGTGCGCGCCTCTCCAGCTGCTCTCTGCTGTCCCTCTGTGTGTCACCCCTCTGATCTCCACATCCCCCAGCCTTCCCTCTGGTTTGTTTTCTCTGTCGCTTGTTTTTATTTCCCACAGCTCAGCTTCTCAGCTTCCCCTGGCTCTCAACCACCCACCACCTCGCGCCAAAACTCAATATACGTTACACGACAAAATACAGGAGTGAAGTGTGTGTGTGCGTGTGTATGTGTGTATGTGTGTGTGTGTGTGTGTGTGTGTGTGTGTGTGTGTGTGTGTCTTTGTGTGTGTCTTTGTGTGTGTCTCTGTGTGTGTGTGTGTGTGTGTGTCTATGTGTGTTTGTGTGCATGTGTACACGTGTGTGTGTGTGTGTGTGTGTGTGTCTGTGTGTGTGTGTGTGTTTGGCGTATGTGTGTGTGTGTGTGTGTGTTTGGTGTGTCTGTAAGAGTCCGTTGTGATGTGCTGCACTGTGTAGAGCCTACGGGCCTCCAGTAATAAACACAGCCTATGCAGGAGCACACCGCACTGGATCCGGGGGAGCTCTCCGTGGTGCTGAAGGACGGTGGGCGTCTAGGCTTACAGCTGGTGGGAGGAAAGCAATTTAGAGATAATGCCCGCAAAGTTGTATATGCCATTATTAAAAACTGTATACGGGAGTCTGAAAAATGTTTCAAATTACATTTGGGTCTCATCTGATGCAGAGATGCACTGTGCAATGGCTGAAAGCCAGGGACACTTCCATTATTACAAATGGACTGTAGGCGCTGACTTTTGGCATGCGTGATCTTAACTCCAGATTATACCTTCCTCATGGTCGCTACCTCCTAAATTTAATATTCTACAGCAAACATACAGTAGAATAGTGTAGAATAGTGTGGCATCATGTGAAACCTGAGGTCTCCTTTGCCCTGTAGCTTGAATGTTATAGCTCAATTTTGTTAGCCATTTAATAACTAATAAACATGTCTACTAAATGAATACATATAATGTAACAAACTGGTACTCACATTTATTTTTAAACAGATCATTTCTGTTCATTTTTTTGTCACACACTGATTTCCTTTTAGTACCTATGTGATCATACACGCAGCCAAGAAATATCAGGTGTGAATGTGAGTTCGGTATTTTCAGTCAAAATTGAACCACAGCCAGAGTGGATTTGTAGGATTATGAAAAAGCAGACTGTAGTCATTACACAAGGACCACTCATCCAGGTATTGTGGGAAGTATTGATAATTTTCTGCCATTATTCATGAAATTGAAAACTATTTCCATCCTCAGTAATGGCTCCTATGTCTGTGGTTACCCAACAGTTTCCATTTGAATAAATCACGGAAAAAATGTTGAAGCCTGAGATTGGCCTCAACAAAGTGTTATTTTGTGTCTCTCTTGCTTTTTATACAGTAAAGTAGTGCATGGAAAGCGCAACGTTTCGCAAAATGAGAACTTCAAAGAAAATGATTTTAACCATCCTGAAAAAAATGACAGATAACATAGTTATGGTGCAGCTAGTGTAATTGGAGTTCAGTTCAGAGACATGTAAGCTTTGTTTCACTGTACTCAGTTTTAGGAGAATTGCTCCATGTGTAATTGATCCAGCTGAATTGGAAATATAAAACCTGGTTGCGTAAACACTCAAGTTTTTTAAAGTCCCACAAAATCAGGCAGCAGCCAGCTATAAACCTTTTCTTCAGCTTTGACAATGTGAGCACCAAAGAATCTGTTTGAACACCGCCATGTTGCCTGTGAGACCTAGTCCCTCGAGAGATTATTAGTAAGTAACAGTCTTCTTCCTGAATGCGCTGTACTGATTTGCAATTATTTTTTGGGTGTTACTTGGCTTGTCATTTCATTGTGGAAGACAACAAAATGCCTCTGAGCCGTCAGGTCCTTATGTATATGATGCGCTAGCTACCTATCTATCCAAACCGCAGAGTTCACAGCGGCGATGCTATATTTAATTCCAGGCCACATCCAACAAGCCAGCCATGCCATGCATCTCTGAAGCAATGCTAATGAGGGAGACTTTTAATAGAGTAAAGAACCGTGGTAAGGGCAAAAGGATACTTACAGTTGCGTCTCATGCTTTACACTTCCTCCTTAATAACTTCAGAAGAGTTTTCCGTCTCATTGATGACCCTTGATCGCACACATGCGAAAAATACCACCTGGAACCCAGACAACGTTTGCATGTCTGGTGGGAAAAAATAATAATAATAAAAAAATAAAAAAAAATTCTCTCAGCAATATGGATAATTACTCATACAGTAAAAGTGACCTAGCCTGATAATGAAAGTGATTTAACAATGCAATCAAAACAGTGGCACATTTCCTGAAAGTTTTATTATTAGTCTTAAAATGATAGAAAAATAATGTCAAATGTTGAACACTCTCTATGTTACAGCGGCTGTGGCACAATGATGTCAAACACTCTTACTCTCTGTTACGACGGTTGTAATGCAGTGACGTAAAACACTCACCCTCTCTGTTACGCTGGTCATAGCGAAGCGCTGTTTTTTTTTTTTTTTTTTTAGGAAACTTGGGCCCTGGCTTGCGTTGGCTCCATGACCGGATACAAGCCGTGTCTGCCCGGGTCACTCTGGTAATGAACGCCGCCTCGGCCTCGGTCTCGGTCTCCTCGGCGCCGATCCGATCCCCAGCTGTGGCTGATGAGCGGCTCCGTGGAGTGGAAACTGCAGCTCGGCCTCGTCGTGCTTGACACCAATCTGCCATAATTACCACCGGGGCCTCTCCCTCTCCCTCGCTTCCCCCACTTGTCTGTCCCTGTCAATCAACAAGTCGTTCCACATCACAATTAAGCCACGTGGAAATGATATCGAGGAGGCCAAGGAGATAATTGACAATAATTAGGCAAAATTGTGGATTCGGAAGAAAGTTGACAGTATTACTGTAGAAGTGTGCTGCGGCAGACGGAGGAGCACATTGGCATAAGGAGAGGAGAGGAGAGGTGAGAAGACGGGGAAGAAGTCACATCCCATAATGATAATGAACCAAACACAACTCTTAGGGATTTGCTGCACCCTTTCCTGTGATCCACTAGCGCTCTCTCTCTCTCTCTCTCTCTCTCTCTCTCTCTCCCGCGCGGCGTGGGGATATCTCGGGCATATCTGGGTAATTATGTAGTGCATGCTTCAGTGTCGTGAGCAGGGGAGAGGAAGTGCACCTTTGATCTCCACACTGGCGGTGCCTGGTCTTATCTGCGCGCGATCGCTCCCGCCTGAGGGCTTACATTCTGTCTCAGGGTCTGGGGAGCCAGTGCACTGGAGCACCAAAACCACATGACGCTACCATAGCTGGGCCGGGTGGGGGTGCATACGTGTGAGAGAGAGTGTGTGTAAGTAAGAGTGTGTGTGTGTGTGTGTGTGTGTGTGTGTGTATGTGTGTGTGTGTGTGTGTGCGTGTGTGTGCGTGTACGTGTGTGTGTATAGGTGTGCATACGTGTGTGTGTGTGTGAGCGAGAGTGCGTAAGTATGTGGGTGTATGTGAGTGTGTGTGTACCTGCATGTACAGTACTGTATGTGTGTGTACAGTATGTGTTTGGGTGTGCATACTGTACGTGTGTGTGAGAGTGTGTGTGTGTGTGTGTGTGTGTGTATGCATGTGCATGTATCTGTGTGTACAGTATGTTGGTGTGCATACAATATGTGTGTGAATGTGGGGATATGCATGTTTTGGTGCACATAAAAGTGTGCTAATTTATGTTTGAATCCATGAGAGAGAGCAAATGGTGTGTGTGTGTGTGTGTGCGTGCGCCTGCATATGTGTGTGTGTGTGTGTGTGTGTGTGTGTGTGTGTGTGTGTGTGTGTGTGTGTGTGTGTGTGTTTGCAGGTGCAGGAACTGAAGTCCCCAGGTCTGTCTTTGAGTTTGAGTGAGATTGATCAAGCAGGATGTTCTTGCATGATTTCATGTCTATTAATGTTTGGGTGTGCTGAGAAGAGTGAAACTAATTGCATGCGCATTGCATGTTTTTGTGAAATAAGTGTGTACTTGCTCACATACTGTAAGTGTGTGTGTGTGTGTGTGTGTGTGTGTGTGTGTGTGTGTGTGTGTGTGTGTGTGTGTGTGTGTGTGTGTGTGTGTTAACAAGTCTAGGGACTAGAGGGAAATGGATATGAATTTGCATGTGCCTGAACATGAGAATTAGATTGCATGTGCAGCACAAGTCTTTCTGTCTCTCTGCCTATCTGTCTTTCTGTCTCTCAGTGATTGTGTGTGTGTGTATGTGTGTGTGTGTGTGTGTTTATCTGTGTGTGTGTGTGTGTGTGTGTGTGTGTGTGTGTGTGTGTGTGTGTGTGTGTGTGTGTGTGTGTGTGTGTGTGTCTGTGTGTGTGTGTGTGTGTGTGTGTGTGTGTGTGTGTGTGTGTGTGTGTGTGTCTGTCTGTTTGTGTGAGACATTGTGTGCATCGGAGTCCTCGATACACTTTTCATTTACATGTGTAAGGAGCGGTGCACTCTAGAGGGGCAGAGACAAGTCTTCACTTCTTGCTTCACTTCTTGATAGCTACCCCACCCTTTCCCACCACCAATCCTCCTCCTCCTCCTCCTCCTACCACCTCCTCCACCACCACCTCCTCCACTCATCCCCACTGTTGCCACATCGTGAGGAGCTACTTACCTTCCACAGCCTGCTTTTTGAAAAAAAGAGAAAGAAAACATTTCTCTGTGCAATTTGCATTTCCATATGCAGCCAGTGGCGCCACTGAGAGTGGATAATTGGGCTGAACGCGGCGATGCTGAGAGACGACTGGAGAGAGAGAGAGAGAGAGAGAGAGAGAGAGGACTAGAGAGAAGGCCATCTGAAAGAGAGAGAGAGAGAGAGAGAGAGAGAGAGAGAGAGAGAGATAGAAAAAAAGCAGCCATTACTGGTTGGTTTTTCCCCCCCTTTCCTATCTCTCCGCCACTCTTCTTTTTGCCGTCCTGCTCTCAACCACTTGTGCAGCAGAAAAGATTTACCTTGGCCTCCGATTCCACCCACCCTCCCTCTCTGCCTCCCATTCACACCATTCCTCAATGCCTCTCTCTCTCTCTATCGCTCTCTCTCTTTCTCGCTCTCTCTATCTCTCTCTCTCGTGCTCTCTCTCTCTATCTATCTCATCCATATTCAGCCAGCGTCTTTCTCACTACCCCTGTCACCCTCTGCACAGCGCTAATACACCAATTAGCCCTGAGAGCAGATAATGGACTATTTCATATTGCACAGGAGAAAGAGGCAGAGAAATGCAGCAAAAGGGAGAGAGTGAGACAGAGAGAGACGGGAAACTGAAAACATACGTGCAGAGATATATGCGGGAGGGTGGACATGGGCTAGTAAGCAAAGTGTGATGTGTGTGTGTGTGTGTGTGTGTGTGTGTGTGTGTGTGTGTGTGTGTGTGTGTGTGTGTGTGTGTGTGTGTGTGTGTGTGTGAGTGTCTGTGTGTGTCTGTGTGTGTTTGCCCTGTTACCTGTAGGTCTAATGTTTCATATTGCTCAATGAAATCATCTGGGCTTTTGTTTATGATTGCCTGCTCTTATAGTAGCTGTTGTATCCATCCATTGTATTGAATACGGCAGAGACCATCACTGAACTGTGCCATTGTCAAACGCAGGAATTTTCAGCAATGTCCAGAACATACTGCTTCCTTGAATGTGTCCTGTTGAGCCTGGTGTGAGGAAAGGTTTACAATGTTATGTATAGCAGTGCTCACTTACTGTGTTTGAGTTCTGATATGCTGCTGTTGATTTATTTGTTGATAAATGTTTCTTTCTTTTTTTTTTTTATCTATGTAACCATTTATCCCCTTGTTGCTGTAATTGCTGACAATTTGCTGTTAAAGTGCTCTACTGTTACTGTGGCTGTTTCTGTTGCTTTGGCAGGTGCTTAGACTAATATGACGGGCTTTCTAATTATTTGAAAAAGTATCAACAAGTCACCTTGCATCAAGACAAAATATTTATTTCCGGAATGGAGTGCCCGTGTAACTGAGAGTAAACAGTGTCTCGGGAAGGTGTGTCAACAGCTGTCAGCAGGCGATGGAGCTGTCCGCGGTCCTGAAACTGGCGACGTTCACTGCGTACAGTAGCCTATACGTGTCGAGTTGGCCTCTGTTTGAAGAGAATATCGCACGCTTGCTTAATTATGTGTAATAGCGAGCGGTGATGTACAACGGCACTTTGCGATTGAGAAGTCTGCCGACATGCCCAGCACAGTTGCTCAGTATGCTTCACGGTTGAAACTCTTACTCATTGGACCAAACGCAGCATGTGACGTGTTTGAACCAATTAGAATTACATTACTTAAACGTTTACTAGGCAGGAAAACATGATCTGCCCTTCTTTAGTTCCCGCCCTCAAGGAACGGCTGGATGAGGTCACTTCAGTAACACGCGTAACTGAAGGCTCATTCGACTCCATGCAGTGCTGTGTAGATCTGCATGCTGGACTTGCAATGTACAAAACTCCACCATTTACAACGTTCAGCCAGATCTGCGCAGCGCCGCATGCAGTCGAATAAGCTTTGAGAGACAGACGTCGCACGGTAGAGTTGATATTGCCCGCTAGGGCACAAACAAACCAGTCAGCGTTTCATGTCAGACACATTACGTGGACATTGGTCAGCTCATTAACATAGCGCGACCAAACAAATCAATACAACATATGAAAAACATCGATATGTTTTACGAGCTCATACCCCTGCCACTAGCGTAGAGGCAAACTCAGTCAAGTTGCAGTTACAGAGACGGACAGCTCCGTAACTGTGTGTTTGTGTGATCATGGCGGTGTTGGGGTCGAGGCAAGCGTCGAACACAGAGCAAGAGCGTGAATGAAAACTAAACAAACCCTCCCACTTCCCTCTCACCAAACATCAGCTGTCAAATTCGTGGTAGAATGCGCGCACAAACACACACACACACACACACACACACACACACACACACACACACACGGCGAGCTGCACAATAGTGAGAACATGGCTACAAGAGCTCATCGAAATATGTAGGTAATCACAGGTCGGAGTCGCGAAACATGATGCCGATCCGTAGCTTTTGATGGCGGTCACGGCCGGGTGAATCGTGACCAGCACGCGCCTCCTACCCTAACTTGCACCCACCCCTCCAGGGGTTGAGGCTGGTGTTCTCACCTGGATCTCTCTGCGCATGGCGTAGTTCATCTCATGTGCCACAAATAGAATTTGAATAATATTAATAATTAAAAAAAAACCCATAGAATTAATATTCCCAATGAAGTGTGATAAACTAAGTTAGCGTAGCCCTCTGTCACCCCTTTCCCATTAATGTGCGTGTGCCTGTGTTTCTATATGAAAACTAGAATGTAAAATTGAACCTAAATAATGCTACCTTAAAGAAAGAAACATATCTCAGTTTCCGACCAATTGTTTGAGGATTACATTGTTTTAGAGAATTTGGCGTTTCAGTAGAATATATCCTTAAAAATGCAAGGTACATTTTGGAATGAGCGTCGCACATAGACTTCTCATTGGAAAATTGAGGACGCAGACTCAGATCTCATTTAGAAACATTGTGCACATTGAGTGCTAGTCACAACTGGTGCAAAGGATAATGCATCATTCTTTATATTCTGTTAAGCTGTAGGCTATTTCGCATAATATTTTCTAAAATATAATTATTAAGTTTTTTTTTTGGCATGATTTGCATATATTGAATGTACTGATGACTGGCCTAACTGTAACTGAATAGCATCCGAATATCTGAGCGAAGTATGCTGTGAAGTCCTCTGTACTGCAAGACATTTCTACATTCTGACGGGGAGCGAGCGAGCGAGAGAAAGAGAGAGAGAGGTTGGGAGGGAGGGAGTGAGAGAGACAGATCCTTCCTAAACGCGGTTACATGGAGAAGAGGGCGCTTTGATGTTTGCGCGCTGGTCCAAACAAGTGACATTGCCGGCGTGTAACCTTACTGTAGTTGTTAACTATGGAGTATCTTACCATCTATTCGTTATTTCTGCCGTGGCGTAGAATGTATCTGTTCTGTTGTGCGTGTTGGTCCACAACATTCTGAACGCTTAGGCAGCGTGAGGTGATTTACGGTGTGTAGCAAATAGCTTGTACCACCGAAACTGACTGCGGAAGACATAGTCGTTGGTGTGCATTTCTAGTGCTTATGTCGTATATATTTACTGCCTGTGGATCTAATTAAAACATTTTGTCACTGCTGCATGACTGAAAGGAAACGTCATTGCCTTAAAATTGGACTCGTTCCCTTCGTTATGTGTTGACATGACTTTGAAAGCGGGCTCATTTTTTGTCAACAGTAGCTTGCTATATGGGAATTTTCACCACCACTCCAGGTCTTTGTAACGACAAGGCATTTCTCCGTATAATCGGACTATTTGGCTCTATCTGGACGATATACCAAAATTAATTTTTAATCTTTATGCATTCGCACGAAGAAGAGACAAGGAGAAAACGACGGATAGCCTATCCAGGGGGAAAGCGCGAGAGAGCGAGTGAAACGGAGGGAAGGAAGAATGAATGAGATTCACTGAGAAACGGAGGAGATTGGAGCAATCAAGGTACATCACAAATTAAGCTTTTTTATGTAATAGTTATTCGAGACAGTTTCATGTTTTGCTGAATTTCCCGGTGACATTGGTCTACCTGTTTGCGACTACACACGGGATGGAGAGGCGTGAAACAAGACGTATTTATTCATGTTAAATGTTTGGTTAGATAGAGAGCATGTTCTTGACGTCAACAATATAAGACTGCCTCATACATTTTAAATGTTTATGCAAGTGTATATGGCAGAGAGAGGTATATTCAGGTCATTTGTATTTCGCCTAATTTCCTAAACTCCGACGTGGAATACATTGGTAATTCAGTTTAACCATGGTAAAGTTAATGTATAGGCTATGATGGCACTCTATCTATTACATAAACCACAATGGAATGCTGTAAAATAAGATGATATCAATTTACACACAGACTCTCGGAAGAGTTCAAGAATAATAGTCAAGCGAGGACATTGGTCCCCTGAAGATTGCTGCGTTACGCGCGTTAAGATTTTTTTTTTTTTTAAATCTTTATTTCAGTCGAATAGCACACCTCTTTTGCGACACACAAGGTGATGCCCTCGCAGCGAACATGAGTGAAGTGAGCAGACGTTAGTATCTGAGCCTCAGCATATAGGCTACATAAATGAGTGAGCGATGACCTGTCACATAAGCTGCCTTGGACAAATGGCCTTGCTCGGAGCGTCCCGAGAGGCAAACGACCCCTCAGGAAATAAGGCATATGTACACGAAAAAGAATTGGGAGGAAAGGAGGAGTGTGTCTAGTGCTTTGCACATTCTCATCTCCTCGTTACCTCTCGACCAGGCTCCTTTTAACAGTCAAATTGATACCGTTTTGTCATCAGGAGGCTCATTGTACGCTATACCAGAAAATCCGCATTAGAGCACGATTAAGCCACAAAAAGAGCGTAGTCCTTTATGTTTGAATCCTCGTCATTAATCCTCGATCACGTCTGTAACCTATAGGCCTACTGCACCCAGTATTACAACACATAATCCTGAACCCTCACGGCAAGAGTACAACACCATTTTCTGTTCGGCCTAACACAAGTCCGCTTATGTCGGAATGTGGAGGCTGTATGGGATGTGTAGCCTGTCATCATATCAATGTGGGGTCTGCTGGGACATGAAACTATGATCTGAGGATGCTTGTCTAGGGCCAGTGTCTTTAAGGGTCTGTTTGCTTGGAGTGTCAAACTGGGAAGCGGCAGGTACCATTTTGGGAGCTATCGGCTTGTGAGTCGGCTGTCTGACATCCGAGGATGCTTCAATTTTCACTCCAAGCTGAATCAAGAATTAACCAACACAGTTTGAGTGCTCACTTTTTGAACGGGTTTATCGCCAAAAATTCAATTTGAGGAGAAAGGATTTATGTCTCTCTGTCTGTGTGTCACATCACCATCAGAAAAATTATTCTAAGCTTTCATTGGATGAATAATAGACAGACATTAGTGGTGTATTAATGATACTGCCATTTCTTATGTGATGGCAGTAAGTACCGAGATTTATTTCCACAATAGCTTTTCTCAGACCACATGTAATAGTAGATAAGGAGCAACAAGCTTTTAGCTTTCATATTTAAAAAGTCTAAAACCTTCAGTTGGCCCACATATCATGATCTAACCAACACAAACTCTAAAAGTCATTTCATTATTATTATTTTTTTTGTAAAAACAATCCACTCATTTTGAATTTTGTCAGTCTTTCTGGTCGCCCATCGCTCAAATCATACTCAGTGCCTGGCCGAAGGTTCTGATTAATTTTGCATTATTTTCATTATGAATTATGAAGGACACAAATGACAAGGACATTCTAGAATGACCCAGGAGAACACACATCCACTCGACAACACACATCTCTAGGTCCCCAATGAGCTCCAGTCAGACCTCTAATTATTCCTCACTCTGTAGTCCATTGCAGCACATTAGGCCATGGTGCCCATTGATGGATGAAGTCTGGTTGTGAGATACCATGCATTTTTCATAATGGCTAGTGCATTGCACCTGCCTCATAGTCAGTCTTGCACAGTGTGTGCCTGAATGCAGCAGCCCACTTCTGTCAAGGTAATATCCACAGCAAATTAGAGTCCATTGTGCCTCTCTCTGTGTGTCTATGTGTGTGTGTGTGTGTGTGTGTGTGTGTGTGTGTGTGTGTGTGTTTTATTTTTTATTTATTTTACTTGATTTTTAATTTTCTTTCCTTCTTTTTACCTTATTTCTTTCTTTCTGTAATCAGTCTCTGCTCCTCAGGAGACCCTTTCAATCACAACACCTGCAGGGACCTGACACACACACACAAAACAAAAAAGAATAAAAAGGAATTCCTCACAAAAGCTAATATTATTTTACCACACATAATGTTTCAAAAGAACTTAATTAATTTAGCCCCCTTGATCTTAACATGACGGTAAAGGAAAGCGAAGACCTACTTGGATTTCCTGGCCGAGTTTGAAGCTATTCACTGATTTCTATAATCTATACAAAACTGTCCCTGACAGTATAATCACTGACGGTGTTCTGGAGGCATTGGTTGGAATATATCGATTGAAGTGGGCCTGCAGACATTTGCGAGCGCTTTAACGTCAACCTCAATATTCAAGCCATCCATTTACAAAACCTAACCGACGGATTTATGCGATGCTTGACTCAAGTAAGAGTGACTGGACAGCACCGGTCAACCACTGCTGAGTGGTATCAGTGCACGTGCTGCACTTAAAGGGCAAATATTATCATGTATATTTCAACCTGTGTCAACAGCTCGCTGAGCTCAACTCAAATATTTGTATGCGGTGCGTTTTGAAGGAGAGTACAGACTGAAAAGATAGTGGTGGGGAAAAAAAATAAGACACGGGGGCTCGTGTCTTTGTGCGTGTGTGTGTGTGGGAGAGAGAGTTTGTGTGTGCATACTTACATGTATGTATGTGCGCGCGTGTATGTGTGTGTGTGAATGTGTGTGTGTGTGTCAGAAAAAAAGGTGAGAAAGGAACAGGAAGACCGAGTCAGGCTACCGGGGGGAGATGTTCGGCGCTCGGCGCAACAAGCCGAATTTGTCCCTCGTTGTTGTGCGAGGACACAAAAGCGCCACGCGGCGCGTCCCTTTCGGGGCTGTGCTTGTGCTTGTGCTTGTGCTTGTGCTTGTGCTTGTGCTTGTGCTTGTGTCGCGGCCTTTGTGCGCCCGAGTGCTCGGCCGTGAATGCGAAGATGAATGCAGGAGCCTGTAACCGCCGGCGCCCAGCACAGGGGCCATTGTGTGTGTCTAAGAGAGCAGAGGCCTATACGAAATAGAACATAACTGCATAGGGAACTAAGGGTGACAGGTTGTGACATTAGGGTGTGTGTGTGTGTGTGTGTGTGTTAATGCGTGTGTGACGATGTGTGTGTGTGTGTATGCATATGCGTGTGTGGTGTGCTGTTGCTGGTGGTATTGAGAGGATGTGGCTGCTTTCACAAAATGGCTTGCAGCCATTCGTAACCTTTTGCACAACACTCCATCACTCTAACACCCCCCCCCCCAACACACACACACACGCACACACCCCGTCTTCGCCACCTGCAGAACATCCAACATGGCGGTGTGCTCCCGATCAACAAGTGTGCTTGGAGGTTGGCAGGGAAAAATCGATACCAGCTGTCCCTCGTACACTCGGGCCGCCGCTGAAATTGGCTCAGGTGGCGCAGGTAGCGTTGCTGCAGGCTAGTGGACGCTGTGGCGCGTCGCCGTTCTTCTTCCAGCGGCTCGGTGTCCGTCGTCGACTGGAGACGAGAGTTGGTTTACAGCTTTGAAAGGTTCTTGGAGGAGGAGGCCCCTGATCGATAACCCCCCCCCCAGCCCTTCGCCGCGACCCACCTGCACCGGGGCACCAGGGGCTGGAGACGATGCGCTGACAGCTGTCTCCACACAGCCGACGTTTTCACATTACGGTAAAACGATCCTTCGGAGGACAGTGCTTAAGCAAACAGATTCGTTAAATGCCGCCGTGATGCTGTATGACTGAGCCCATTTATCATACTGCGCATTGGGTTGGTTTACCGCTGTACCTGTGCTCCCTCTGCTAAAGAGAAGGCTTTATCAAGCCGCGATTTGTTATGCCTTAATGATGCATTTGTGGCAAGCATGTTGAATATGGAGCTTTCTAAATGGATTTTGCGGTTATTTAAGAATCCTTTTTCATTTTTCTGTTCTCAGTGATATGGGCCGCTATGAACCTACAATGTGAGAGTGTGTTTTTGTGTGTCTGAGTGCGCCCATACTGTGTGTGTGAGAGTGTGTGTGTGCCCCTGTGTGTGTGTGTGTGTGCGTGTGTGTGTGTGTGTGTGTGTGCGCGTGCGTGTGTGTGTGTGTGTGTGTGTGTGTGTGTGTGTGCCCACGCACGCGCGCGTGTGTGTTTGTGTCTAGCTGAGTGTGTCTCTGTGTTCCCATCACTGGATGTGTGAAAGTGGTGAAAGGAAAAGGGGGTGGAAAAAAGACAGCGCGTACTGGAGAGAGACGCTAATGGTCTGGACCAATTCAGCTTTCTTCCTTGTTACAGCAAATGGCCTCCCTGTTAAACCTGTCCATGTGCGAAAAACGGAGAAATTGCTAAGATGAAAAGAAACATGGATCAATTGACCTAATAGTCCTGTTTGGTCATTCTGTGTCTGTGTGTGTGTGTGCGTGTGTGTGTGTGTGTGTGTAGTAGATTGATGATGACGTGTTCTGTGGATGGACCCAGCTCAGAGCACTGGTCTCCTCTCTAATTGGCCCGGGCCACACGCCTGGAACTGGGCCGCCGCTGTTTGGGTGTGAAGCTGCCGGTGGAGAGTCAGTGGTGGTGGTGGTGGCCCTGAAACACTCGCCGCCCTCGACGCCGTCTCTCTCTCTCTCCCTCTCATCCCCCTCTCCCTCTCCCCCGCTCTCTCTCTCCCTCTCTATCTCTCTCTCCCTCTCTCTCTCTCTTTCTCTCTGTTGCGTCCCCTACCTCAGTGGTGGCAGAGGCCCTGAAACACACACCGTTC